>NC_133332.1:15795025-16098271 GCF_042186555.1 Aquarana catesbeiana
TGAGTGGGGGGGGGCACTGGCGGACACCTGATGTGAGTGGGGGGGGCACTGGGGACACCTGATGTGAGTGGGGGGGGCACTGGGGACACCTGATGTGAGTGGGGGGGGGCACTGGGGACACCTGATGTGAGTGGGGGGGGGCACTGGGGACACCTGATGTGGGGGGGGGCACTGGGGACACCTGATGTGAGGGGGGGCACTGGGGACACCTGATGTGAGGGGGAGCTCCGCCGGGGACACTGATGTGAGGGGGGGCTCCGCCGGGGACACCTGATGTGAGGGGGGGCTCCGCTGGGGACACCTGATGTGAGGGGGAGCTCCGCCGGGGACACCTGATGTGAGGGGGAGCTCCACCGGGGACTCCTGATGTGAGGGGGGGCTCCGCCGGGGACTCCTGATGTATGAGGGGGAGCTCCGCTGGGGACACCTGATGTGAGGGGGGGGCTCCGCTGGGGACACCTGATGTGTGAGGGGGAGCTCCACCGGGGACTCCTGATGTGAGGGGGGGCTCCGCCGGGGACTCCTGATGTGAGGGGGGGCTCCGCCGGGGACTCCTGATGTGAGGGGGGGCACTGGGGACACCTGATGTGAGAGGTGGCTTCGCCGGGGACACTGATGTGAGGGGGGGCTCCGCCGGGGACTCCTGATGTGAGGGGGGGCACTGGGGACACCTGATGTGAGAGGTGGCTTCGCTGGGGACTCCTGATGTGAGGGGGGGCACTGGGGACACCTGATGTGAGGGGGAGCTCCCCCGTGGACACCTGATGTGAGGGGGGCTCCGCCTGGGGACACCTGATGTGAGGGGGGGCACTGGGGACACCTGATGTGAGGGGGGGGCACTGGGGACACCTGATGTGAGGGGGGGCACTGGGGACACCTGATGTGAGGGGGGGCACTGGGGACACCTGATGTGAGGGGGGGCACTGGGGACTCCTGATGTGAGGGGGGGCTCCGCCGGGGACTCCTGATTTGAGGGGGGGCTCCGCCGGGGACACCTGATGTGAGGGGGGGCTCCACCGGGGACACCTGATGTGAGGGGGAGCTCCGCCGGGGACACCTGAGATGAGGGGGAGCTCCGCCGGGGACACCTGATGTGAGGGGGGGCTCCGCCGGGGACACCTGATGTGAGGGGGGCTCCGCTGGGGACATCTGATGTGAGGGGGGGCTCCGCCGGGACTCCTGGTGTGAGGGGGGGGCTCCGCTGGGGACATCTGATGCAAGGACAAACTCTGCTCGGACATCTGAAGCAAGGACAGACGGCTGGTGGCAGGCGACGTGGCTAGTGACACGCTCAGGGATCCCACTGATTCTGCATTATGGTGAGTTGAATGATTTCATTTTATATTACAATATAATAATAGAAATAATGCGCTTCAATCATCCCGACACCATAACAACCCTGGTGCCGGGATGATTGAAGCACTAACACCAGGTGTTTTGGAGTATCTTTATCTGCTGATTGTTAAACTTTCTAGAATACACATATTTCTATTGTGTAGGATCTGGGGCTGCTGTCCAGTCATTTCCCCCTCTCTCCCCCTCTCTCCCCCTCTCTCCCCCTCTCCCCCCCTCTCCCCCCCCTCTCCATCCTCTCCATCCCTCATTCATTTCAGACTCTAACCACACCCTCTAGAGCCACGCCCATTTAAGCCACGCCTACAATTTCGCGTAAACCACACCCATTTTTCGCCGCGCTTCGCACTTGTCTATTTTTCCTAGGCCACGCCTGCTGACGAATGCCACCGCCCCCTAATTATTGGACAGCTCCGCCTACAGCCACAAAAGTGTCCCACATTTTTTTTTTACAATGTTGGCAACTATGTAGCTGGGGGTCTTTATCTGGTGGGGGAGGGGAGGATGTCACTGAATGGGGGTCCCCTATTATCACCCCCCTGCAGTCCTCCTATCTGGGGGTCTTCTTTATCTGAGGGGGGGAGGGGAATTCCTGGGTGGAGGTTCCCTTCTGATCACCCCCCTGCAGTCATATTATCCAGGGATCCATTTAATAAGAGGGAGGGGGGTTCCTGTATACCTGGATTGGAAACCCATTTCATCACCACCCTGGGGGACTGACCTGGGGGGATTACACTGAGGGACGGACTGACCTGGGGGGATTACACTGGGGGACGGACTGACCTGGGGGGATTACACTGGGGGACGGACTGACCTGGGGGGATTACATTGGGGGACGGACTGACCTGGGGGAATTACACTGGGAGACGGACTGACCTGGGGGGATTACACTGGGGGACGGACTGACCTGGGGGGATTACACTGGGGGACGGACTGACCTGGGGGGATTACACTGGGGGACGGACTGACCTGGGGGGATTACACTGGGGGACGGACTGACCTGGGGGGATTACACTGGGGGACGGACTGACCTGGGGGGGATTACACTGGGGGACGGACTGACCTGGGGGGGATTACACTGGGGGACGGACTGACCTGGGGGGATTACACTGGGGGGACGGACTGACCTGGGGGGATTACACTGGGGGACGGACTGACCTGGGGGGAGTACACTGAGAGACGGACTGACCTGGGGGATTACAACTGGGGGACGGACTGACCTGGGGGGATTACACTGGGGGACGGACTGACCTGGGGGGATTACACTGGGGGACGGACTGACCTGGGGGGAGTACACTGGGGGACGGACTGACCTGGGGGGAATTACACTGGGGGACGGACTGACCTGGGGGGATTACACTGGGGGACTGACCTGGGGGGATTACACTGGGAGACGGACTGACCTGGGGGAATTACACTGGGAGACGGACTGACCTGGGGGATTACACTGGGAGACGGACTGACCTGGGGGGAATTACACTGGGAGACGGACTGACCTGGGGGGATTACACTGGGGGACGGACTGACTTGGGGGGATTACTGGGTGACAGACTTTTGGCCATACCCACTGTTCATCACAGCTCTTATAGCTCTTCTTGGGGCACCCAAAGGTTATAAGTTACAAACCTATAGGATATACTGCAAAAAAAAAAAATTGCAGTGCGCCGCTAAAGTGTTCGGCTTAATGAAAAGATGGCGACCGTACTCCATCCATACAGAACAATACAACTATAGAACAGACCGAGGGTCTCCATCAGATTATATTATTATGAGGGTCTCCATCAGATTCTATTATTATGAGGGTCTCCATCGGGTTCTATTTTTATGAGAGTCTCCATCAGATTCTATTATTATGAGGGTCTCCATCAGATTCTATTATTATGAGGGTCTCTGTCGGGTTCTATTATTATGAGGGTCTCCATCACATTCTGTTATTATGAGGGTCCCCATCAGGTTGTATTATTATGAGGGTCTCCATCAGATTCTATTATTATGAGGGTCTCTATCAGGTTCTATTATTATGAGGGTCTCCCTCAGGTTCTATTATTATGAGGGTCTCCATCAGAGACCCTCATATTATTATTATGAGGGTCTCCATCAGGTTCTATTATTATGAGGGTCTCTATCAGATTCTATTATTATGAGGGTCTCTATCAGGTTCTATTATTCTGAGGGTCTCCATCAGGTTCTATTATTATGAGGGTCTCTATCAGGTTCTATTATTATGAGGGTCTCTATCAGGTTCTATTATTATGAGGGTCTCTATCAGGTTCTATTATTATGAGGGTCTCCATCGGGTTCTATTATTATGGGGTCACCATCAGGTTCTATTATTATGAGGGTCTCCATCAGGTTCTAATATTTTGAGGGTCTCTATCAGGTTCTATTATTATGGGGGTCTCCTTTAGATTCTATTATTATGAGGGTCTCCATCAGGTTCTATTATTATGAGGGTCTCTATCAGGTTCTATTATTATGGAGTCACCATCAGGTTCTATTATTATGGGGTCACCATCATGTTCTTTTATTACGAGGGTCCCCATCAGGTTCTATTATTATGAGGGTCTCCGTCGGGTTCTATTTTTTGAGGGTCTCCATCAGGTTTTATTATTATGAGGGTCTCCATCAGGTTCTATTATTATGAGGATCTCCATCAGGTTCTATTATTATGAAGGTTTCTATCAGATTCAATTATTATGAGGGTCTCCATCATGTTATATTATTATGAGGGTCTCCGCCTGGTTCTATTATTATGAGGGTCTCCGTCGGTTTCTATTATTATCAGGGTCTCCATCAGGTTCTATTATTATGAGGGTCTCCATCAGGTTCTATTATTATGGGGTCACCATCAGGTTCTATTATTATGAGGGTCTCTATCAGGTTCTATTATTATGGGGTCTCCATCAGGTTCTATTATTATGAGGGTCTCTATCAGGTTCCATTATTATGAGGGTCACCATCAGGTTCTATTATTATGAGGGTCACTATCAGGTTCTATTATTATGGGGTCACCATCAGGTTCTATTATTATGAGGGTCACTATCAGGTTCTATTATTATGAGGGTCACTATCAGGTTCTATTATTATGGGGTCTCCATCAGGTTCTATTATTATGAGGGTCTCCATCAGGTTCTATTATTATGAGAGTCTCTGTCGTGTTCTATTATTAATGAGGGTCTCCATCAGATTCTATTATTATGAGGGTCCCCATCAGATTCTATTATTATGAGGGTCTCCATCATGTTCTATCAATATGAGGGTCTCCATCATGTTCTATCAACATGAGGGTCTCCATCACGTTCTATTATTATGAGGGTCTCCATCACATTCTATTATTATGAGGGTCCCCATCAGGTTCTATTATTATGAGGGTCCCCATCAGGTTCTATTATTATGAGGGTCCCCATCAGGTTCCATTATTATGGGGGTCTCCATCAGATTCTATTATTATGAGGGTCTCCGTCGGGTTTTATTATTAATGAGGGTCTCTATCAGGTTCCATTATTATGAGGGTCTCCCTCAGGTTCCATTATTATGAGGGTCTCCCTCAGGTTCCATTATTATGAGGGTCTCCCTCAGGTTCTATTATTATGAGGGTCTCCATCAGGTTCTATTATTATGAGGGTCTCCATCACATTCTATTATTATGAAGGTCTCCATCAGGTTCTATTATTATGAGGATCTCCATCGGGTTCTATTATTATGAGGGTCTCCATCAGGTTCTGATATTATGAGGGTCTCTATCAGATTCTATTATTATGAAGGTCTCTGTCGCGTTCTATTATTATGAGGGTCTCCATCAGATTATCACTTTTATTTTTATCAAAAAAAAATGTACACATCCCTTGTGATAGAAATTAGAGATGACAGGTCCTCTGTATGGAGACATCTGGGTGGTCTATAAGACCCCAAATCTCTCCTTCACCTTGGAAAACATGAGATAAAAAAAAGACATTGATTTCATGTTTTCCAAAAAAAAATGTCAGTGTTTACATCTGCCAGAACTGGAAGTGACATCATGGCGTCGCTTCCGGCCTCCCAGAACCATAGAGATGCCTGGGGACCATCTGGTCCACGGCCAGCTCTATGGTAACCCAGTAGCACCGCCAGATTATATAAATCGGGCTCCCCGCTTGCATTGGAGAGCTGGAAAAGGGGTCATCGGGAGGGGGGAGGAGGGAATGTCCTCTCCCGGTGCTTGTAAAACACGTGCAGCAGCTAATCCGCCACTAGGATGGCTTTTACAACACAGGAAGTCGCGTTCTGAAAAACTAAATCCTGGGATGATGCCTGTAGCTCCACCCATCATCCCGGTATGAAGCCTGTAGCTCCGCCCATCATCCTGGTATGACCACTGAAAGTCCAGGACGTCCACCCGTCAGGAAGGGATTAAAGAGGAACTCCTCCCTTATTATAAATAAGACAACAAAGGCCTCTGGAGACGTGATTAGTAATTGTTTTTTTTTTTCTTTTTCTCTATAGTCGTATCACAGCGGCCATTTTTACTCCTGGAACATGTGATAGGAAGTACCCAGGAAGAATCCATGAGGCCGGGGGGGGAGGACAACACTCGGAATACCAGTAATTGTAAATGAAAGGAAACAATGTTTCATATTAAAATGTGGAGCTGGAGGGGGGGAGGGGGGGAGGAGCTCCGAGCTCCTTCAGAAAAAAAATAAAAGTCGGCAGCTACAAATCCTCTACAAATACCAGGGATGGACTGGCCATCGGGACTACCGGGAGTTTCCCGGTGGGCCGATTGCTCAGTGGGCCGTATTCAGCGGCCGCCTATTCCATTGGAGGTCCGCGGCGATCTACCCGTCAATCGCCGACAGCTGGCTCCTGATGGGTAGATCGAGATTTAGCCAGCATGCAGAGTAGCGCAGGAAGCGTCTGTGATAGGTTCTCTCTCATGTCACGCTGCTCCCCGGCGGCCCCTCCTCTCTTCTCGTCCATCCCCATTTGCTTGTGACATCATCTGGGATGGACGAGAAGAGAGGAGGGGCCACCGGGGAGCAGCGTGACATGAGAGAGAACCTATCACAGACGCTTCCTGTGCTACTCTGCATGCTGGCTAGTAAACAATGTGCCCCATAATGTGCCATGTGCCCCATCATGTGCCATTATGTGCCCTGATGTGCCCTAATGTGCCCCCTATGTGCTATGTTCCCTGATGTCCTGTACTCTGATGTGCTGTTCCCTGATGTGCCCCGATGTGCTATGGTCTAGGGTCTCTATCAGGTTCTATTATTATGAGGGTCTCTATCAGGTTCTATTATTATGAGGGTCTCTATCAGGTTCTATTATTATGAGGGTCTCTATCAGGTTCTATTATTATGAGGGTCTCCATCAGGTTCTATTATTATGAGGGTCTCTATCGGGTTCTATTATTATGAGAGTCTCCATCAGGTTCTAATATTATGAGGGTCTCTATCAGGTTCTATTATTATGAGGGTCTCCTCTAGATTTTATTATTATGAGGGTCCCCATCAGGTTCTATTATTATGAGGGTCTCTATCAGGTTCTATTATTATGAGGGTCTCCATCAGGTTCTATTATTATGAGGGTCTCTATCAGGTTCTATTATTATGGGGGTCTCCATCATGTTCTATTATTATGAGGGTCTCCATCGGGTTCTATTATTACAAGGGCCCCCATCAGGTTCTATTTTTATGAGGGTCTCCATCAGGTTCTATTATTATGAGGGTCTCTATCAGGTTCTATTATTATGAGGGTCTCCATCATGTTATATTATTATGAGGGTCTCTATCAGATTCTATTATTATGAGGGTCTCCTTCGGGTTCTATTATTATGAGGGTCTCCATCAGGTTCTATTATTATGAGGGTCTCCATCAGGTTCTATTATTATGAGGGTCTCCGTCAGATTATCACTTTTATTTTTATCACAAAAAAATGTACACATCCCTTGTGACAGAAATAAGAGATGACAGGTCCTCTTTATGGAGACATCTGGGGGGTCTATAAGACCCCAAATCTCTCCTCTACCTTGGAAAACATGAGATAAAAAAAAGACATTGATTTCATGTTTTCCAAAAAAAAGTCAGTGTTTACATCTGCCAGAACTGGAAGTGACGTCATGTCGTCGCTTCCGGCCTCCCAGAACCATAGAGATGCCCGGGGACTATCTGGTCCAGGGCCAGCTCTATGGTAACCCAGTGACAGCGCTAGATTATAAAAAATCGGGCTCCCCGATGGCATGGGAGAGCTGGGAAAGGTGCCATCGGGAGGGGGGAGGGGGGGAACGTCCCCTTCTGGTGCCTGTAAAAGACATCCAGCAGCTAATCAGCCACTAGGATGGCTTTTACAACACAGGAGGTCGCTGGCTGAAAAAGTAAATCTCGGGATGATGCCTGTAGCTCCGCCCATCATCCCGGTATGAAGCCTGTAGCTCCACCCATCATCCCGATATGAAGCCTGTAGCTCCGCCCATCATCCCGGTATGAAGTCAGTAGCTCCGCCCATCATTCCGGTATGACCACTGAAAGTCCAGGACGTTCACCCGTCAGGAAGGGGTTAAAGGGGAACTCCTCCCTTATTATAAATAAGACAACAAAGGCCCCTTGAGACGTGATTAGTAATTGTTTTTTTTTTCTCTTCCTCTATAATCGTATCACAGCGGCCATTTTTACTCCTGGAACATGTGACAGGAAGTACCCCGGAAGAATCCATGAGGCCAAGGGGGAGGACAACACTCGGAATACCAGTAATTGTAAGTGAAAGGAAACAATGTTTCAAATTATAATGTGGAGCTGCATGGGGGAGGGGGGGGATGTATTTTGGGTCCTTTTTAAATATTGGTGCTACATTGGCTTTTCTCCAATCAGCTGGTACCATTCCAGTCAGGGTCTATTTCTGAGCCTATTTCTGACATTTGTTGCTTACAAGTTAAAATCTGTATTTATTTGCTACAAATATACTTAGAACCCCCCAAACATTATATATATATATATATATATATATATATATATTTTTTTTAGCAGAGACCCTAGAGAATAAAATGGCGATCACTGCAATATTTTATGTCACGCGGTATTTGTGCAGCGGTCTTTTAAACACATTTTTTTTGGGAAAAAAGACAATTTTGTGACTTAAAAAAAACTAAACTGTAAAGTTAGCCTAATTTTTTTGTATATTGTGAAAGATGATGTTACGCCGAGTAAATAGATACCTAACATGTCACGCTTTGAAATTGCGCACGCTCGTGGAATGGCGACAAACGACGGTACATAAAAATCTCCATAGGCAACGCTTTTTTAGCATTACAGAGGAGGTCTAGTGCTAGAATTATTGTTCTCGCTCTGACAATCGCGGCGATCCCTCACATGTGGGATTTGAACACTGTTTACATTTGCGGGCGCGAGTTACGTATGCGTTTTCTTTGTTGCATGAGCACGCGGGGAAAGGGCGCTTTAAAAACTTTTTTTTTCTTATTTATTTCATTCATTTTTATTTTTTTACACTGTTCGTTTAAAAAAATTAAAACAAATCTGATGACTTTTATCGTTGTCACAAGTAATGTAAACATCCCCTGTGACAGTAATAGGTGGTGACAGGTCCTCTTTATGGAGGGATTGGGGGGGGGGATCTAAAAGACCCCAAATCCCTCCTTTACACTTAAATGTATTCAGATCGCCAGAAACGGTGATTCTGAATGCTGTAATTTTTTTTTTTTTTTAAATTGGCGCCATTGGCGGCTGAGTAAACCGGAAGTGACGTCACTTCCGGGATTTTACACCAGGGACCCGATCAGAGCTGAATCCGGCTTCCTTCGAGTCTCAGCCTAGCCGGCGGTTGCGCGCCGAATGGTGGCTCGGGTCTCCCCTGTGGGATTGGGGTGAACACATTTCCAAACTGCCATTTAGGGACACCCCTCCCCCTCTTCCTAAAAATCAGCTTGTGCTGTAACGAATCACGGCACAGCTGGGGCGGCGGGTGCGCACTTTACCCAGAAGCACTGATCACGCCCCTCAAAAATGGCCGCTGCATCGCCACTTTACTCGCCGACAGTACTTTTCCTGGCCGGCCGAGACCCGCTTTACCCTCTTCCAACGCTGGCTCTACATCGATTACATGCAAGAGGCAGGGTTTATGATTTCTCCAATCACAAGCAGGGGGTGGGGATTGTGCCTCTCTAGACATTCCAGGACAAGTACTGTCAGTGAGTAAAGCGGCGATGTGGCGCCTTTTTTTGGGGGGGCATCAGATCAGCCCTGGGGGTGGGGGGGCTGTGTCAGTTTCATTCCGGGGCACTGTATTGTCCTGGAATGAAGGTGCCTGGGACAGACCTGCAACATGCGGGACTGTCCCGGGCAATGAGGGACTGTCCCGGGTAACCCGGGACCTGTGGTCACCCTAGGTGGGACGGGAGGCCAGGGAAGAGCGGCGGGGGGGCGTCTCCTCCCGCTCCTTTAGGATAACAGCCGAACAGCTTTTAGCCACATTGGTTGTTAGCACTAAAAAGCCGATCGCCCGCTCTAAAAAAAAAAAAACGGTACCGGGGTGATGCCCGCAGCTGCATATCACCTTCTGGTAAATAACCCCTTCATGCCATGAACGCAAATTTGCCTATGGTTGGCGTGAAGGGGTTAATATTTCTGGTCACTTACCTGTCCAGGGATCCCGCGGTGCCCTCGCCTGAGCAGGTGCTGGCGCCACCATTATGACTAAGGGAAACCTGCAGGAAAGCCTTGTGGCCTCACAGCCAGTTTGTTACTGAACATGCGTGGAGCGCGCTGCACTCTGTGAATGGGCCGGCTGTGGAGAAAGTAGGAGGGGGGGCCGGACTTCCGGCTCAGTGCGCTGCGGCAAAATCAGGTGCCCCCTCCCCCCCACCGCAGAAGGTGCCAAATGTGGCAACAGAGAGGGGGAGGAGTCAGACGAGTGAAGCTCCCCCCCCTTTTGGGTGGATCTCGGCTTTTATGCTGGGTGCACACGGATGCCATGCAGGAAACTCACAGGGATCGTTGTGTTTCCCGCCAGAAATCGCACTGTGTTCATTCGATCTGCTGCGAGTGCCAATTAAAAGTTAACAACACCCCAAAAGCAGTGCTATATGAGCCGTATGAAACGATCGCACTGCACAGAATCGCATGTGATTTGCACAGGGATGTGGTGCGATTTTCTGTGACGCATCTCATCAGTGTGAACCGAGCCTAAAGCCGAACAAAACCCGTCCACTTAACTTTCCCAAAGCAGCTACATTCAGGGCTGGTTCACCCCGGGATCGGACGGGAGCACGAGCCGCATTCCTGTGCGATTCCCGCGCACTCCCCATACCGTGCGATTTTTGAGATCGAAATCGTATGAGAATGCGGAAAAAGTGGCACATGCACTACTTTAAAAAATAAAAATGTGCTGCGCAAAAATCGCATTGGAATCACGGTGCCCGCCATGTCACCGGATTCACCTTTCCCGCACCGCGTTCTGGTGTAAGGCATACTGTGATTGATGACGGCCACAGTTGCTTGTGCTCTCAAGCAAACTGTGAAGCTATCAAATTCCTGGTGGTCATCTCCATGGCATCTGCAGATCAGTTAGAAGTGAAGATGGCATCTTGGTGCCCACAATGGTGCCCGCTTCCTTGGTGGGAGGGGATGAAAGGGTTTCGTTTTCTTTTTTGTTTTTTTTCTTATTATTATTATTAGAATGTTTGATTTTGTTTTTTTATTTGTAGATATTTCACATTTCAAATCGCCAAAAATGGGGACCTTCCCGATGTTAGGTGGGTGGTCATAATGTTATGGCTGATCGATGAATACCATCGATTGTAGATTCTATAATTCTCCTACAGAATAAATAATACACACCGATTATTTCCACCAAAGAAATGGAGCCGAATACATTTTACACCAAATTTATAAAGATATATTATTTATTTGCAAAATTTTATAACGGAAACGAAAAAAAAACATTTTTTTCCCCGAAGTTTTCAATCTTATTTAGTTTATTTAGCAAAAAAAAAACAAAACAAAACCCCCCCAGTGGTGATTAAATACCACCAAAAGAAAGTTTTATTTGTGTGAAAAAAATGATAAAAATGTCCTATATGTACAGTGTTGTATGACCGCGTAATTGTCATTCAAAGTGCGACAGCGATGAAAGCTGAAAATTGGCCTGGGCGGGAAGGGGGTAAAGGTGTCTACCGTGTATTGAAGGGGTTAATGAAGTTCTACTTTAAGGTCAACTCAGATGAAGTGTCAGCTCTCTGTCTGTATCATGTGATCAGAAAAGTATAAAGCACCCCAGGTGGGACTCGAACCCACAATCCCTGGCTTAGGAGGCCAGTGCCTTATCCATTAGGCCACCGGGGCTTTGCTTCTTCTAATTTCTTCACTTTTTTTCTTTTGTGTCTTTTTTTGTTTTTGTTTTTTTTGTCTTTTGTTTTTGTTTTATGTGTTTTTTTGTTGTGTCTTTTGTTTTTTTGTTTGTTTTTTTTGTCTTTTGTTTTTTTTTTTTGTCTTTTGTTTTTTGTTTTAAATGTACAGTATTTATTTATTATTGTACATTTTTTTTTTATTGTAAATAAATCAATAGAAGGAAGTGATTCTAAGGCCTTGATAATAAGAGATCGGTCACTGTTATCTCCTGGCTCCCCATAGGTGGGGCCTTTTTCGGACCCCTAAACCTTACGATGATTTGGAGGAAGGAGAAAACCCCCCTCCTTGGTCAGATTGTCTCCGAGGGGGGGGGGGGGGGGGGATTCCTTCCTGACCCCCGAAGGCGATCGGATTGTCCCTGAATCATCAGTCTAGGGTGCCCCGTTCATCTCCCTGTACGATGCTCAGATATCTGACATGTGTGCGGGTGTGGGTGCACGGCCCCGAATGCAGACAGTGTGCATCCATGTACCTACACCCGCACACATGTCAGATTGGGAGAAGCGTCTGTGTCTGTGAAGGGGGGTGTTTTTGAAATGGGGATGCACAGGTGGTCCACTCTTCCTTCGTTTTTTTTTCTGTTTTTTGTGTTTCTTTTTTTAATGTTTTTGTCTTTGTTTTGTTTTTTATCTTTGTTTTGTTTTTTGTGTTTTTTTGTGGGGGGGGGGGCAGGTATCTAGTTGTGACAGGTACCCACTTCCACTTCCCTAGGTGTTCCATGTACCCCTGTGCAGGCAGTCCCATTGATGGCTAATGAGACGCAGGAGATGTATGGACACAGACGCTGATCCTAATCTGACATGTGTGTGGGTGTGGGTGCACGGCCCCGGAAGCAGACAGTGTGCATCCGTGTACCTACACCCGCACACATGTCAGATTGGGAGCAACGTCTGAGTTAGCCACAATCCCTGGCTTAGGAGGCCGGTGCCTTATCCATTGGGCCACTGGGGCTTTGGGGGGGCTTTTTGTTTTTTGTCTGTTTTTTTATTTATTTTTGTCTTTGTTTTTTTTTTTGTTTTTATTCTTTGGTTTTTTTTTTTGTGTTTTTGTTTTTTTTGTTTTTTGTTTTGTTTTTAAATGTACAGTATTTATTTTTGTACTTTTTTTTTTATTGTAAATAAATCTAAATGATTTAGATGTAGGAAATCATTCTAAGGCCTTGAAATGATTCTAAGGCCTTGATAATCAGAGATCGGTCACTGTTATCCTCTGGCTCCCCATAGGTGGGGCCTTTTTTTGGACCCCTAAACCTTAGGATGATTCAGAGGAAGGCGAAAACCCCCCTCTTTGGTCAGATTGTCTCCAAAGTGGGGGAAAAAATTCCTTCCTGACCCCCGAAGGCGATCGGATTGTCCCTGAATCATCAGTCTAGGGTGCCCCGTTCATCTCCCTGTACAATGCTCAGAATGTAGAGCCGGGACCCCAATATAAAAGGGGGGGTCCCCATCCAGATATGTGAAGAAGTCGGAATATTTAATGTTCCCGCGTCAAGACAATACAATATAACATCCATTTTATTTATCATTTACAGACAAAATCACATAA
This sequence comes from Aquarana catesbeiana, assembly GCF_042186555.1. NCBI lineage: Eukaryota > Metazoa > Chordata > Amphibia > Anura > Ranidae > Aquarana > Aquarana catesbeiana. The sequence continues at coordinate 15,808,322 of NC_133332.1, forward strand.
AGTAGAACATTCTGCTGACAGCCATTGACTTCCCTTCCTCTTTTGGTGTTTTTTATTTTTTATGTACCCCTGTGCAGGCAGTCCCATTGATGGCTAATGAGACGCAGGAGATGTATGGACACAGACGCTGATCCTAATCTGACATGTGTGCGGGTGTGGGTGCACGGCCCTGGAAGCAGACAGTGTGCATCCATGTACCTACACCCGCACACATGTCAGATTGGGAGAAGCGTCTGGCTTAGCCACAATCCCTGGCTTAGGAGGCCGGTGCCTTATCCATTAGGCCACCGGGGATTTGTTTGTTTTTGTTTGTTTTTTCTAGTTTTTGGGGTTTTTTTTTGTTTTTTGTCTGTTTTCTTTTTTGGTTTTGTCTTTGTTTTTTGTGTTTTGTTTTTTATTTTTTTTGTTTTAAATGTACAGTATTTATTTATTATTGTACATTTTCTTTATTGTAAATAAATCTAAATGATTTAGATTTAGGAAATGATTCTAAGGCCTTGATAATCAGAGATCGGTCACTGTTATCCTCTGGCTCCCCATAGGTGGGGCCTTTTTTCGGACCCCTAAACCTTACGATGATTCAGAGGAAGGCGAAAACCCCCCTCCTTGGTCATATTGTCTCCAAAGTGGGGAAAAAATTCCTTCCTGACCCCCGAAGGCGATCGGATTGTCCCTGAATCATCAGTCTAGGGTGCCCCGTTCATCTCCCTGTACAATGCTCAGATATCTGACATGTGTGCGGGTGTGGGTGCACGGCCCCGGATGCAGACAGTGTGCATCCGTGTACCTACACCCGCACACATGTCAGATTGGGAGCAACGTCTGTGTCTGTGAAGGGGGGTGTTTTTGAAATGGGGATGCACAGGCGTTCCATGCACCCCTGTGCAGGCAGTCCCATTGATGGATAATGGGACGCAGCAGATGTATGGACACAGACGCTGATCCTGATCTTACATGTGTGCGGGTGTGGGTGCACGGCCCCGAATGCAGACAGTGTGCATCCATGCTCCTACACCCGCACACATGTCAGATTGGAAGAAGCGTCTGTGTCTGTGAAGGGGGGTGTTTTTGAAATGGGGATGCACAGGCGTTCCATGCACCCCTGTGCAGGCAGTCCCATTGATGGATAATGGGACGCAGCAGATGTATGGACACAGACGCTGATCCTGATCTTACATGTGTGCGGGTGTGGGTGCACGGCCCCGAATGCAGACAGTGTGCATCCATGTACCTACACCCGCACACATGTCAGATTGGGAGAAGCGTCTGTGTCTGTGAAGGGGGGTGTTTTCCCACAAAGGGACGCACAACTACCAAGTATACATGTAATGAAGTCTGTATAAGAAGATTTGATCTCCGGGTGTAATATCTGTATAGTGATTGTGTCTTGTGTGTCATTGTCTTTGTATTTTCTATGTGATTGTTATAGATAGACCTCCATTATCTTCCTGAAGAAGCAGATCTGGCCTCGGAGAGACGTGTATGGAGGTCTTGGTGGGGAAGGGAGGTCAATGGTTGTCAGCACAATGATTTATTATACTTTATGTCTTTTCTTCTGTGAATGATGAATAAAATGGATGTTTTCTGTTATTGTCGGGATGTGGGGACCTTCCAAATCCAAGCGTCTTCCCAGATGGTTGTTGGTTCTACTGCATTATACATGCCAAGGCCTTAGTGAACCAACGCTGGCTCTGTGGTGGTGGAGGGGCGGCCAGTAACTGCCGCCTCATGCTCTCTCTCATGTAGGAGAAGCCGTTGAAGTTCTTCTGGTACTTTGCTTTTATTGGACGATCCCTGTCTACCTTGGTCATGAATTTTTTCATCTTCATTCTTCTGTAGATTGGTTTCTTATTCATCTGGAAAAAAGAAATAGACATTGAGAGGTTCTGATTGATACAGAAAATGGTAACAAAGCATAGTGACCCCCCCCCCAACTCTGATGTTCTGCGGATTACCCCAAGAAGGTTCCTTCAAGCCCAGCTCTCTCTAGTGGTGAGAAGAAGCGTTGCACTTCATCAACACACTGTTGAACTATATCTAGACCAGGGATCTTCCAAACTACGGCTCTCCAGCTGTTGCGGAATTACACGTCCCATGAGGCATTGTAAAACTCTCAGACATGACCAGGCATGATGGGAATTGTAGTTCCTGAACAACTGGAGGGCCGTAGTTTGGAGACCACCCTGATCTAGACCATGTGTGTCAAACAGAAGGCTCGCGGGCCAAATCTGACCCATCAGGGATCACCGAGTAAATAAAGCAGGATGATTGGTATACTTACTGATCCCGATGCCAATGGCGAGGTGGCCTTTCCTTTCTCTAAGTCGGTCCAGTCGATCTCCTCGAAATATTTGTGGTGCCTGATGTCACTTACAAGTTCCGTTCGCTCTTCTTGGTCCTTACATAAGAGCTGTAGAGAAGAATGAAATATAATAAGAAACAATGCAAGAACAATAACAATATGTGGACAACAGAACCCACTATTTTAATATTTGATTCTGACAGCGACATATTTCAGCTTCTGCAGCTGTGGTCCTGATTGGATCGGGGTGTAGCATGGTACCTTATTTGTGTCATCTTAGCTCAATAAAGTTTTTTTTTTTTAAGGAGAAGTAAAAAAAAAAATAAAGAAATTTTGTAATTGTTATGAAACTGATTGTAAAGCCTAAGTGGTTGTAAAGGCAGAAGGTGCAGAAGCCCCTCCCCCTCCCTCGGCCCCCCTAATACTTATCTGAGCCCCATCTCTATCCAGCGATGTCCACGAGTGTCTCGGCCATCCGGGACTCTCCCTCCTGATTGGCTGAGACACAGCAGCGGCGCCATTGGCTCCCACTTCTATCAATCAAAGTGAATTAGCCAATCAGGAGAGAGAGGGGGACGGGCCCGAACTGCAGCTCAGTGTGTGAATGGACAATTAGAGCTGCGGCTCGGCTCGGATGCCCCCCCCATAGCAAGCTGGAACAGATTTGTATCCCTTAAAAGAAGGTAAAGTTCAGTGTATACTCACCCTTGTTAAGAGGTCCTGGAGGTTGTAGTCCATGTTTACTGGATAATGGGGTTCCATATTTAGTATTGACAACATTATGTTTCGGAGGGTCTGCTTGTGAGTATAGAAGGGATGCCGTCCAAAGATCATTTGGTATACGATCAATCCCAACGAGAAATAGTCCACGGAGGTGAAGTACGGCACGTTGTTAATGACCTGTAGAAACAAAAGGGAGAGAAATAAGGATGAGAACATTCATGAGCCAGGCAGAGGACAGAGATGACTCCATGCTGATGTACACTATATTGTCAAAAGTATTGTGACGCCTGCCTATCCACACGCATAAACATTAATGGCATCCCAGTCTTAGTCCGTAGGGTTCAATATTGAGTTGGCTCCGCCCTTTGCAGTTATAACAGGTTCAACTCTTCTGGGAAGGCCGTCCACAAGGTTTAGGAGTGTGTCTATGGGAATGTTAGACCATTCTTCCAGAAGAGCATTTGTGAAGTCAGGCACTGATGTTGGACGAGAAGGAAGGCCTGGCTCGCAGTCTCCGCTTTAGTTCATCCCAAAGGTGTTCTATTGGGTTGAGGTCAGGACTGTGTGCAGGCCAGTCAAGTTCCTCCACCCCAAACCCACTTATCCATGTCTTTATGGACCTTGCTTTGTGCACTGGTGCGCAGTCACGCTGGAACACGAAGGGGCTATCCCCAAACTGTTTCTACAAAGTTGGAAGCATGAAATTGTCCAAAATGTCTTGGTATGCTGACGCCTTAAGACAGGGCTCGACAAACCCCGGGCGCCAGGTCACATTTGCGACTAGAATTAGCGGCCTGGCGCCTGGGGCGGCACAGCTGGGGGTATCCTGTCTCTGTGCGGACTCCGACCCCCCCCCCCCCCCCGTGCGATCACGTCGGGCCGCGCCGGCCGGTAATTGAGGCCCCGGCTTTGCGTCCTTCTTCGGTAGTTCTGGAGTCCTTCTGAAATCTGGCGCCATCTTGTGGTGGCCTTTGGTATTGCAACCAGCAATGCTAATGCAATGCTAATGCGAAATACCTGCCTGTTTTCACTGCCCATCTCCTTCCCAAAGTGGAGAAGAGAAGGAAGTGAATGTGGGGATAGCCTTTTTTTTTTTTTTCGTAATAGATTTTTTTTTAAATTTATTTATATTTATATAAAAACTGTTAAGTTAATTTTAATTAGGAAAAAAATAAATAATTTGTTATCTCCCTGCTTGGCCCCTTTCACACGGGCTGTCTGATCAGGTTCGCCTGTCTGTTTTTCAGGCGGACCTGATCGGACCCTTAGAGCCCTTTCACACCGAGCCGCAGGGGGCGTCGGCGGTAAAGCGGCGCTATATTTAGCGCTGCTTTACTGTCGTTTTAGTGACGCTATTCGGGCCTCTAGCGGGGCGGTCTTTTTATGTGTAAATTTAAGATTAGTTATTTTTTATATTGAAAATAAAGCTTTGTCGGTCGTTTAAAAAAAACCTGGCTCCTAACTTTTTTAGCTGGCTCCTAGATTCCAAGCAAATTTGTCAAGCCCTGCCTTAAGAGTTCTATTCACTGGAACTAGGGGGTCAAGCCCAACCCCTGAAAAACAACCACCACACCATAATCCCCCTCGACTAAATAATTTGTACCAGTACACAAAGCAAGGTCCATAAAGACACGAATGATCAAATTTGGGGTGAAGGAACTTGATTGGACTGGTCCTGACCTCAACCTTTGGGATGAATAAGAGCAGAGACTACGAGCCAGGCCTTTCCATCCAACATCAGTGCCTGACCTCACAAATGCTTTTCTGGAAGAATGATCAAACATTCCCATAGACACCCTCCTAAACCTTGTGGACGGCCTTCCCAGAAGAGTTGAAGCTGTTATAGCTGCAAAGGGCGGAGCCAACTCCATATTGAACCCTACGGACTAAGACTGGGATGCCATTAAAGTTCATGTGCTTGTAAAGGCATGTGTCCCAATACTTTTGACAATATAGAGTATGTGATGTATGAAGCCTCCCAGGAGTCCTAAAATTGTGCTAAGATTCAAAATATAACAAACGAAGGTGAAGCTTGTGAATATTGGAGGTGGGGCATAAAGTATATGATAAAGGTATACGGACCCCAATAGGACAATGTTCACAAGCGCTCACCATGGTAAAGAGAAAGAGGAATACAGCAGGTGAGCCGTTCCTGAAGCTTTTATCCCATTTGTATGTGTGAGTCGGGCCAGACAGATCCCTCCATCTACACCCCGGGCCTCAATGTCCTCCACAAAGAAGCTCCCACACTGCTACAACTCTCAGAACTTCCCCTTTTGTTGGGTGTAGTTGTGGCCTGGAGACCCGCCATAAGTAACCGGGACCCCAGTGGAGGAATTCTCCATTTAATGAAAGGGGAGCCCCTTTATGGCCTCTCTGTATCCCATAATAATTACAATTAAGTCTAATATCAGAATATCATAAAACTTACTTCTGGGGCAAGGTATAGAGGTGTACCCGCACGTCCTCTGATCCTATTGGAACTGGTGACACCAGCCACAGACAAGCCGAAATCGGCAATCTTGATATGTCCTTCACCGTTCAGTAGTATGTTTTCCGGCTTGAGATCTCTGTGAAGAAAAGAAGTGAACAGTTAGCTCTGCATATCCTACATTATATTAAGAGAGAAAAGATACAAATATATATCTATGCAAAGAAGAATGAAGATTGATGGGTGGACATTGGCTTATTTGATATCCGCCTACAGGAAGATCTCTGTTCTGGGGTTCACAGCTCCGCCCACCTGCTATATTCACCATGAGGAGCTCTCACTCCTCTTGCTGGATTTTGTATAAATCCTACATTAAGCAGAATATGGCATGAACAGGGAGACTTCTGCAGTAAAGGAAGGAGACTTTATGGGAGGCAACACAACTGGAAACTCATGGAACTGGTGGAAAGTCTTCCTGATTCACCAAAAAAATACCAGAAGCCGAGGGGTGATTGCACCCAACATTACGTACCCATAACTACAAGAACAATTATGGTGGAGTGACCCATTAAAGCTGAATTTGGGGTGAAAAAGAAAATACCCATGTGATAGGCCTCCCCCCACACTGCAATGGTTTATGCCTTGGGTACCAATAAAAGGGAGGTTTATTCACCTAATCCCCACTCTCACAGTCCAATCCCCACAGCCTCAGGGTGAAAAGAGGGGCCGGGAAGGAGGTCAGCAAAAGTCCTTGCTATTGGTCCCCTAGGCATAAATAATCATGTAACCCTTGTAGTGAGGTGGGAGCCCCTCTACAAGGGAGGGTTTTTCTTTTCCCCGGAGTTCACCTTTAAATTTCGCATTATTAATCAGCTGATCCAATCCTTACCTGTGGACGATCTGACGAGCGTGCAGGAATTGCAGTCCACATATTATTTCTGCAGTGATGAATCTGATGGAGAAAGAAAGATATGAATTGGCATTCAAAACCATCACAGACCAAAAAAAAGGTAAACGTACAGAGGGGTATGGATGGAAGGGCTAGGGATGGACGGGGTATGGATGGAGTGTTATGGATGGACGGGGTATGGAAGTAAGGATATGGATGGACGTGGTATGGATGGACCGGTTATGGATGGACAGGGTATGGATGGACGGGATATGGATGGACGTGGTATGGATGGACGGGATATGTATGGACAGGTTATGGATGGACAGGGTATGGATGGACAGGGTATGGATGGATGGGATATGTATGGACAGGGTATGGATGGATGGGGTATGGATGGACAGGGTATGGATGGACGGGGTATGGATGGACGGGGTATGGATGGACGGGGTATGGATGGACGGGGTATGGATGGACGGGGTATGGATGGACGTTGATATGGATGGACAGGATATGGATGGACGGGGTATGGATGGACGGGATATGGATGGACAGGGTATGGATGGACAGGGTATGGATGGACAGGATATGGATGGACATGGTATGGATGGACGGGGTATGGATGGATGGGGCCTGGCTATGTCACTGCCTGTGGTCAGCCACCCCTGACACCAACGTGAATCATCATCAGACTTACCTTGCGGTGTTCTCTTCGATTACCCAAAATTTTGACATCAATCCCAAAAGATCGCCTCCGCTCAGGAATTCCATGACAAAGACCAGATGATTCTGTATGAAAAGAAGAGGTAGAGGTTACATTATAGACATCTCTGATTTCACGTTGTTGAAGAATGTACAGAGTTATGCACACAAGTTAGGAAAACCAAACAGAGAAATGACGTAGGCCACCATGGCTGGACTATCCTGATCTCAATACTGGTTTTGTGTGGCTGTTAGGGTGATCCAGTCATTTCAGTACTTTTGGCCACCATTCTGGAAGTCTCGTGTAGATGAGCAGACCTGACTTCTCCAGTCATCCTAGCTGCAGGATGGTTCTGACTCAATGACTCAAAGCTTTGAGGTCAGAGGCAGCCAGGCAACTAGCATTTTCAAAAGTAGGTCAGCAATGGGGGCCTCTCAGTAAACGGTTTCTATAAAGGAAACCTCTACTCTGTACAGTTTACTTCATCAATCTCCAGTCTTGTATGAAGCTCTCTAGAGTTCTGCTCTTATCTATATTGCTTCCCTGACTACAGCCGGAGCCCTCAGAAAAAGCTGGTTTGGGACACAACAGTGGAGCTCCCCTCTGCCTCTCACAATTCAACACTTATTGGCTGAAGGACTCATTAAAAAGAACTAAGACTATCATCAGGGGAAGGGGGGATGCTTAGCCTTGTGTAAGTTTTGACTTCCAAAAAAGTCACCATTTGAATAATTGGTTTAGGGCAGGGATATGCAATTAGCGGACCTCCAGCTGTTGCAGAACTACAAGTCCCATGAGGCATAGCAAGACTCTGACAGCCACAAGCATGACACCCGGAGGCAGAGGCATGATGGGACTTGTAGTTTTGCAACAGCTGGAGGTCCGCTAATTGCATATACCTGGTTTAGGGGGTCTGCATCAGTAGGGGAGCGAAGTACAGGACAGAGATGGAAAGATGAAAAGACTTACCTCCGTCTGGAATGATCCAAACAGATTAGTGATGAATCGATTGCCACTGCACGCTTGTAGTATGTTCTTCTCCAGAAGAGCACAACTGAAGTTTTTTTTAAGTAATTTTTTTTTCACTATTTTTATCGCCATCTTCTGTTCCATGGCATAATGAGAGGCCAACACCACCTTCCCGAAGGCCCCGTGTCCAAGTACTTTATGGTAAGTAAAGCTTTCCATTGATAGTTCACACGGCTGGTCACTGTCAACAGGACCACCTGATGGAATGCTTGCTAGTGCATCATGGATTGAAGCATAGCCAGATAATGCACTGTGGGATGAAACGTGTGAAGGTAGATTACTTCGTAGTGCACTGTGCTTTGAAGCCCGTTTGCTGGAGGTTTGAGCCAATGGTCCTTCTTCTTCCTCTTTGGAGGTGGTAAATGATGAAAGTTGAGTATTCTCACCCTCACTGGTGGATAGAGTGAGCGGAGTATTCTTCTCCTCAATGTTTGTAACCAGTGGAGTTGCGTCAATCTCACTGGTGATTGGAACCTCTGGAATTTTCTTTTCCTTGGTGTCTGTAGCCAGTAGGTGTTCCTCACTCTCACTGGAGATTGGAACCACTGGTACTATCTTGTCCTCGGTGTCTGTAGCCAGTAGGTGTTCCTCACTCTCACTAGAGATTGGAAACACTGGTACTATCTTGTCCTCTGTGTCTGTGGCCAGTAGGTGTTCCTCACTCTCACTGGAGATTGGAACCACTGGTATTGTCTTGTCCCCGTTTCTAGCCGGTTGGGTTTCCTCACTCTCAGTAGTGGGTCCATCCCCTGTAGTCGGCTGTATTTTGGTGGTGATGGGGTCATTATTTTCTTCTGGAGAGAGGAAAAAAAACAATTATTTATATTCCTGCTATTATTGGGGTGATATATATATATATATATTATTATTGCTATTGGGGTGATCTATATATATATATATATATATATTATTGGAGTGATCTATCTATATATATATATATATATATATATATAGATATAGATATAGATATAGATATAGATATATCTATATATATATATCTATATCTATAGATATATATATATATATATATATATATATATATCTATATATATCTATAGATCTATATATATATATATCTAGATATATATCTAGATCTATATATATATATATATATAGATCTAGATATATATATATAGATCACTCCAATAATAATAATAATAATATATATATATCACCCCAATAATTTATTGGGAATCACAATATCCGGCTCTTCCGACCTTGTGAATGAAGTCTTTAGACAGGAAGGAATGGATGGTATTATTATGGGATGGAGATATTACCATAGAAACGTCACATACACAATCCTTCCCATAGGAGGTCCAGTGCAGTCATGTCAGTTATTGTCATGGCGACGCAGCCCCAGCCAGCTGCCTCATTTGCATATAAGGAGTAAACAAGTCCATATAAGGCAGTAGGGGGAGGAGTCCAGTGATGACATCAGGCAGCAGTGGACTCCTGATGTATATATAGATCACTCCAATAATATATATATATATATATATATATATATATATATATATATATATAAATGGGCAGGAAGGGGGGGAAGTGCCGGTATTGAAGTGGTGAATCTTCAACTGCCATAATGCTGCACATGTGATCCGTTATGACAGCCATTGGATGGTTTGACAGTTTGGTTGAGAGCACAACCAATGTGACAGTTAGCATTCCCGACATGCCAGAAATAGAAATGTTTTTTGAAACTGTTAAATCGATGGGATTCCTTCCTCTTTAATACAAGTAGAAAGCGTTTTATTTATAAATAACGCACAGGCACGAGGATGCAGATTTTTATCTGACAGAGGAAATGATATAAAGATCAGATTGTGGCTTATCGATCACTTTAATATCCCTTCTGTTCTATAATTCTATGAAAACAAATAATCAATAATTTGATCGATGAGTGTAGGTGACTTATGCAGAGTACTTTTTGTATCTATCACTATCCATAACACTTACCAATTTCGGTGTCTGTATCTCGATGTTCATTGGCTTTACAGCCGACACCGAAACATCCAACAACGGCTCTGAAACAGCCGCGCACAATCCTCTTCATTTTGGGGGGCTTTTTGGTTGGGGTATCTGCAGGCTGGTCACTGATACCTCCTACCATTGCCCCTCCTTTGCTGGCTTTCTCTTTGGTGTTTTTCAGAGAAAGAAGCCGATTACATTTAAATCGGTTCATTATTAGGAATAAAGAAACTCGCTTTAAATGTATGACAATAGAAATCGCAATGAAATTGAATCGAACAAAATCAAATCCAATAAAATCGCAAGAAATATCTCAGGAGAGATTAGAAGCAAGTCTTCACTGGTCTGTGATCTCTGAGCTTCTGAGAGCTCACTGACCTGCATCTTTCTATATAGAGACTCAGCCTATGACATCATAGGCAGAGAATCAAGGGACCAATCAGATCGCAGAGTGCAGTCAGGTGACCTTTTTTTTTTTTTTTTTTGAAAAATAACTGACGATTTTTCTTAAAGGAGCCACGTCCTTATTTGTGAGCTTTGTGAATTCATATACGGCTCCTGGAAGAACATGTTATTGTGAATGAGATTTAACCCTTACAGTCCCATGGCTGAAATAAAGATCTCTATTCTTATGATAACATTGTGAATGGAATCTTAGAAATTCTCCATCAAATCTTTTCTTTTATTTTATCATTATTACACACCAATTATTTCTCCATTTTTAACCCTTTCACTGCCAAATCAAATGTTTTCCCTTTCATTTATGAAACCAATTCCCCTCCCCCTTTTGTTTTGAACCCTTGGACTACAAAATCTTTTTTTTTTTTTCATTTTTAACCTATTCCATGAACCATTTTTTTTTCAAAACAGATTTTTGTAAGTTTTTTTTTTTTTTTAACCCTTTCAGCGCCAAACCAACTTCTTTTCTTTTTTTTATACCCTCCCCTCCACCCTTTTTAACCCTTTTACAGACAAAACCAAAATGTGTTTTTCACATTTCTTGCTCATATGTAAAATTATCACTAAAGGAAAACTTGTTTATTGTTAGTGTTGGATGGAGTGGAGAGGGATTAGAGCCCCTGTCAGGTTTTTATTGCTGTCTGCGCCCCCTTTAGGGAGCTTCATTCTCTCTATTTACCAACAAAAGTGAAAGAAACATTCCAGATTTTGGGTTGTCACCAGAACAGGAATTAGAGGGGAAATCCTCCAATGGGGACACTAGTTCTGGGATGATGTCACTTTGGGAGGATTTCTCTCACTTCCTGTTGTCTCCTTCCATTTGTATCCCAGAGATCTCCTGTATCGGTTCTTTATATTTATTATTATATAGAGAGATTTCAGAATAAATGGCCTTTTTTATAAAACTTTACATATTAACTAAATTATATATCACTCCTTTTTAGATTAATCGATTAATGACCTTAAACAATAATCAGCCAACTAATCGATTATGAAAATAATCATTAGTTGCAGCCCTAGTGTGTGTGTATATTATATATATGTGGGGGGGGGGGGGGGGGTGACATGCGTTGTGATATATGTATGTATGTGTGTGTATATTATGTATATCACAACGCATGTCACCCCCCCCCCCCCCCCCACACACACACACACATTATATATATAAATATCACTAACCAATAGCGAAGCTCGGTGGGAATTTCAGGTGCTGGAAGATCCAGACTCCCAGTATAACAAATACATTTCCTTCTTTGTTGGTGTTCAGAAGATTCCGTATCTGATAAATATTCTTTATCCAAATCATCCCCATTATTATATTATCAAATAATGAGCAAAACTCCTTCTCCCTCCGATCTCTATCACAGTCTGACTGTGTATGTGACGTTTCTATGGTAATATTTCCATCCCATAATAATATCATCCATTCCTTCCTTCCCCCGAATGTCACCTCTGCACCCCACAAAGAGAACATTTCTTTATTTTATTTTTTATTTGGATTTCTTGTCCACTGCAGCAAAAAAAGCTTTTTATTAATGGGGGAGGGGAGGGGGAGGAGTCATACTGATCAGTTATCTCCCCCAAATCACAATGATTGCACATTCATAACTAATATCTCATCAATATCACCCCAATAAAATATATATATATAGATCACTCCAATAATCATAATAATATATATATATATCACCCCAATAATCATAATAATATATATATATATATATATATCACCCCAATAATCATAATAATATATATATCACCCCAATAATCATAATAATATATATATATATCACCCCAATAATATATATATATATATCACCCCAATAATATATATATATCACCCCAATAGTTTATTGGGGGATCACAATATCCGGCTCTTCCGGCCTTGTGAATGAAGTCTTTAGACAGGAAGGAATGGATGGTATTATTATGGGATGGAGATATTACCATAGAAACGTCACATACACAATCCTTCCCATAGGAGGTCCAGTGCAGTCATGTCAGTTATTGTCATGGCGACGCAGCCCCAGCCAGCTGCCTCATTTGCATATAAGGAGTAAACAAGTCCATATAAGGCAATAAGGGGAGGAGTCCAGTGATGACATCAGGCAGCAGTGGACTCCTGATGTGTATATAGATCACCCCAATAATATATATATAAAATTATTATTGGGGTGATCTATATCTATATATATATATATATATATATATATATATATATATATATATATATATATATATATATATATATAGATCACCCCAATAATAATATATATATTTTACCCCAATATTAATGATATATATCAGTGGGGGGGGGGGTAAATATGTTATGAACGATGATGAGTTTAATTTATTGATCAATTTTGGATTGGAGGATTGGATATTATAGCGCTCCGTACCCCATTATTTCTATGATTTATATTGCTGGGGGGAGGGTACAATTACTATCATATATCAGTGATTAGGAGGGGGAGGGGAGGGGGGTCACCTTTTTCTGGTATATAGTATATATCCATTACCCGACCATTCCTCACCATACACACCTCTGATAGTTCTATTGACAATCAATCACCCCTCCATATAATAAATGTCACTTTATTACACCCCCTATAAGAAAGCTACATCTGTCTGTATAATCACTGGGGGGAGGGGGGGTGTAATGATCACGGGGGGGGGAGGATTTAGAAGTAAAAAAACAAAATAGTTTGAATGGATTCTATGATGAAATATTGGAAATCAATAATCGTTTATCATCGTCATGGTGATGGGAATAATTGGTGTCGGTCCAGCACAGGATTTATAGGGAGATTTATGAAGCACCCCGTGATGTGTGGGGTACCGTACCTCGGATTTCTATGGGGGATCTAATAAAGGGGTCCGACCCACTACTAGCAAGGGGGAAATAATAAAGTGGCCGGTGAGTGTACAGTATATATACAGTATCTGACAAAAGTAAGTACACCCCTCAGTCACATGTGTGTAAATCTTTTCATGTGACAACACTGAAGAAATGACACTTGTCTACAATGTAAAGTAGTGAGTGTACAGCTTGTATAACAGTGTAAATTTGCTGTCCCCTCAAAATAACTCAACACACAGCCATTAATGTCTAAACCGCTGGTGACAAAAGTCAGTACACCCCTAAGTGAAAATTGGGCCCAAAGTGTCAATATTTTGTGTGGCCACCAATATTTTCCAGCACTGCCTTAACCCTCTTGGGCATGGAGTTCACCAGACCTTCACAGGTTGCCACTGGAGTCCTCTTCCCCTCCTCCATGATGACATCACAGAGCTGGTGGATGTTAGAGACCTTGCGCTCCTCCACCTTCCGTTTGAGGATGTCCCACAGATGATCAATAGGGTTTAGGTCTGGAGACATGCTTGGCCAGTCCATCACCTTCACCCTAATGGCTGTGTGTTGAGTTTTATTGAGGGGGCACCAAATTTAACACACCTGCTCCCCATTCACACCTGAGACCCTGTAACACTAACGAGTCACATGACACTGGGGGAGGGAAAATGGCTAATTGGGCCCAGTTTGGAGATTTTCACTTAGGGGTGTACTGACTTTTGTTGCCAGCGGTTTAGACATTAATGGCTGTGTGTTGAGTTATTTTGAGGGGACAGCAAATTTACACTGTTATACAAGCTGTACAATCACTACTTTACATTGTAGACAAGTGTCATTTCTTCAGTGTTGTCACATGAAAAGATAGAAGAAAAGATTTACACAAATGTCACTGAGGGGTGTACTTACTTTTGTCAGATACTGTATGTACAGGAGAGGAGTGTAGAGGGTATGACAGTGACATTTTAGAGGCGGACCCAATTTTTGGCCGCTGAAACACATTGTTTGAAAATGGTGTTTTGTTTTACATTCGGCCGAAAGAAAAAATGTGCCAATAATGGCACCGAAAACAGGGTGGTCCGCCCCGGGGGGCGCACATGGCGGGGGTTTCATCCCCAGTCAGAGCCCTCCCCTCCCTCCTTGTCACGCAGAGCGGCGATCTCTCTCTGTGTCACTAAATAGTTCGGCAGCCCCCTGTGATAGACGGCACACTGATCCAGTGGTGGGAAATTGAAGCAGTGTGACGTCCATCATAGGAGGCGGGGCTTTGTTACTGCGGCCCGAAGAATTCCAACCCCGCCCCCGGGACACAGCGGGAGATCGGCGCTCTGTGTGATCCGGACACTGATAGGCTTCATGTACACGGGACATTTTTACAACCTCTCCTGAATGATTTAACTTGACAGATAGTAACCCGCGTTTAAAACATTCGTTTTTCCGCGTTTACGTTTAGAAGCGTTAGGCAAAAATGAAAATTTTTTTTTAAATATTAAAAAAAAAAATAAGCCTGTAAACGACACGCGAGTTACCACGTTTAATGTCTGAAACATCGTAAACTTCGGAGTCTAAAATAATTTTTTTTGCCTTCAAAGAAAAGCCTCTAAACGCAACTGCCTAAAAACGACATTAAACAAACCTGTGTACACATAAGAGAACATTGGAGGAGTTCAGGGGCAGCTGAAAAAAGCAACCAACTACCTCTGAACAATCGTTTACCAACAGCAGTGTACATGAGGCCTAAGGCTGCAGACATGATACAAGAGACAGTCAGAGCGAGGACATGATACAAGAGAGGGTCAGAGAGTGAGGACATGATACAAGAGAGGGTCAGAGAGTGAGGACATGATACAAGAGAGGGTCAGAGACTGAGGACATGATACAAGAGACGGTCAGTGACTGAGGACATGATACAAGAGATGGTCAGAGAGTGAGGACATGATACAAGAGATGGTCAGAGAGTGAGGACATGATACAAGAGATGGTCAGAGAGTGAGGATATGATACAAGAGATGGTCAGAGAGTGAGGATATGATACAAGAGACGGTCAGAGAGTGAGGATATGATACAAGAGACGGTCAGAGAGTGAGGACTTGATACAAGAGAGGGTCAGAGACCGAGGACATGATACAAGAGAGGGTCAGAGAGTGAGGACATGATACAAGAGACGGTCAGAGAGTGAGGACATGATACAAGAGACGGTCAGAGAGTGAGGACTTGATACAAGAGAGGGTCAGAGACCGAGGACATGATACAAGAGAGGGTCAGAGAGTGAGGACATGATACAAGAGACGGTCAGAGAGTGAGGACATTATACAAGAGATGGTCAGAGAGTGAGGACATGATACAAGAGACGGTCAGAGAGTGAGGACATGATACAAGAGACGGTCAGACTGAGGACTTGATACAAGAGATGGTCAGAGAGTGAGGACATTATACAAGAGACGGTCAGAGAGTGAGGACATTATACAAGAGATGGTCAAAGACTGAGGACATGATACAAGAGATGGTCAGAGAGTGAGGACATGATACAAGAGACGGTCATAGAGTGAGGACATGATACAAGAGACGGTCAGACTGAGGACATGATACAAGAGACGGTCAGAGAGTGAGGACATTATACAAGAGATGGTCAGAGAGTGAGGACATGATACAAGAGACGGTCAGAGAGTGAGGACATTATACAAGAGACGGTCAGAGAGTGAGGACATGATACAAGAGACGGTCAGAGAGTGAGGACATGATACAAGAGACGGTCAGACTGAGGACTTGATACAAGAGACGGTCAGAGAGTGAGGACTTGATACAAGAGACGGTCAGAGAGTGAGGACTTGATACAAGAGAGGGTCAGAGACCGAGGACATGATACAAGAGACGGTCAGAGAGTGAGGACTTGATACAAGAGAGGGTCAGAGAGTGAGGACTTGATACAAGAGAGGGTCAGAGACCGAGGACATGATACAAGAGACGGTCAGAGAGTGAGGACATGATACAAGAGATGGTCAGAGAGTGAGGACTTGATACAAGAGACGGTCAGAGAGTGAGGACATGATACAAGAGACGGTCAGAGACTGAGGACATGATACAAGAGACGGTCAGAGACTGAATTTTTCCTGAGCTTTTTTTGCACTAAAAGGTGCCAATAATGGCCAACAATAAATTCATATTAATTGATATCCTCAATTAAATGTAATAATTCAAATATAATACAATTGTATATAAAAATATGAATATTTTTTAAAAATGTCATTTTCAGTTTCGGCACTCAAATTTCCATTCGGTGCACCCCTAATGTTTCTGAATTACGGAGTGTCCAGAATCAGAACAAACAATCGATAATATAAGGCATTTGTCAGATTGGCAGAGAGGGGGTGAGGGCCCCCTCCCCCTCGGGGGGGTTATTGGGGTGAAATCAAACTGTCAGCATTCGTAGAAAGATTTGCTGGAGGTGGCAGATAACTTAAAACATGAAATAATTGAGCAGGCCTTTCTCAGTTCCTCCATCTTATCAATGCGACTCGGAGACAAAGGTAACATTGTATGCAAAGACGTCGTAGAGAGTTTGACGTGGAAATAAAAGAATGATGGAGTTCAGGAACGGGACGTGTTCCTCGAAGCCTTCGCTCTCCCGCACCAGAGCGCGCTCCAGGATGACACGCCCCTCTTTGTAGCGCTGGCTGTCCTCCGTGGCAAATTCGTAGATCCAGCCCAGCTTGCTGTTGCAGTTTTTGCAGCTGACGTCCCGCACCATGTGACGGCCTGTGAGCATGACCCGGTCCTGGACTTCACTGTACTGCAAGTTTACCATCTGCAGGGGAGAAGAGAAGAGAAACTTTGGTGGAGACGTCATCATGGAGGGGCGGAGACACACAGTGTAAGGGACAAGAGATCACCTGGAGGGGCGGAGACACACAATGTACGGGACAAGAGATCACCTAGAGGGGCGGAGACACACAATGTAAGGGACAAGAGATCACCTAGAGGGGCGGAGACACACAATGTAAGGGACAAGAGATCACCTAGAGGGGCGGAGACACACAATGTACGGGACAAGAGATCACCTAGAGGGGCGGAGACACACAATGTACGGGACAAGAGATCACCTAGAGGGGCGGAGACACACAATGTACGGGACAAGAGATCACCTGGAGGGGCGGAGACACACAATGTACCGGACAAGAGATCACCTAGAGGGGCGGAGACACACAGTGTAAGGGACAAGAGATCACCTAGAGGGGCGGAGACACACAATGTACGGGACAAGAGATCACCTGGAGGGGCGGAGACACACAATGTACCGGACAAGAGATCACCTAGAGGGGCGGAGACACACAATGTACCGGACAAGAGATCACCTAGAGGGGCGGAGACACACAGTGTAAGGGACAAGAGATCACCTAGAGGGGCGGAGACACACAGTGTAAGGGACAAGAGATCACCTAGAGGGGCGGAGACACACAGTGTAAGGGACAAGAGATCACCTAGAGGGGCGGAGACACACAATGTAAGGGACAAGAGATCACCTAGAGGGGCGGAGACACACAGTGTAAGGGACAAGAGATCACCTAGAGGGGCGGAGACACACAGTGTAAGGGACAAGAGATCACCTGGAGGGGCGGAGACACACAATGTAAGGGACAAGAGATCACCTGGAGGGGCGGAGACACACAATGTAAGGGACAAGAGATCACCTAGAGGGGCGGAGACACACAATGTAAGGGACAAGAGATCACCTAGAGGGGCGGAGACACACAATGTAAGGGACAAGAGATCACCTAGAGGGGCGGAGACACACAATGTAAGGGACAAGAGATCACCTAGAGGGGCGGAGACACACAGTGTAAGGGACAAGAGATCACCTAGAGGGGCGGAGACACACAGTGTAAGGGACAAGAGATCACCTAGAGGGGCGGAGACACACAGTGTAAGGGACAAGAGATCACCTAGAGGGGCGGAGACACACAATGTAAGGGACAAGAGATCACCTAGAGGGGCGGAGACACACAGTGTAAAGGGACAAGAGATCACCTAGAGGGGCGGAGACACACAATGTAAGGGACAAGAGATCACCTGGAGGGGCGGAGACACACAATGTAAGGGACAAGAGATCACCTAGAGGGGCGGAGACACACAATGTAAGGGACAAGAGATCACCTAGAGGGGCGGAGACACACAATGTAAGGGACAAGAGATCACCTAGAGGGGCGGAGACACACAGTGTAAGGGACAAGAGATCACCTAGAGGGGCGGAGACACACAATGTAAGGGACAAGAGATCACCTAGAGGGGCGGAGACACACAGTGTAAGGGACAAGAGATCATTCCCCCCCCCCCGAGAACTACAAGTCTCATCATTCCCCCAGAGAACTACAATTCTCATCATTCCCCCAGAGAACTACAAGTCTCATCACTCCCCCCCCCCCCCCCAGAGAACTACAAGTCTCATCATTCCCCCAGAGAACTACAAGTCCCATCATCCCCCCCAGAGAACTACAAGTCTCATCATTCCCCCAGAGAACTACAAGTCCCATCACCCCCCCCAGAGAACTACAAGTCCCATCATTCCCCCAGAGAACTACAAGTCTCATCATTCCCCCAGAGAACTACAAGTCCCATCATTGCCCCCCCAGAGAACTACAAGTCTCATCATCCCCCCCAGAGAACTACAAGTCCCATCATTCCCCCAGATCCCAGAGAACTACAAGTCTCATCATTCCTCCAGAGAACTACAAGTCCCATCATTCCCCCAGAGAACTACAAGTCTCATCATTCCCCCAGAGAACTACAAGTCCCATCATCCCCCCAGAGAACTACAAGTCCCATCATTTCCCCCCCAGAGAACTACAAGTCCCATCATCCCCCCCAGAGAACTACAAGTCCCATCATTCCCCCCCAGAGAACTACAAGTCCCATCATTCCCCCCCAGAGAACTACAAGTCCCATCATCTCCCCCCCAGAGAACTACAAGTCCCATCATCTCCCCCCCTGAGAACTACAAGTCCCATCATTGCCCCCCCAGAGAACTACAAGTCTCATCATTCCTCCAGAGAACTACAAGTCTCATCATTCCCCCAGAGAACTACAAGTCCCATCAATTCCCCCCCAGAGAACTACAAGTCCCATCAATCCCCCCCCTAGAGAACTACAAGTCCCATCATTTCTCCCCTGAGAGAACTACAAGTCCCATCATCCCCCCAGAGAACTACAAGTCCCATCATTCCCCCCCAGAGAACTACAAGTCCCATCTTTCCCCCCCCCCAGAACTACAAGTCCCATCATTCTCCCCCCAGAGAACTACAAGTCCCATCATTCCCCCCCCCAGAGAACTACAAGTCCCATCATCCCCCCCCCCCAGAGAACTACAAGTCCCATCACCCCCCCCCCCAGAGAACTACAAGTCCCATCATTCCCCCCCCCCCCAGAGAACTACAAGTCCCATCATTCCCCCAGATCCAAGAGAACTACAAGTCCCATCATTCCCCCAGATCCAAGAGAACTACAAGTCCCATCATTCCCCCAGATCCAAGAGAACTACAAGTCCCATCATCCCCCCAGATTCCAGAGAACTACAAGTCCCATCATTCCCCCCCCAGAGAACTACAAGTCCCATCATCCCCCCAGAGAACTACAAGTCCCATCATCCCCCCCCCCCAGAGAACTACAAGTCTCATCATTCCCCAGATCTCAGAGAACTACAAGTCTCATCATTCCCCCCCCCCCAGAGAACTAGAAGTCTCATCATTCCCCCCCCCCCCCGAGAACTACAAGTCCCATCATTACCCCCCCCCAGAGAACTACAAGTCTCATCATCCCCCCCAGAGAACTACAAGTCCCATCATTCCCCCCCCCCCCCCCCCCCCCCCCCCCCCCCCAGAGAACTACAAGTCTCATCATTCCCCCCCCCCCCAGAGATCTACAAGTCCCATC
This sequence comes from Aquarana catesbeiana, assembly GCF_042186555.1. NCBI lineage: Eukaryota > Metazoa > Chordata > Amphibia > Anura > Ranidae > Aquarana > Aquarana catesbeiana. The sequence continues at coordinate 15,828,601 of NC_133332.1, forward strand.
ATTCCCCCAGAGAACTACAAGTCCCATCATTCCCCCCCAGAGAACTACAAGTCTCATCATTACCACCCAGAGAACTACAAGTCCCATCATTCCCTGGGTCCCGGTATAAAAGGGGCGGGGTATTAGTAGAAGAAGTGAGTTGCGATGGGATGAAAGTTCCGAAGACTTTACTCTGATTGGAAGATTGTTGCCAGGTTCCCGGATCGCCGCCCTCCCATTGGCTGTCAGTCGGGATGCTGGGCTGTGATTGGGGAGCTGCCTGTCAGTCACACGGAGGGCCGGGTCCTGATTGGTTGGGTGTCGGGTCCTGATTGGTTGGGTGCCAGGTCCTGATTGGACGGCCAGTCTCCGGGCTGTATGGGGATCTGTGACCTGCTGTGGAGGCGCCTGTGCCGGCCTCTTATCATGTCCCAGGCCAAGGCCCCAAGAGACCCTCCGACACATCAAGGAGAAGCTGAGCCGGACCGGTGTTCTGCCATATAGTGTCCTTGTATCAAATAGTGTCCGCCTCGTACTGCGCAGGCGCTGCGCCTGCGCAGTACGGAGGAGCAGGAGATGCCGAAAATGTCCGAAGGTGATCAGCTGACCATCAGCTGTACACGGCGCTCGGGCACCTGTTAGCGATGGCAGTGTAAGAGGGCCCCTCGCGGGCTCGCTTCGCTCGCCACGCTTCGGGCACGGCCTCGCTGCGCTCGGCAAAAATTTATTCTAACTCTATGTCCACTTGGATAGTGGGGAATGATCCTGGACATAGGGTAAGAATAAATGCGCAGGCGCCGTGTACAGCTGACGATCAGCTGTTGAACTTCGGAGACTTTCGGCGTCTCCTTTGTCCTCCGTACTGCGCCTGCGCAGTACAGGGAGGACACTATATGATAGGGGACTGAATTCGACAAGACACCGGAACCCTCGGGCCCCACACCTTCTATGTACAGACCGGGGGAGGAGCCACACAGGGGGAGGGGAGGGGCCACACCTTCTATGTACAGACCGGGGCCTCCCTCTACCTCTTCTCCGAGTACAACCGGGGGAGGGGCCACACAGGGGGAGGGGAGGAGCCACACCTTCTATGTACAGACCGGGGGAGGGGAGGAGCCACACCTTCTATGTACAGACCGGGGCCTCCCTCTACCTCTTCTCCGAGTACAACCGGGGGAGGGGCCACACCTTCTATGTACAGACCGAGGCCTCCCTCTACCTTTTCTCCGAGTACAACCGGGGGAGGGGCCACACAGGGGGAGGGGCCACACCTTCTATGTACAGACCGGGGCCTCCCTCTACCTCTTCTCCGAGTACAACCAGGGGAGGGGAGGGGCCACACAGGGGGAGGGGAGGGGCCACACCTTCTACGTACAGACCGGGGCCTCCCTCTACCTCTTCTCTGAGTACAACCGGGGGAGGGGCCACACAGGGGGAGGGGAGGGGCCACACCGGGGGAGGGGAGGGGCCACACCGGGGGGAGGGGTGTTCGAGTCAGGAGGGGTCACACAGGGGGAGGGGAGGGGTGCTGGGGTCAGGAGGGGTCACACAGGGGGAGGGGTGCTGGGGTCAGGAGGGGTCACAGTGGGGGAGGGGTGCTGGGGTCAGGAGGGGTCACAGTGGGGGAGAGGTGCATGGGTCAGGAGGGGTTACTCAGGGGGAGGGGTGCTGGGGTCAGGAGGGGTCACAGTGGGGGAGGGGTGCTGGGGTCAGGAGGGGTCACAGTGGGGGAGGGGTGCTGCGGTCAGGAGGGGTCACAGTGGGGGAGGGGAGGGGTCCTGGGATCAGGAGGGGTCACACAGGGGGAGGGGAGTGGTCCTGGGGTCAGGAGGGGTCACACAGGGGGAGGGGAGGGGTGGTGGGGTCAGGAGGGGTCACAGTGGGGGAGGGGAGGGGTGCTGGGGCAGGAGGGGTCACAGTGGGGAGGGGTGCTGGGGTCAGGAGGGGTCACAGTGGGGGAGGGGAGGGGTGCTGGGGCAGGAGGGGGTCACAGTGGGGAGGGGTGCTGGGGTCAGGAGGGGTCACAGTGGGGGACGGGAGGGGTGCTGGCGCAGGAGGGGTCACAGTGGGGGAGGGGTGCTGGGGTCAGGAGGGGTCACACAGGGGGAGGGGAGGGGTGCTGGGGTCAGGAGGGGTTCACAGTGGGGGAGGGGTGCTGGGGTCAGGAGGGGTCACAGTGGGGGAGGGGTGCTGCGGTCAGGAGGGGGTCACAGTGGGGGAGGGGAGGGGTCCTGGGGTTCAGGAGGGGTCACACAGGGGGAGGGGAGGGGTGGTGGGGTCAGGAGGGGTCACAGTGGGGGAGGGGTGCTGGGGTCAGGAGGGGTCACAGTGGGGGAGGGGTGCTGGGGTCAGGAGGGGTCACACAGGGGGAGGGGAGGGGTGCTGGGGTCAGGAGGGGTTCACAGTGGGGGAGGGGTGCTGGGGTCAGGAGGGGTCACAGTGGGGGAGGGGTGCTGCGGTCAGGAGGGGTCACAGTGGGGGAGGGGAGGGGTCCTGGGGTTCAGGAGGGGTCACACAGGGGGAGGGGAGGGGTGGTGGGGTCACAGGGGGAGGGGAGGGGTGCTGGGGTCAGGAGGGGTCACAGTGGGGGAGGGGTGCTGGGAGTCAGGAGGGGTCACAGAGGGGGAGGGGTGCTGGGGTCAGGAGGGGTCACACGGAGAAGTGCAGTCTGTGGCCTTTGGGGTTCTATAAGGTGGGGGGAGAACTAATGAGAGGAGGAGTCTACATCTCCATAGAGAAGGCCAACATCCTGGGAACACCGTTCAGGGATTTGGGGTGATTGTGGAGTCACATGTGGGGTATTGGGGACACAGTGGCAGCAGATGAGGGTTGTGATGTCATCGTGTCTCTGGCCCTCTGTGATGTCATCAGTCACCTGTCCTCTGTGATGTCATCGGTCACCTGTCCTCTGTGATGTCATCGGTCACCTGTCCTCTGTGATGTCACCTGTCCTCTGTGATGTCATCGGTCACCTGTCCTCTGTGATGTCATCGGTCCTCTGTGATGTCACCTGTCCTCTGTGATGTCATCGGTCACCTGTCCTCTGTGATGTCACCTGTCCTCTGTGATGTCATCGGTCACCTGTCCTCTGTGATGTCATCGGTCACCTGTCCTCTGTGATGTCATCGGTCACCTGTCCTCTGTGATGTCATCGGTCACCTGTCCTCTGTGTTTCCTCTCTTGTAGGTATCTCTTTAATTGTGGAGAAGGGACACAGAGGCTGATGCATGAGAACAAGTAAGATGTATTCCCTCTTCTGATTGGTTGAATATAATATATATATATATATAACGCTCTCTCTGTATATTCCCATCGCAGGCTGAAGTTGTCTCATCTGAACACCTTGTTTGTGACCCGGATGAATTGGGCCAATGTGGGAGGTTTATCAGGCAAGTCATGTGATCGGCGGTGAAGTGTCATCGCTCTGCCATTGGACGGGTCACCATATGGGGCGGTTGGCGAGGGGTTATGCCGGTGACAGACTCATCATCTATAATCAGAGAGATGCAATTATCGGACCTCCAGCTGTTGCAGAACTACAAGTCCCATCATGCCTCTGGCTCTGGGTGTCATGCTTGTGGCTGTCAGAGTCTTGCAATGCCTCATGGGACTTGTAGTTCTGGAATATCTGGAGGTTCCAGTGATTGGATATCCCTGATCTCTATCATTTCTGACTTGCCCAGTGTTTCCTCATCTCTGGTGTTGCCCCCCCTGTAGGCATGCTGCTGACATTGAGGGACGTCGGACTTCCTTCCTGTGTGGTGGCCGGACCTCCTCAGCTGGTAAAATCTCCACATTTTTATATTTCCATTGTTGTGTCCTAGTGGTGGGGGATGTGCACAATGCAGAATCTCGTATCGGGGGAGGGGGGGGGGAGATTTACTAAAACTGGTCCACACAGGATCTGCTGCAGCTCTGCATAGGAACCAATCAGCTTCCAGGGATTTTTGTCAAAACTTCATTGGACAAGCTGAGGTTAGAAGCTGATTGGCTCCCAGGATGAGCTGCACCAGATTCTGAGTGCTCCAGTTTTGGGAAATCTCCCCCCATAGGAACCATAAAGCTGAAGTTTAGGGAAGATCGTATTTCCTTCATTTCTTTCTCCAGCTTGGACCAATGTATGTGTGTGCCATGCTTGTGGCATCCGGTGCCGGTGTTCTGCCATATAGTGTCCTCGTATCAAATAGTGTCCGCCTCGTACTGCGCAGGCGCAGCGCCTGCGCAGTACGGAGGAGCAGGAGATGCCGAAAATGCCCGAAGTTGATCAGCTGACCATCAGCTGTACACGGCGCTCGGGCACCTGTTAGCGATGGCAGTGTAAGAGGGCCCCTCGCGGGCTCGCTTCGCTCGCCACGCTTCGGGCACGGCCTCGCTGCGCTCGGCAAATATTTATTCTAACTCTATGTCCACTTGGATAGTAGGGAATGATCCTGGACATAGGGTAAGAATAAATGCGCAGGCGCCGTGTACAGCTGACGATCAGCTGTTGAACTTCGGAGACTTTCGGCGTCTCTTTTGTCCTCCGTACTGCGCCTGCGCAGTACAGGGAGGACACTATATGATAGGGGGACTGAATTCGATAAGACACCGGCATGGGCGCCAATCGGGGAACACACACCAAAAGTATTGGGACGTCCGCATTTATACATATATTAGACGTCCTCCCGAGCAGCCCGCAGCGCGCTCTATGAGACTTGGCTGATCACAGATCGGAGTAAGGGGTCGATCCTGAACCCTCATCACATGATCAGCTGATCATGTGATGTAAACAGAGCCGGTAATCGCCTATTTTTTATCCTCGCGATGATAGTGAGGAGAAAAAAAAAAAGCCGATCACCAGCGGCTCTCAGAGGGACATCAGTCCTGATCAAGGAGAGCTGCAGCATGCTCATCTGTGCCCATCTGTGCCACCTACCAGTGCCCACAGTGCTGCCTTATCTGTGCCTCATCAACAGTGCTGCCCATCAGTGCCGCCTTATCTGTGCCCATCAGTGCTGCCTTATCTGTGCCCATCAGTGCCACCTTATCTGTGCCCATCAGTGCCGCCTTATCTGTGCCTCATCAACAGTGCTGCCTATCAGTGCCGCCTTATCTGTGCCCATCAGTGCCGCCTTATCTGTGCCACCTACTAGTGCCCACAGTGCCGCCTTATCTGTGCCTCATCAACAGTGCTGCCCATCAGTGCTTCCTTATCTGTGCCCATCAGTGCCATCTTATCTGTGCCACCTACCAGTGCCCACAGTGCCGCCTTATCTGTGCCTCATCAACAGTGCTGCCTATCAGTGCCGCCTTATCTGTGCCTCATCAACAGTGCTGCCTATCAGTGCCACCTTATCTGTGCCTCATCAACAGTGCTGCCCATCAGTGCTTCCTTATCTGTGCCCGTCAGTGCCGCCTTATCTGTGCCACCTACCAGTGCCCACAGTGCCGCCTTATCTGTGCCTCATCAACAGTGCTGCCTATCAGTGCCGCCTTATCTGTGCCCATCAGTGCCGCCTTATCTGTGCCACCTACCAGTGCCCACAGTGCCGCCTTATCTGTGCCTCATCAACAGTGCTGCCCATCAGTGCTTCCTTATCTGTGCCCATCAGTGCCGTCTTATCTGTGCCACCTACCAGTGCCCACAGTGCCGCCTTATCTGTGCCTCATCAACAGTGCTGCCTATCAGTGCCGCCTTATCTGTGCCCATCAGTGCCGCCTTATCTGTGCCACCTACCAGTGCCCACAGTGCCGCCTTATCTCTGCCTCATCAACAGTGCTGCCCATCAGTGCCACCTTATCTGTGCCCATCAGTGCCGCCTTATCTGTTTGTATCAGTGCCACCTTATCTGTGCCCATCAGTGTTGCCATATCTGTGCCCATCAGTGCCACCATACCTGTGCCCATCAGTGCTGCCTTATCTGTGCCCATCAGTGCCGCCTTATCTGTGCCTCATCAACAGTGCTGCCCATCAGTGCTTCCTTATCTGTGCCCGTCAGTGCCGCCTTATCTGTGCCACCTACCAGTGCCCACAGTGCCGCCTTATCTGTGCCTCATCAACAGTGCTGCCTATCAGTGCCGCCTTATCTGTGCCCATCAGTGCCGCCTTATCTGTGCCACCTACCAGTGCCCACAGTGCCGCCTTATCTGTGCCTCATCAACAGTGCTGCCCATCAGTGCTTCCTTATCTGTGCCCGTCAGTGCCGCCTTATCTGTGCCACCTACCAGTGCCCACAGTGCCGCCTTATCTGTGCCTCATCAACAGTGCTGCCTATCAGTGCCGCCTTATCTGTGCCCATCAGTGCCGCCTTATCTGTGCCACCTACCAGTGCCCACAGTGCCGCCTTATCTGTGCCTCATCAACAGTGCTGCCCATCAGTGCCACCTTATCTGTGCCCATCAGTGCTGCCTTATCTGTTTGTATCAGTGCCACCTTATCTGTGCCCATCAGTGTTGCCATATCTGTGCCCATCAGTGCCACCATACCTGTGCCCATCAGTGCCGCCTTATCTGTGCCCATCAGTGCTGCCCATCAGTGCCGCCATATCTGTGCCCATCAGTGCCACCATATCTGTGCCCATCAGTGCCGCCATATCTGTGCCCATCAGTGCCACCTTATCTGTGCCCATCAGTGTTGCCATATCTGTGCCCATCAGTGCCGCCATACCTGTGCCCATCAGTGCCGCCTTATCTGTGCCTCATCAACAGTGCTGCCCATCAGTGCTGCTTTATCTGTGCCCGTCAGTGCTGCCTTATCTGTGCCCATCAGTGCCGCCATATCTGTGCCCATCAGTGCCGCCATATCTGTGCCCATCAGTGCCACCATATCTGTGCTCATCAGTGCCACCAACAGTGCTGCCCATCAGTGCTGCCTTATCTGTGCCCGTCAGTGCCGCCTTATCTGTGCCACCTACCAGTGACCACAGTGCCGCCTTATCTGTGCCTCATCAACAGTGCTGCCCATCAGTGCCACCTTATCTGTGCCCATCAGTGCCGCCTTATCTGTTTGTATCAGTGCCACCTTATCTGTGCCCATCAGTGCCACCATACCTGTGCCCATCAGTGCCGCCTTATCTGTGCCCATCAGTGCTGCCTTATCTGTGCCTCAACAGTGCTGCCCATCAGTGCTTCCTTATCTGTGCCCGTCAGTGCCACCTACCAGTGCCCATCAGTGCTGCCTTATCTGTGCCCGTCAGTGCCGCCTTATCTGTGCCACCTACCAGTGCCCACAGTGCCGCCTTATCTGTGCCTCATCAACAGTGCTGCCCATCAGTGCCACCTTATCTGTGCCCATCAGTGCCGCCTTATCTGTATCAGTGCCACCTTATCTGTGCCCATCAGTGTCGCCATATCTGTGCCCATCAGTGCCACCATACCTGTGCCCATCAGTGCCGCCTTATCTGTGCCCATCAGTGCTGCCTTATCTGTGCCTCAACAGTGCTGCCCATCAGTGCCGCCTTATCTGTGCCCATCAGTGCCGCCATATCTGTGCCCATCAGTGCCACCATATCTGTGCCCGTCAGTGCCGCTTTGTCTGTGCCCGTCAGTGCTGCCTTATCTGTGCCCATCAGTGCCGCCATATCTGTGCCCATCAGTGCCGCCTTATCTGTGCCCATCAGTGCCGCCATATCTGTGCCCATCAGTGCCGCCATATCTGTGCCCATCAGTGCCACCATATCTGTGCCCGTCAGTGCCGCTTTATCTGTGCCCATCAGTGCCGCCATATCTGTGCCCATCAGTGCCGCCTTATCTGTGCCCATCAGTGCCGCCTTATCTGTGCCCATCAGTGCCGCCTTATCTGTGCTCATCAATGAAGTAGAAAAATTACCTGTTTGCAAAATTTTATAACAAAATATGAAACATGATTTTTTTTTTTCTTTCAAAAATTTTCCATCTTTTCTTTTGTTTGTTTAGCAAAAAATAAAAACCCAGCTGTGATTAAATATCACCAAAAGAAAGCTCTATTTGTGTGAAAAATGATATAAATGTCCTATGTGTACAATGTTACATGACCGCGTAATTGTCATTCAAAGTGGGACAGCGCTGAAAGCTGAACATTGTCCTGGGCAGGAAGGGGGGGAAGTGCCGGTAAGCAGAGAGGTTAAAGTTCATGTGTGTGTAAAGGCGTCCCAATACTTTTGGTAAGATTGTATTTTCTCAATGTATGAAAAGTGTTTCTGTTTTGACAAGGTGGAAAGGCGAGTGGTGACATCACAACCTCCACCTTGTCCAATCAGAGATCACTTTTTTTGTTCATGGAGAGAATGCAAAGTGTGCTCCATATGGTGCCGTGTCTTGAGGGTGACCCACTGTGATCATTAAGCAGCACAGCAGCCAATCGGCTCGGGACTCGGATGCTCCCTACAATCACTGTAGTCAATGGTACCTACTGTCCTCATTTCCATCTTCTGCAGGTTTGGGCTCCACCTACTTCCATCGGTTCAAGCTGGAGCAATTCTAACTGTAAACCTTTCCATTCCAGAACGGAAGCCATGACCTAGAGCAGTGATGGGAAGCTCGGCACCCCAGATGTTTTGGAACTACATTTCCCATGATGCTTCACTACGCTGCGGAGTGCCTGAGCATCATGGGAAATGTAGTTCTAAAATCTCTGGGGTGCCAAAGTTCCCCATCACTGCCCTAGGCGGAGCACACCTGAACCTGGTAAGTGCGGTTCTGATAGGTTCACTATAAGTTCACCCAAAATGAAAAGGTAAACGAACACGCCCCTCACCGCCCCTCCCCCCCCCAGTCCCTGTTACACTCGAATATGTGAACCAGACCTAAAACAAGACCAGAAATGTCTTCAGTGCCAGTAATTGTCAGGCAGGGATGGTGCCAAAAAGCACCGCTCCACTTCATCATGTGAGATGATCCCAAAAGGAGAACAAACTGCACCTTGCTGCCCCACAGCTACAAATCCTCAGAGCGTCGTGGTGACTCGGCACTGGTTCCTGAATGTCTGCGCTCAGCAGAAGACATAAACACAGATCGGGGAGTCTGTAGAATAAAAACTGCTTCTATTTAGAATGTTAGTATCTCTGTCCCAGAGAGCGCCACCAGATTTCCCACCGGCGTGCACGATGATGTCACATGTCCAGCCCCTCCCAACGCGTTTCTGGGAATAGATGGAGTTGAGGAGAAGTGCCGGCCTCCCTGCAGCCTCTGCGGGGTGATTGCACAGCATTTAGTGGTGTGGGCAGCAGGATAGATAAGTATTCAATGTCTTCTTTAAGGATGAGCTCCGGCGTGTTCGCACACAGCCCACGTGCCGAGGCCGCGCCAGGAAGTCGGCACTGCGGAGCGCTATTCACAGGCAGTGAGACGTAGTCCCGATGTGCAGCTGCAGAGATGGGGAAATGTCTCACTGCTTGTGATTAGCGGTCCACAGTGCCGACTTCCTGGCGCGGACTCGGCACGTGGGGTCTGCGAACACGCCGGAGCTCATCCTTAAGGCCCCATACACACGAAATGGCCTGGTCATGAAGGGGGGGGGGGGTAAAACCTTCCGGAGCTCAAGTGGTTAAGCACTGTATATATTTTAGAATTACACCGGTGTATGACATTTTGAGGCTTTGTATTTATTTTTATTTACTGCCTCCTCTTTTATTTTGTACAAAAGAATTGGGGATTAAAGTGGAACTTCAGTCATTTTTTTTTTTTTCAACTTTCCATCTATTAAATCTTCTGCTCTTGTTGTTGTTTTAACTTTGGATAGTAAAACCATTTTTTTGTCCTGTCAGTAAATCCCTTATACAGCCACTTCCTGTTTCCTGTCTGGTCATTAGCCTGGAGCCAGGGGGTAGGCAACCTCGGCCCTCCAGTTGTGGAGAAACTACAAATCCCATCATGCCTCTGCCTCTAGGAGTCATGCCTGTGATTGTCGGGGTCTTGCTATGTTTCATGGGACTTGTAGTTTCACCACAGCTGGAGGGCCGAGGTTGCCTACCCCCAGCCTAAAGTTTGTCAGGAAGGGGGGTGGTGAGTCATAAGAGGACCAATGAGAACTGGGGAGGTGTGTGTCTGTAAATCCAGGAAGTGAACAGGCAGCAGCTTCAGCTGCCCACAGTTAAAATGGACTCAGTGGAGGGAGATTTCTGCAGCATATTTGGCAAGTACAGAATCCCAGTATATATAAAATAATATGCAGAGTGGTTGGAGGGAATCTTCAGAATGGCAAAGATGGTTTTTATAACAAATGATGTGAGCAGACTGCAGTTCCTCTTTAAATTTCTGATTTGTATGCACTAAAATGATTTCATGTGTTCTACAGAGGTGCTTTCTTATACAGATCCTGTGTACAAAGACGAGACGATGACCGTTCACCAAGTACCAATCTTCAGTAATTGATCGATCGATTCTTCCTGGTTCTGATCCCCCCCCCCTTCCCGCTGCTCTGCAGTTTTCAAAACTACTAAATTAAACAATTGTAAATTTTTCAATCCACTGAAAATGGCCAATAAATGTTCTAAACTTGTTTTTTATTTAGGTAATGGAAGTGGAAAAGAATTGTCGGCTCAACCTCTGGACCTGAGTCCCTCGGCAGAGGCTGGAGGTCGGGGGGGATGGAAGAACATCTACAGGTATGAGGAGGAGATGATGAGTGTCTACAATCATTTCTGCTAGGCGTTGCGCGATCGTACATCACTTGTCTGACTGCAGACTATTTCCAATGTGAATACGTTTGAAAAACCCGCCCAATGGAGACGATTGTAAATAGAATAACAATGGAAATGTGAGCTTTGTGCTGCTGCTGTAGTGCAAAGTGAAAGACCCCAAGTGATGAAAAATATGAATGTTCTACTCAGCGCTGCTCCAATAAATAATAATACAATGTATAATAAAGTGCCTACATCAGTATAATCAATAACATGACATTACCTGACAATGTAAAGTGCTCAGTGCAATTATAGTGCAAAACAAAGTCCATCCATATAATAATCATATGATGTGTTGAACTTGTGCAAATGATGGAGTTGGTGTAGATCTTGGCGACACTCTGGGTCCCCCTCCTGGGTCCCCACTCACCAGCAGTAATCTTTAAATGCCCCCGGTATTACATTTAGATTGGCGTCTCCAGTCAAAGGCTGGGGCTGTTGGATGTAATCAGTATATGGGTGAAAAGATGCTTCTTAAGACGCCCAGTGGGAGGGGCGAAACGCGTCAAGCTGAGGAGTCCTAGTGATGGTTGTTTACACGTCAAGGCAGCGTTTTTCTGCACGATTTTTTTTACATCGCTTCCGTCATCCAATGTTATGGAGCCGAGTGGGGGGCCATCATTCTCTCACTCGACACGGTGCCTCTGTGAGGGAAAGGATCGGATCATCTCCTCCGCTACCAGTGGCTCCGGTAAGTGGCGAAGACGACCGGAGGAGGGGGGGGGGGGGGCACCTCCCCCACCACCGATAAAAGTGAGCTCACAGCAAATCTGCCACGGAGACCACTTTTATCGTAAAGCGGACCGCCTGCCGGGGGTTTTGGTAGCTATCTGCTGCCATAACAACGGTCGGTACTCAGCGTCAAAGTAGAGGTGAATGGGAGCAATGAGATGGGTCTTAAGTTGTTCAGGTCGGTAGGGTCCAGTGAGGGCTTTTTAAGTATGGGAATGATCTGCGCATGTTTTAGAGGGGAGGGGAAGATGCCACTAGAGAGGGAGAGATTGAAGATGTGAGTGAGGGAGCACAGGATAGAAGAAGAGGGTGACCGTAGTAGTTGTGAGGGAACAGGATCCAAGGGGACAATTGGTTAGGTGGGCATCAGAGAAAAGTTTTGGAACCTCTTCAGTAGTACTTCAAAAGAGGAGAGTGTTGAATGTGCTGTTAGACAAGGTATGTTGGGTGGGAAGATGTCCGCACAGTGGAGATGTCCTCAGGAATTGCATCAATCGAGTCTTTGAAGTGATTGGCAATCTCTTGGGCAGTGAGTGAGTTAGTGGGTGGAGGGGGGTGGGGGACGAAGCAGAGAGTTAAAGGTTGAGAAGAGCCGACGGGGACTGGATGACAAAGTATTAATAAGAGAGACAGAGTAGGCTTGTTTGGCAGCATGGAGGTAGGAATTGTGATTTTGAAGGGCAGATTTATATAGGGTGAAGTCTTGAAGACATTTGGTTTTACACCACAGTCATTCAAGAGCACGGCAATGTCTCTTGAGATTTCTAGTGTTGTCAGGTTGCCAGGGTTGTAACGGTCGGGACCTGATTCTGCGTGTGGTTAGAGGAGCAAGTGCATCTAGTGATGATGAGAGTGAACTGTTGTAGACAGAAGTGGCCAGGTCAGGACAGGACAGGGGAGAGATTATGTCATATAGGTGGTCAGTAGCAGAATACAGAAGAGAAGGGTTAAAGTGACGAAGGTTCCTACAAGTAATTGTTTGCTGCTTGGAGGGATGGGTGGTTGGAGGCAAGGATACAGTGAAAGTAATGAGGTTGTGATCAGAGAGAGGAAAGGGGGTGTTGGTGAGGTTGCCAGGATTGCAGAGATGGGAGAATACAAGGTCAAGGGTATTACCATTGGAGAGAGTGGAAGTATGTGTCCATTGGGTTAGGTCAAAAGATGAGGTTAAGTCGAGAAATTTAGCTGTAGTTGGGCTATTAACATTGACAGGAATGTTGAAGTCACCAAGAATGATCGTAGATATTTCAGAGGAGAGAAAGTAGAGTAGCCAGGCAGCAAAGTCATGAAGAAAGCGCGATACCGGTCCTGGAGGCCGATATATTGCTGCAATCCTCAGAGAAATGGGAGAGAACAGACGAATACAATACATCTCGAAAGAAGAGAGGGATAGAGAGGGAGGGATAGGAAGGACTTGGAAGGTGCTTTGTGGGGATAGAAGGAATCCAACTCCCCACCTCCTTTCTGTCTGGAGGGTCTGGAGGAGTGAGTCCAGTGGAGGCCACCATGGAAAAGGGCAGCAGGAGAAGCTGAGTCAAAATTTTGAAGGCAGGTTTCCGTTATGGCGAGTATGTTAACGCCATGAGAGATGAGGAGGTCATGTAGAGATGTTAGCTTGTTACAGAGAGGGCGTTCCAAGGGGGACATGAGATAGGTGGGCTGCTTTGAGGAAGCAGGGGGATAGAAATTAAACTGAGTGGATTGCGGTGGTTGCCAGAGGGGGAGGGGTATTGGAGATGTGGCTTGCAGTTGGAAAATGGTGGACCAGGATTAGGAGAAATGTCACCTGAGACTAGGAGAAGGAGGAGGGCGAGGAAGGCAAGGTGGGAGTGGGATGTGTATGAGCGCACGTATCTAATGGCCCTGGTGTTTATGCCAGCATGTGGGTGCAGGAGATGATGGGTGCAGTAGTAGGGAGAGGGTAGGAGTGAGGGTGATATGTGCATGCTGCAGGGTAGAGAGGAGGGGTAGAGTAAGGATAATTTGAGGACAGAAGACACCGATGTGAGAAGGAAGAGAATGAGGAGCATGTTAGTGGGCAGAGTGGGAATCTGACTTGATATAAAATAAATGTCAGATGCTGGTTTGTTTGCCGTCTTGCAGAGTGGAGAAGAGTTCTTGTTGTATCCTTATCCAGCTTTAGGTAAACTGCGGCGGAGAAACTTCACATCACTCATGACAGAGCCACTCAGGAAAGAGCCATGGTGTCTGCGCCACCCCATAGGCTGCTTTAAATTTACAGGGAGACTGAGCAGGAATGCGTTTCTCTATTGGTCATTATTGGGTCTGATTTGAGACACCTGAATATGGGAGAGGAGATGGCCAATACCAGACCAGACACAGGCTAGGGTCGTAAATCTTATTACCTCTCTTCATCACTCAAGCCAAATGGGGTTGGGAATCAATCACCAGTAATGTTGCTAATGCAGTGTGGTTTTTATATAGCTAGCGTGAAATATAGAAGTTTAAAAATATGGAAGCAGAAGACATTTACCAAAAATGATACAGTAATGTCAGATAGTTCAGCAGAGTTCTTGTACTGGGTATGAAATCTGGCACAGAGCGGCCGCACTTCATATATGGTGGGCAGTCCTCAAGCGGTTAAATAGTCAGTTTGGACCAGCTTGCTATTTACTTACCTCTTCACCACCTGCTTTACCCACAAACCAGCACACCACAACGGCACGCATTGCGCATAGTTGAGGGGCGGTTGCAAAATGACCCCATTAACTTAAATAAAAGTGACAGGGGGTATAATTCCTGCAAAGCAACATGGCAGTGACGTGTGTATACTCCTGGCCACCGTCCCTGCAGCCAAAGGGGGTAGCAATGGGGGGGGGGGGATGTTTTACAGAGCCCCATCCACTAGTGTAAATGAGCCCTAACAGACGCAGTGTGCTGTACTGTATATCACAAAAGTAAGTACACCCCTCAGTCACATTTGTGTAAATCTTTTCTTCTCTCTTTTCATGTGACAACACTGAAGAAATGACACTTTGTCTACAATGTAAAGTAGTGAGTGTACAGCTTGTATAACAGTGTAAATTTGCTGTCCCCTCAAAATAACTCAACACACAGCCATTAATGTCTAAACCGCTGGCAACAAAAGTCAGTACACCCCTAAGTGAAAATCTCCAAATTGGGACCAAAGTGTCAATATTTTGTGTGGCCACCATTATTTTCCAGCACTGCCTTAACCCTCTTGGGCATGGAGGTCACCAGAGCTTCACAGGTTGTCACTGGAGTCCTCTTCCCCTCCCCCATGATGACATCACAGAGCTGGTGGATGTTAGAGACCTTGCGCTCCTCCACCTTCCGTTTGAGGATGTCCCACAGATGATCAATAGGGTTTAGGTCTGGAGACATGCTTGGCCAGTCCATCACCTTTACCCTCAGCTTCTTTAGCAAGGCAGTGGTGGTCTTGTAGGTTTGTTTGGGGTGGTTATCATGTTGGAATACTGCCCTGCGGCCCAGTCTCTGAAGGGAGGGGATCATGCTCTGCTTCAGTATGTCACAGTACATGTTGGTATTCATGGTTCCCTCAATGATCTGTAGCCCCCCAGTGCCGGCAGCACTCATGCAGCCCCAGACCATGACAGTCCCACCACCATGCTTGACTGTAGACAAGACACACTTGTCTTTGTACTCCTCACCTGGTTGCCCCCACACACGCTTGTCACCATCTGAACCAAATAAGTTTATCTTGGTCTCATCAGACCACAGGACATGGTTCCAGTAATCCATGTCCTTAGTCTGCTTGTCTTCAGCAAACTGTTTGCGGACTTTCTTGTACATCATCTTTAGAAGAGGCTTCCTTCTGGGATGACAGCCATGCAGACCAATTTGATGCAGTGTGCGGCGTATGGTCTGAGCACTGACAGGCTGACCCCCCCACCCCTTCAACCTCTGCAGCAATGCTGGCAGCACTCATACGTCTATTTCCCAAAGACAACCTCTGGATATGACGCTGAGCACGTGACCTCAACTTGTTTGGACCATGGCGAGGCCTGTTCTGAGGGGAACCTGTCCTGTTATACCGCTGTATGGTCTTGGCCACCGTGCTGCAGCTCAGTTTCAGAGTCTTGGCAATCTTCTTATAGCCTAGGTCATCTTTATGTAGAGCAATTCTTTATTTCAGATCCTCAGAGAGTTCTTTGCCATGAGGTGCCATGTTGTACTTCCAGTGACCAGTATGAGAGAGTGAGAGCGATAACACCAAATTTAACACACCTGCTCCCCATTCACACCTGAGACCTTGTAACACTAACGAGTCACATGACATCGGGGAGGGAAAATGGCTACTTGGGCCCAATTTGGAGATTTTCACTTAGGGGTGTACTGACTTTTGTTGCCAGCGGTTTAGACATTAATGGCTGTGTGTTGAGTTATTTTGAGGGGACAGTAAATTTACACTGTTATACAAGCTGTACACTCACTACTTTACATTGTAGACAAGTGTCATTTCTTCAGTGTTGTCACATGAAAAGAGAGAAGAAAAGATTTACAAACATGTCACTGAGGGGTGTACTTACTTTTGTCAGATACTGTAAATTTTATTTGGGTACAGCGTCGCATGACAGCGCAATCGTCAGTTAAAGTAACGCAGTGCCACAAGGCAATAAATGGCCTGGTCAGGAATGGGGGTAAATCTTCCCGGAGGATAAGGGTACTCAGAGGCAGATCTATAGAAGAGGAAACGGCTTTTGGTCTATTTTTTTCCCAGAGGCCTTTAGGGAAGTAAAATCACTAAAACTCCATCTGACTATCGGGATGAACTGGAATGTATATAATGGACAGTCAATGGTGAATAGATATATTCCAGAATACACGCTCGCCCCCTGCTGTCCATTTCTGGTTCTTCACCCTTATTGGGCAGAGCTGCATTTCTCATTAAATGTTAAAATGGCTCCACCTAGTGTACACAAAGTGCAATACACCCACATAACACCCCACAGGAAGGGGAGAGATAAAACAGTTTTTAACATTTTCTGGGCATTTAATCCTATTTTTATTATCTGATTTGTTTAGCCGGAACATTTCTTTTTATTATTATTATTCTTTTATTCACCATTTTAAACAATTGTTGTAGCCGCTTTTGGAAAAATGGAAAATATGAAAAAAAAAGGTCTATCTCCCGTCTGATCAATGTTTATAAACAATGTTACTTTGTGTCTCTCTATCTCCCGTCTGATCAATGTTTATAAACAATGTTACTTTGTATCTCTCTATCTCCTGTCTGATCAATGTTTATAAACAATGTTACTTTGTATCTCTCTATCTCCTGTCTGATCAATGTTTATAAACAATGTTACTTTGTATCTCTCTATCTCCCGTCTGATCAATGTTTATAAACAATGTTTACACATATAGATTGTATCTCTCCTCCCTCTATACAGTGAGTGAACAATGAGTATACAGTATACGGGTAGTGATTGTGGATAATAATTATTGATCGGCCTAACAGAGGTATGATCAGAGAAATGATTGATTGGTGATCGTTGGGTGGCGTGTGATCAGGTGACCAGATACTGATCACTGATAGGTGGATGATCACTGACAGACAGGAAAAGATTATTCAGTTTATAGGTAAATATATTGATCGGTGATCGATGAGATCTATAAGAAATGAATGAATATCAATGGGAGGTTATTGATAAAAGAATGAAGATTGGTGATTACTGATAATCAGCAATACAGAGTATTGATAAGTGAATGAGGAGGTTATAATGGAAGACAAAGAAGTATTGTAGAAAGCGGAGGAAATTGCTGCTTATTGATCACTGATCGGGGGGGAGGGGGGAGGTGAAAATCATTAGATACAGGCTGGTTATTGATCACTGATCGAGGGGGAGGGGGGTGAAAATCATGAGATACAGGCTGGTTATTGATCAGTGATAAGTGCTGGGAGTGATGGGATATCAGTATATCATAGATCAATAACAATGAATAATCAGACAGTGATGACCAAGTATTGGGAATGATGAGATATTGATTGATTATTAGTCATGATATTGATTGGTTACAAATCAGTAAAGGGGATCGATCAATTGGTGAATATAAAATCATACAGTATAGGCCGGGTATTGATCGAGGAACCGATCAGTGGTGGGATGATGTGATACAGATTGGTTATTGATTCCCCTCCCCCATATAATGGATCATCCTATTCATACAGGTGTCAGTGATATGGGGGGAGGGGGGTATTATATTGAGAGTATAATTTGGAGGTGATGGGGGGGGGGGTATTTGGTGATGATGGGGGAGGGGGGTATTTGGTGGTGATGGGGGGAGGGGGGTATTTGGTGGTGATGGGGGGAGGGGGGTATTTGGAGGTGATGGGGGGAGGGGGGTATTTGGAGGTGATGGAGGAGGGGGGTATTTGGAGGTGATGGGGGAGGGGGGTATTTGGAGGTGATATGGGGGAGGGGGGTATTTGGAGGTGATGGGGGGAGGGGGGTATTTGGAGGTGATGGGGGGAGGGGGGTATTTGGAGGTGATGGGGGGAGGGGGGTATTTGGTGGTGATGGGGGGAGGGGGGTATTTGTAGGTGATGGGGGGAGGGGGGTATTTGGAGGTGATGGGGGGAGGGGGGTATTTGGTGGTGATGGGGGGAGGGGGGTATTTGGTGGTGATGGGGGGAGGGGGGTATTTGGAGGTGATGGGGGGAGGGGGGGTATTTGGTAGTGATGGGGGGAGGGGGGTATTTGGTGGTGATGGGGGGAGGGGGGTATTTGGAGGTGATGGGGGGAGGGGGGTATTTGGAGGTGATGGGGGAGGGGAGTATTTGGAGGTGATGGGGGAGGGGGGTATTTGGAGGTGATATGGGGGAGGGGGGTATTTGGAGGTGATGGGGGGAGGGGGGTATTTGGAGGTGATGGGGGGAGGGGGGTATTTGGTGGTGATGGGGGGGAGGGGGGTATTTGTCAGGTGATGGGGGGAGGGTGGTATTTGGTGGTGATGGGGGGAGGGGGGTATTTGGAGGTGATGGGGGGAGGGGGGTATTTGGTGGTGATGGGGGGAGGGGGGTATTTGGAGGTGATGGGGGGAGGGGGGGTATTTGGTAGTGATGGGGGGAGGGGGGTATTTGGTGGTGATGGGGGGAGGGGGGTATTTGGAGGTGATGGGGGGAGGGGGGTATTTGGTGTATTATCCGGGTTTCGGTGATGTCGGTAGAGATATGGGGGGGGGAGGGGTCCCCGGTGATGATATTGGGGTGTATGAAGGTCCGGTGATGGGGGTGGTCTGTTCTATAGTTGTATTGTTCTGTATGGATGGAGTACGGTCGCCACCTTTTCATTAATCCGAACACTTTAGTGGCGCACTGCAATTTTTTTTTTTTTGCAGTATATCCTATAGGTTTGTAAAATAATTGGGACACCTTTGGGTGCCCCAAGAAGAGTTATAAGAGCTGTGATGAACAGAGGGTGTGGCCAAAAGTCTGTCACCCAGTAATCCCCCCAAGTCAGTCCGTCTCCCAGTGTAATCCCCCCAGGTCAGTCCGTCCCCCAGTGTAATCCCCCCAGGTCAGTCCGTCCCCCAGTGTAATCCCCCCAGGTCAGTCCGTCCCCCAGTGTAATCCCCCCAGGTCAGTCCGTCTCCCAGTGTAATCCCCCCAGGTCAGTCCGTCCCCCAGTGTAATCCCCCCAGGTCAGTCCGTCCCTCAGTGTAATCCCCCCAGGTCAGTCCCCCAGGGTGGTGATGAAATGGGTTTCCAATCCAGGTATACAGGAACCCCCCTCCCTCTTATTAAATGGATCCCTGGATAATATGACTGCAGGGGGGTGATAATAGGGGACCCCCATTTAGTGACATCCTCCCCTCCCCCCTCCAGATAAAGAAGACCCCCAGGTTGGATCACTGCAGGGGGGTGATAGGGGACCCCCATCCAGGAAGATAGAAAGTCCCCTCCCCTCCCCCACCAGATAAAGACCCCCAGCTGGGGGGACTGAAGGGGGGGTGATAAGAGGGGACCTCCCTCCAGTTATATAAGACCCCCAGCTAGGAGGAATGAATGGGGTGATAAGGGGGACCCCCATTCAGGAACAGAGACTCCCCTTCATCCCCCTCCTTCCTGTTAGGTGAATGGGGTGTAGTGAGTGACGTCATCCAGAGGGCCGGACACAGCAGCTCGGGTCACAGTGTAGAGGGGGAAGACCTAGGATGGAGGTGTCCTCGGGACAGGAAGTGAGGTGGATTCTCCTCAGGGGGTCACAGTGTAGAGGGGGAAGACCTAGGATGGAGGTGTCCCAGGGACAGGAAGTGAGGTGGATTCTCCACAGGGGGTCACAGTGTAGAGGGGGAAGACCTAGGATGGAGGTGTCCCCGGGACAGGAAGTGAGGTGGATTCTCCTCAGGGGGTCACAGTGTAGAGGGGGATGGAGCTCTGAATGTCAATGCTGCTTCTACTCCTCGCTCTGTCCTCTTGCTGTGGTGACGCGGGGAATGTCAAGGACGGCACAGGCTTCATTCATAACACGATTCGCTGGCAGTGGCAGGGGGGCGGATTGGACGGCAGGCACCCCGCGGGGGGAGAAAGCAATAGGAGGGAGACTGTTCGGACTGGAGGTAACGCTGCCGTGTCCGGGTTAGATGAGTACAGAAACCCAGGCACAAGTGTCAAAAACAGGACTGTCCGGGTGACAACCCTACCTGAGCTCCTCCCCCTCTCTCTCCCCGGCTTGTTGTGTTGTACGGTGACTTCCGATTTCTGCGGACGAGTGCGGGGTGTACAAAGATGGCCGCGATGGAACGTCACTTCCGTTGCTTTTTCTGAACTGATAAACAGCGCGGCGACCCGTCCGAATTGGAAACAGAAGTGACGTTTAGTCGCCGCCATCTTTCTACACCCCGCACTCGCCCACAGTAAGAATACACTGAGAAAGGGAAAGCGGACATCTTGTTACACCCACCGGAGTTTTGCATTTTACATTTATTTTTAATTGTAATCTGAGGTTATAAATTCGGGCGGAGTTCTGTGTTATGTATTTCACGACATAACTTCAGATTACAGTTAAAAATAATTGTAAAACACAAACCTCCGGTGGGTGTAACAAGATGTCCGCTTTCTCCTTCCCACTCTATCCTTAGTGTGGGCGATTACGGGGTGTAGCAAGATGGCGGTGACGTAACGTCATTTCCGTTACACATTCGGACGAGTCACCATGGAGACGGGGTACAGGACGCCCGGAGATGCTGGGAGTTGTAGTCCGCTCTGTACTCGGCTGTGTGGGACATATGCGGTGATTGGTTGCTCGGGGGGCTCAGTGTGACCCTCTCAGGCTTTATGCTGTGTGTGGGGTGAGGGGTCTCTTTCTACGGGGGGGGGGGGGGACGAGCAAGGTCCCCCTTATCACCCCATTCATTCCTCCTAGCTGGGGGTCTTATATAACTGGAGGGATCTCGCCTCTTATCAAGAATGACCTGGGGGGATTACACTGGGAGATGGACTGACCTGGGGGGATTACACTGGGGGACGGACTGACCTGGGGGGGATTACACTGGGAGACGGACTGACCTGGGGGGATTACACTGGGGGACGGACTGACCTGGGGGGATTACACTGGGGGACGGACTGACCTGGGGGGATTACACTGGGGGACGGACTGACCTGGGGGGATTACACTGGGGGACGGACTGACCTGGGGGGATTACACTGGGGGACGGACTGACCTGGGGGGATTACACTGCGGGACGGACTGACCTGGGGGGATTACACTGGGGGACGGACTGACCTGGGGGGATTACACTGGGGGACGGACTGACCTGGGGGGATTACACTGGGGGACGGACTGACCTGGGGGGATTACACTGGGGGACTGACCTGGGGGGATTACACTGGGGGACGGACTGACCTGGGGGGATTACACTGGGGGACGGACTGACCTGGGGGGATTACACTGGGGGACGGACTGACCTGGGGGGATTACACTGGGGGACTGACCTGGGGGGATTACACTGGGGGACGGACTGACCTGGGGGGGATTACGCTGGGGGACGGACTGACCTGGGGGGATTACACTGGGGGATGGACTGACCTGGGGGGATTACACTGGGGGACGGACTGACCTGGGGGGATTACACTGGGGGACGGACTGACCTGGGGGGATTACACTGGGAGACGGACTGACCTGGGGGAATTACACTGGGGGACGGACTAACCTGGGGGGATTACACTGGGGGACGGACTGACCTGGGGGGATTACACTGGGGGACGGACTGACCTGGGGGAATTACACTGGGGGACGGACTGACCTGGGGGGATTACACTGGGGGACGGACTGACCTGGGGGGATTACACTGGGGGACGGACTGACCTGGGGGGATTACACTGGGGGACGGACTGACCTGGGGGGATTACACTGGGGGACGGACTGACCTGGGGGGATTACACTGGGGGACGGACTGACCTGGGGGGATTACACTGGGGGACTGACCTGGGGGGATTACACTGGGGGACGGACTGACCTGGGGGGATTACACTGGGGGACGGACTGACCTGGGGGGATTACACTGGGAGACGGACTGACCTGGGGGGGATTACACTGGGGGACGGACTGACCTGGGGGGATTACACTGGGGGACGGACTGACCTGGGGGGATTACACTGGGGGACGGACTGACCTGGGGGGATTACACTGGGGGACGGACTGACCTGGGGGGGATTACACTGGGGGACGGACTGACCTGGGGGATTACACTGGGGGACGGACTGACCTGGGGGGATTACACTGGGGGACGGACTGACCTGGGGGGATTACACTGGGGGACGGACTGACCTGGGGGGATTACACTGGGGGACGGACTGACTTGGGGGGATTACACTGGGGGACGGACTGACTTGGGGGGATTACACTGGGGGACGGACTGACTTGGGGGGATTACACTGGGGGACGGACTGACTTGGGGGGATTACACTGGGGGATGGACTGACCTGGGGGGATTACACTGGGGGACGGACTGACCTGGGGGGATTACACTGGGGGACGGACTGACCTGGGGGGATTACTGGGTGACAGACTTTTGGCCACACCCTCTGTTCATCACAGCTCTTATAGCTCTTCTTGGGGCACCCAAAGGTGTCCCAATTATTTTACAATCCTATAGGATATACTTACATAAGCAAAAAGGTGTAAATCAATGGTGCCAAGTCTCTGATTCCTTGTTTGCAGCAGCGCTGTGTGCCAGATGTCAAGACACATATAAGTAAGACAAAAATGATAAAAAAAAGATGTATAGGAAAGTTCAAAAGAATTCCAGTCTGTGCATATGAAGAGTTTCTTGTCACCAGGAAAACAACACCGTGTGAGGGGGTGTCCCCCAGTGAGATTGCACTCACCACAATTCCAGAAAAAACAAGCCTTTGTACTGTTGTCTTTTAGTGACCTTCCATCTTCTATAACCAACCACCAGATGTCGCTAGGGTCGTAATCCATCGGAAGTGACGTGTGCGTTCCACGCACCGGAAGGAACCAGGAAGCGAGTGAAACCATCTGTACACAGTGACCTCTCTGGCAACTCCTCCCGGGAGACGTAGATTAAGGCACGGTGCGCTTTACAAATGCTCTTACTGCTTTACTATTGATTGTATCTGGTACGCGGTTTTTAAGGGGGGGAGGGAATACTTCATGTCAAAAAACTTATTATTAGCAATATCACGCTATATGAGTCTGTTTTTTCCCCTCATCTTCTATCATTAATCGAGAATGCTAGCGACATCTGGTGGTTGGTTATAGAAGATGGAAGGTCACTAAAAGACAACAGTACAAAGGCTTGTTTTTTCTGGAATTGTGGTGAGTGCAATCTCACTGGGGGACACCCCCTCACGCGGTGTTGTTTTCCTGGTGACAAGAAACTCGTCATATGCACAGACTGGAATTCTTTTGAACTTTCCTATACATCTTCTTTTATCATTTTTGTCTTACTTATATGTGTCTTGACATCTGGCACACAGCGCTGCTGCAAACAAGGAATCAGAGACTTGGCACCATTGATTTACACCTTTTTCTTATGTATATATGTGTTTCATTTAAGTAGCTGCTTTTATTTCACTACATTTGATTTCAGGAGTAGTCCTAGGCGCAGAGCAATGTGAGGTATAGGCGATATTTTCCACACATTTTGCTATAGGATATACTGCAAAAAAAAATAATTGCAGTGCGCCGATAAAGTGTTCGGATTAATGAAAAGATGGCAACCGTACTCCATCCATACAGAACAATACAACTATAGAACAGACCGAGGGTCTCCATCAGGTTCTATTATTATGAGGGTCTCCATCAGGTTCTATTATTATGAGGGTCTCCATCAGATTCTATTATTATGAGGGTCTCCATCACATTCTATTATTATGAGGGTCTCCATCACATTCTATTATTATGAGGGTCTCCATCACATTCTATTATTATGAGGGTCTCCATCACATTCTATTATTATGAGGGTCTCCATCAGGTTCTATTATTATGAGGGTCTCCATCACATTCTATTATTATGAGGGTCTCCATCAGGTTCTATTATTATGAGGGTCTCCATCACATTCTATTATTATGAGGGTCTCCATCAGGTTCTATTATTATGAGGGTCTCCATCAGGTTCTATTATTATGAGGGTCTCCATCAGGTTCTATTATTATGAGGGTCTCCATCAGGTTCTATTATTATGAGGGTCTCCATCAGGTTCTATTATTATGAGGGTCTCCATCAGGTTCTATTATTATGAGGGTCTCCATCAGGTTCTATTATTATGAGGGTCTCTATCAGGTTCTATTATTATGAGGGTCTCCATCAGATTCTATTATTATGAGGGTCTCTATCAGGTTCTATTATTATGAGGGTCTCCATCAGATTCTATTATTATGAGGGTCTCTATCAGGTTCTATTATTATGAGGGTCTCCATCAGAGACCCTCATATTATTATTATGAGAGTCTCCATCAGATTCTATTATTATGAGGGTCTCCATCAGGTTCTATTATTATGAGGGTCTCCATCAGGTTCTATTATTATGAGGGTCTCCATCAGATTCTATTATTATGAGGGTCTCTATCAGGTTCTATTATTATGAGGGTCTCCATCAGAGACCCTCATATTATTATTATGAGGGTCTCCATCAGATTCTATTATTATGAGGGTCTCCATCAGATTCTATTATTATGAGGGTCTCCATCACATTCTATTATTATGAGGGTCTCCATCACATTCTATTATTATGAGGGTCTCTGTCGCGTTCTATTATTATGAGGGTCTCTATCAGGTTCTATTATTATGAGGGTCTCCATCAGAGACCCTCATATTATTATTATGAGGGTCTCCATCAGATTCTATTATTATGAGGGTCTCCATCAGATTCTATTATTATGAGGGTCTCCATCACATTCTATTATTATGAGGGTCTCTATCGGGTTCTATTATTATGAGGGTCTCTATCAGGTTCTATTATTATGAGGGTCTCCATCAGATTATCACTTTTATTTTTATCAAAAAAAATGTACACATCCCTTGTGATAGAAATAAGAGATGACAGGTCCTCTTTATGGAGACATCTGGGTGGTCTATAAGACCCCAAATCTCTCCTCTACCTTGGAAAACATGAGATAAAAAAAAGACATTGATTTCATGTTTTCCAAAAAAAAAATGTCAGTGTTTACATCTGCCAGAACTGGAAGTGACGTCATGGCATCGCTTCCGGCCTCCCAGAACAATAGAGATGCCTGGGGACCATCTGGTGCACGGCCAGCTCTATGGTAACCCAGTAGCACCGCCAGATTATATAAATCGGGCTCCCCGCTTGCATTGGAGAGCTGGAAAAGGGGCCATCGGGAGGGGGGAGGGGGGAACGTCCTCTCCCGGTGCTTGTAAAACACATGCAGCAGCTAATCAGCCACTAGGATGGCTTTTACAACACAGGAAGTCGCGTTCTGAAAAACTAAATCCTGGGATGATGCCTGTAGCTCCACCCATCATCCCGGTATGAAGCCTGTAGCTCCGCCCATCATCCTGGTATGATGCCTGTGGCTTCGCCCATCATCCCGGTATGACCACTGAAAGTCCAGGACGTCCACCCGTCAGGAAGGGATTAAAGAGGAACTCCTCCCTTATTATAAATAAGACAACAAAGGCCTCTGGAGACGTTATTAGTAATTGTTTTTTTTTTCTTTTTCTCTATAGTCGTATCACAGCGGCCATTTTTACTCCTGGAACATGTGATAGGAAGTACCCAGGAAGAATCCATGAGGCCGGGGGGGGAGGACAACACTCGGAATACCAGTAATTGTAAGTGAAAGGAAACAATGTTTCATATTAAAATGTGGAGCTGGATTGGGGAGAGCTCCGAGCTCCTTCAGAAAAAAATGAAAAGTCGGCAGCTACAAATCCTCTACAAATATCGCAGTTGATGACTTTTAACCCCTTTCATTCCTGAGCCTATTTCTGACATTTGTTGCTTACAAGTTAAAATCAGTATTTATGCTACAAATATACTTGGAACCCCCCAAACATTATATATATATATATATATATATATATCTATAGATATATATCTATATCTATATCTATCTATCTATCTATCTATATTAGCAGAGACCCTAGAGAATAAAATGGCGATCACTGCAATATTTTTTGTCACACGGTATTTGTGCAGCGGTCTTTTAAACGCATTTTTTTGGGGGAAAAAAGACAATTTTGTGACTTTAAAAAAAACTAAACTGTAAAGTCAGCCCAATGTTTTTGTATATTGTGAAAGATGATGTTACGCCGAGTAAATAGATACCTAACATGTCACGCTTTGAAATTGCGCACACTCGTGGAATGGCGCCAAACAACAGTACTTAAAAATCTCTATAGGCGACGCTTTAAATAATTTTTTTACGGTTACCAGGTTAGCGTTACAGAGGAGGTCTAGGGCTAGAATTATTGCTCTCACTCTAACAATTGCGGTGATCCCTCACATGTGTGATTTGAACATCGTTTACATTTGCGGGCGCGACTTCTGTATGTGTTTTCTTTGCTGCGTGAGCGCGCAGGGACGGGGGGCGCTTTAAAAAAATGTTTTATTTTTTTTCTTATTTATTTCCTTTACTTATTTATTTTTTACACTGTAACTTTAAATAAAAAATCTGATGACTTTTATCGTTGTCACAAGTAATGTAAACATCCCTTGTGACAGTAATAGGTGGTGACAGGTCCTCTTTATGGAGGGATCGGGGGGGGGGGGGGATCTAAAAGACCCCAAATCCCTCCTCTGCACTTAAAAGTATTCAGATCGCCAAAAACGGTGATTCTGAATGCTGTCATTTTTTTTTATAAATGGCGCCACTGGCGGCTGAGTAAACCGGAAGTGACGTCACTTCCGGGATTTTACATCAGAGACTCGATCAGAGCTGAATCCGGCTTCCTTCGAGTCTCAGCCTAGCCGGCGGTTGCGCACTGAATGGTGGCTCGGGTCTCCCGGTGGGATTGGGGTGAACACATTTCCAAACTGCCATTTAGGGACACCCCTCCCCCTTCCTAAAAATCAGCTTGTGCTGTAACGAATCACGGCACAGCTGGGGCGGCGGGTGCGCAATTTACCCAGAAGCACCGATCACGACCCTCAAAAATGGCCACCACGTCGCCACTTTACTCGCCGACAGTACTTGTCCTGGCTGGCCGAGACCCGCTTTACCTTATTCCAACGCTGGCTCTACAGCGATTACACGCAAGAGGCGGGATTTATGATTTCTCCAATCACAAGCAGGGGGTGGGGATTGTGCCTCTCTAGACATTCCAGGACAAGTACTGTCAGTGAGTAAAGCGGCGATGTGGCGCCTTTTTTTGGGGGGGCATCAGATCAGCCCTGGGGGTGGGGGCACTGTATTGTCCTGGAATGAAGGTGCCCGGGACAGACCTGCAAAATGCGGGACTGTTCCGGGCAATGCGGGACATGTGGTCACCCTAGGTGGGCGGCGGAAGGCGGGGCGGGATGTGGGAGGGTCCCTTCCCGCTCCTTTAGGATAACAGCCGAGCAACTTTTAGCCACAACGGTTGTTATCACTAAAATGCCGATCGCCCGCTCTAATAAAAATGGTACCGGGGTGATGCCCACAGCTGCATATCACCCTCTGGTATATAACCCCTTCATGCCATGAATGTAAATTTGCGTATGGTTGGCGTGAAGGGGTTAATATTTCTGGTCACTTACCTGTCCAGGGATCCCGCGGTGCCCTCACCTGAGCAGGTGCTGGCGCCGCCATCATGACTAAGGGAAACCTGCAGGAAAGCCTTGTGGCCTCACAGCTGGATTACTACTGAACATGTGTGGAGCGCATATGTAGAAGAATATATAGTGGCCTAAACTGAAGAAAACATTTGTTTTTGTTTTTTTAGCAAAAAGTAAAAAATATTGTGTTTTTTTTTTTTTTTTTTTCAAACTTGTTGTCGTTCTTCTTTTGTTTATAGCGCAAAAAAATTTAAAAAATATCACTTTTGCACAAACCAATCGATATACACTTATTTGTTTGTTTTTTGTTTTTTTTTTGTTTTACCAAAAATATGTAGCAGAATAAATATTGGCCTAAATGGATGAAGACATTTGATTTAAAAAAAAAAAATCATTAAATATATTTTAAAGCAGTAAGTGAAAAAAAGTTTTGTTTTTTTTGTTGTTTTTAGCACAAAAAATAAAAACCGCAGAGGTGTTCAAATACCAACCAAAGAAATCTCTATTTGTGGGGAAAAAAAATGATAAAAATGTATTTGTGTACAGTGTCACATGACCGCGCAATTGTCGAAGTGCGACAAAGCCGAAAACTGAAAATTGGCCTGGGCAGGAAAAGGGGGTGAAAATGCCCCGGTATTGAAGGGGTTAAAAAAAAAAAAAGCCTTAAACATCTTTATATGAAGACTTTGGGAGTCGCACAAATAACTCCGATGAAAGTTCGGTTTGTTATTTTTCGCTCGATGGGTTTCCTACGAGTCGAAGTTTAATCCTCGCTGGTTAACAAACTGCAACACCGAGCCAATAAGAAGATATTTACTGACATTGTGCAAACACTGCGCCAATGTTTTATTCAAGGTGAACGGCATTCTGGGAGTACAAAGTTACTGTTATTTTTGTTAACCGCTCAATCTCCGGAAGATTTACCCCCCTTCATGACCAGGTCATTATTTTGTGATACGGCACCGCGTTACTTTAACCACTTATTGACCGAGCCTCTTTCTGAGATTTGTTGTTTACAAGTTAAAAACTGTTTTTTTTTTGCTACAAAATTACTTAGAACCCCCAAACATTATACATTTTTTTTTTCTAACACCCTAGAGAATAAAATGGCGGTCGTTGCAATACTTTCTGTCACACCGTATTCGCGCAGCGGTCTTACAAGCGCACTTTTTTGGAAACAAAATACACTTTTTTGAATTAAATAATAAGACAACAGTAAAGTTAGCACAATTTTTTTTTTATATTGTGAAAGATAATGTTACGCCGAGTGAATGGATACCCAACATGTCACGCTTCAATATTGCGCCCCCCACTCGTGGAATGGCGACAAACTTTTACCCTTAAAAATCTCCAACGTTTTAAAAAAATTCTACAGGTTGTATGTTTTGAGTTACAGAGGAGGTCTAGGGCTAGAATTATCGCTCTCGCTCTACCGATCGCGGCGATACCTCACATGTGTGGTTTGAACACCGTTTTCATATGCGGGCGCTACTCGCGTATGCGTTCGCTTTTGCGCACGAGCTCGGCGGGATGGGGCGTGTTTAAAAAATTTTTAAACACGCAATAATTCTATCACTAGACCTCCTCTGTAACACAAAACATTCATCCTGTAGAATTTTTTTAAACGTCGCCTATGGAGATTTTTAAGGGTAGGCACAATTTTGAAGCGTGACATGTAAACATCCCTTGTAATAGAAAAAAGCGTGACAGGTCCTCTTATATATGAGATCTGGGGGGTCAAAAAGACCTCAAATCTCATATTTACACTAAAATGTAATTAAAAAAAAAAAATTGTCATTTAAAAAAAAAAAAAACATTTTTAAATGTCCCTTTAAGATCTGTGGGTGGAAGTCACGTTATGACGTCGCCTCCGCCCAGCATTTGTATGGAGACGGGTTGGGGGGGTCATCTTCCCCTCACTCCTCTCCATACTGAGCCAGCAAGAGGACGCCATCGCCTCCGCCGCTGCCAACGGCTCGGGTAATCGGCGGAGGTCACTGGATCGCGGCGGGGGGGCCCTCTCCCGCCACTGATAAAAGTCATCTTGCAGCGAATCCGCCGCAGAGACCACTTTTATGTTGTAGCTTATTTATTTTTACCAAAAGTATGTAGCAGGATAAATATTAACCTAAATGGATGAAATTTGATTTTTTTTTTTTTTTTGGTTGTTTTTAAACACAAAAAATAAAAACCGCAGAGGTGTTGAAATTACCACCAAAAGAAAGTTCTATTTGTGGGGGGAAAAAGGAAATACAGTATCTCACAAAAGTAAGTACACCCCTCAGTGACATTTTTGTAAATCTTTTCTTCTATCTTTTCATGTGACAACACTGAAGAAATGACACTTGTCTACAATGTAAAGTAGTGAGTGTACAGCTTGTATAACAGTGTAAATTTGCTGTCCCCTCAAAATAACTCAACACACAGCCATTAATGTCTAAACCGCTGGCAACAAAAGTCAGTACACCCCTAAGTGAAAATGTCCAAATTGGGTCCAAGGTGTCAATATTTTGTGTGACCACCATTATTTTCCAGCACTGCCTTAACCCTCTTGGGCATGGAGGTCACCAGAGCTTCACAGGTTGTCACTGAAGTCCTCTTCCACTCCTCCATGACGACATCACGGAGCTGGTGGATGTTAGAGACCTTGTACTCCTCCACCTTCTGTTTGAGGATGTCCCACAGATGTTCAATAGGGTTTAGGTCTGGAGACATGCTTGGCCAGTCCATCACCTTTACCCTCAGCTTCTTTAGCAAGGCAGTGGTCATCTTGGAGGTGTGTTTGGGGTGGTTATCATGTTGGAATACTGCCCTGTGGCCCAGTCTCTGAAGGGAGGGGATCATGCTCTGCTTCAGTATATCACAGTACATGTTGGCATTCATGGTTCCCTCAATGAACTGTAGCCCCCCAGTTCCGGCAGCACTCATGCAGCCCCAGACCATGACACTCCCACCACCATGCTTGACTGTAGGCAAGACACACTTGTCTTTGTCCTCCTCACCTGGTTGCCCCCACACACGCCTGACACCATCTGAACCAAATAAGTTTATCTTGGTCTCATCAGACCACAGGACATGGTTCCAGTAATCCATGTCCTTAGTCTGCTTGTCTTCAGAAAACTCTTTGCGGACTTTCTTGTGCATCATCTTTAGAAGAGGCTTCCTTCTGGGATGATAGCCATGCAGACCAATTTGATGCAGTGTGCGGCGTATGGTCTGAGCACTGACAGGCTGACCCCCCACCCCTACAACCTCTGCAGCAATGCTGGCAGCACTCATACGTCTATTTCCCAAAGACAACCTCTGGATATGACGCTGAGCACGTGACCTCAACTTCTTTGGTGGACCATGGCGAGGCCTGTTCTGAGTGGAACCTGTCCTGTTATACCGCTGTATGGTCTTGGCCACCGTGCTGCAGCTCAGTTTCAGGGTCTTGGCAATCTTCTTATAGCCTAGGCCATCTTTATGTAGAGCAACAATTCTTTTTTTCAGATCCTCAGAGAGTTCTTTGCCATGAGGTGCCATGTTGAACTTCCAGTGACCAGTATGAGAGAGTGAGAGCGATAACACCAAATTTAACACACCTGCTCCCCACTCACACCTGAGACCTTGTAACACTAACGAGTCACATGACACCCGGGAGGGAAAATGGTTAATCGGGCCCAATTTGGAGATTTTCACTTAGGGGTGTACTCACTTTTGTTGCCAGCGGTTTAGACATTAATGGCTGTGTGTTGAGTTATTTTGAGGGAACAGCAAATTTACACTGTTATACAAGCTGTACACTCACTACTTTACATTGTAGCAAAGTGTCATTTCTTCAGTGTTGTCACAGGAAAAGATAGAAGAAAAGATTTACACAAATGTGAGGGGTGTACTTACTTTTGTCAGATACTGTATATATACCTATTGCACGCAGCTTTCTTGTTTCTGTTTTTCATAGCGCTAGTTTGTTTTTTTTTCTTTTCACTTTATGATTATTTTCTGGCTGTCCCTGGCATTATTATAAGCCAATCACCTCCTTTTTTGACGTTTTTACCCACAAAGGTTCAAAAAAAAAAAAAAAAAAAAAAGGAAAACAGTTCCGTAAAGACAGAGAGTTCCTCCGATGTTTTTGTTCGGGGAGGACGCTGCACCTCTCCGGGTTTATTTATAACCAGGCCGACTTTTATAGAGCTGCTCATTCATCAAGTCCCCGTTCAGGCGTTCAACTTCATTCCCTTTGTGGCTGCCCTGGCCGAGTCGCCGTCCTGCGGCGGGTTCATTCAGCGGCGCGTCACGTATCGGGTGGACACATCAATATTTGTTCAATACGCCGAGCGGCTTTTCTCGCTGTCACTGCCAGGTCCCGGACTGGGGGACACCGACCCAGGCACCGTCACCGTCTACATGTCCTCTCACAGCATTATGTCACCTTCTCCTGGAAAGAAAATTAGAACCAGGCGATGTTCACACTGCGTGCGTGTCGGGAATGTGCAAAACAATTGTGCATTTTCTGGCGTGCACAGAAACGCGTTGCCCTTTAGCAGGCTTGAGGCGGTCAAGTTCCTCCACCCCAAACTCGCTCATCCATGTCTTTATGGACCTTGCTTTGTGCACTGGTGCGCAGTCATGTTGGAACAGGAAGGGGCCGTCCCCAAACTGTTCCTACAAAGTTGGAACCATGAAATTGTCCAAAATGTCTTGATATGAAGACGCCTTAAGAGTTCTATTCACTGGAACTAAGGGGCCAAGCCCAACCCCCGAAAAACAACCCCACACCATAATCCCCCCTCCCCCCACACCATAATCCCCCCTCCACCAAATGGTGTAGACCAATGCACAAAACAAGGTCCATAAAGACATGGATGAGCGAGTTTGGGGTGGAGGAACTTGACTGGCCTGCACAGTTCCATAAAGACACGGAGGAGCGAGTTAGTCAAACATTCCTATAGGTCTTCTATGGGGTTGAGGTCAGGACTCTGTGCAGGCCAGCCAAGTTCCTCCACCCCAAACTCGCTCATCCACACTATATTGGACAAAAGTATTGGGCCAGCCCTCCAAATAATTTGGTGGAGGGGGGGGTTTTGGCGTGGGGTTGTTTTTCAGGGGTTGGGGTGGAGGAACTTGAGTCCTGACCTCAACTCGATAGAACACCATTGGGATGAAATAGAGCAGGGACTGTGAGCCAGGCCTTCTCGTCCAGCATCAGTGCCTGACCTCACAAACGCGCTTCTGGAAGAACGGTCAAACACTCCCATAGACACCCTCGTAAACCTTGTGGACGGCCTTCCCAGAAGAGTTGAAGCTGTTATAGCTGCAAAGGGCAGAGCCAACTCCATATTGAACCCTACGGACTAAGACTGGGATGTCATTAAAGTCCATGTGCGTGTAAAGGCAGGCGTCCCAATACTTTTGGTAATATAGTGTAGCCTTAGGCTTGGTTCACATTATTGTGTGTCAGGAATGCATGCAAAGTCGCAATCATCCCTGGCACGCAGACAACCTCGCTGCTCTTTAATTCTTAATGGCACCCCCCACGCATCTGCTAACATGCGCATTTTCATGTGCGCCAAAAACGCATGGTGCCCCAGCTCTATGCGGTTCAGTGAACTGAAAGCGAGGAGCATTTCCTCACTTCTGGTTAGGGCAAATGACAGAGACACTTTTTTATCTGGAAAAACATTACATCAATTTTGTTTGCGTTTTTTCTTTTATCTCATGCTCTCTAGGGTAGAGGAGAGATTTGGGGTCTCAGATGTTTCCATAAAGAGGACCCATCATGCTTGATTGCTATCACAAGGGATGGTCACATTTCTTTTGTGATAGTAATAAGAGTGATAAAATGTAAAATATTTAAAGGGATGGTGTAAAAATAAAATGTTCTAAATAAAATAAATAATTTAAGAAGGAACCAGCTAGGAATCACAGGTGGCCTCACTGACCAGATATGGTTATTACCAAGTGATGTGTCCAGTGATGTAGATACTTGTCAATCATGATGACCAAACACCACCAGGACCTGCCGCCCATTGTAAACAAACCAGCTAGGAATCACAGGTGGCCTCACTGACCAGATATGGTTATTACCAAGTGATGTGTCCAGTGATGTAGATACTTGTCAATCATGATGACCAAACACCACCAGGACCTGCCACCCATTGTAAACAAACCAGCTAGGAATCACAGGTGGCCTCACTGACCAGATATGGTTATTACCAAGTGATGTGTCCAGTGATGTAGATACTTGTCAATCATGATGACCAAACACCACCAGGACCTGCCGCCCATTGTAAACAAACCAGCTAGGAATCACAGGTGGCCTCATGGACCAAATATGGTCATGACCATGTGATGTGGTGCCACATTTGGCACCTTTCGCGAGGGGAGGTGGGGGAACAGGTACCTGTTTTTGACAGGTGCCCTGTCCCCACTACCGTCAGACCTCGCCGTGGCAAGGTACGTCAGAAGTTCGGCCCCCCCTTCTCCTCCCTCCCCCCCGCTGCCGGGCCAGTAAGAGAGCGCAGCGCGCTTCGTGCATGCGCAGTAGGGAACCGGTTGTGAAGCCACAAGGCTTCACTGCCGGGTTCCCTTACTTGCAATGGCGGCGGCAGCACCTGACGGCCAATGGAAACATTGGCTGGGATTCCAGGACAGGTAAGTGTCCTTATATTCACAGGTGACCTCATTGACCAAATATGGTCATGACCATGTGATGTGTCCAGTGTTGAAGATACTTGTCAATCATGATGACCAACCATCCCCACAACCTGCCACCCATCTTGAACAAACCAGTTGGGAATCGCAGGTGACCTCATTGACTTAATATGCTCATGACCATGTGGCGAGTCCAGATATGTAGAGGCCCCATCATTCATGATGGCTCACCACTACCACAACCCACCACCCTGACCTCTTGACCCGTTGGGGGTTCAGGTGGCCCAATATGGGCAGATTATGCATCAAATGGCCAAACCATGAAGGGGCTGGGTTTGGGTCACAAGTGAATCCCTACCGGCAATAAACAACTTCTCATATTGCAGACGGTTGAATAGCTCTCCGATATAAAACAGTAGAGTGCGATAGAAAATGTCCAGACGGAATCCGCCTCGAATGTGTAAACTGACAATTGGCCGGGTGCCGTCCTACAATCATCATTACTCTACACACAGAGATAAACATTTACAATTATAACATGTAACATATGGAGCCGAATGTTTCCCCCTCGAGGTCCTATGTAAGATACGGTATTTTATAAAATGATCTGTTATATGTAGTTAAAGATCCAGGCTGCTCTAAAAATACCGTATGGCACCGCCGTGTACCGGATCCGACCATAATGAAAATAAATAAATAAACACCAAAGTTGCACAAGACTGAGTAGGTGCCAAGTTGGGTTTTCTGTCTTTGCCTGAAAAAGCTGAATTTGCAGCTTCCTTGGTGAATTCCTCGCCGGGGTAGTCGGTAAGGAGATTAAATATTTTAGAGGCCTAAATAGCTCCTCCATTGGAAACGACGGAGACATTTCAGTTAAAGGCTCCATGACCCCGGGCATCATTCAGCCTGGGAGACCGAGGGCATCTAGTGGCAAAGAAGAGGTACTGCATGGGACAGCCCTAGTTTAACCCTCTTGCTGCCAGAGCTGTTTTTGTGTTTTTTGTTTACATTAAAAAAAAAAAAATTTAGGCCTGATGATTACATAAATCCCCCCAAAATATTAAAATATTTTTTTGAAAGCAGACACCCATAAATAGCAGACACCTAGAGAATAAAATAGTGGTAAGTTCTAATTTTTTAGATAAAAATTATTTTTTATCTAATTATTATTTTATCTAATTTTTATAGATATTTAGATAAAAATTGGCGCAATATTAGCGCCAATTTTTAGGAAACACAAAGTTTCAG
Organism: Aquarana catesbeiana; assembly: GCF_042186555.1. NCBI lineage: Eukaryota > Metazoa > Chordata > Amphibia > Anura > Ranidae > Aquarana > Aquarana catesbeiana. Next base: position 15,864,023 of record NC_133332.1, read on the forward strand.
TAAAAATTCACCAAAGTTAATTTTAGGGCACACAAATGCAATAAACGACTATTTTTTTTTTTGGTAAAGTATAAAACAGGATGTTGCACCGAGTAAATAGATACCCAACGTGCCAAGCCTTGACACCCGCCCCAGCCATTCTGGGCGGACGTCACATGATTTTTTTGGCCCCCTGTGCAATTTATCACCTGCTGTGTTCACTGGGCCCAGCGGAGGACAGATCAGTGTACCGCCCTGCTGGGACTGTACCATGTGATCACTGTGACAAATCACAGCAGACCACAGGACAATTGTACACCATGGGTGGCTTCCTTTCACGCCATTCGTTGTGTACTAGTGCAATGGGTCAGTGTGATCACATGGTACAGACAGGGCCAATCACAGCCCATCTGTACCATGTGATTAGCTGTGGCCAATCAAAATAGTAAGCATTGAATAGATTATTTTTTTAAAAATGGTTGCTTATAACAGTGAAATTCACTTTTTTTTGCACATTATGATTGCTAATGTGCAAAAAAAATTCATAATGTGCAAAAAAAAAAAAATAAAATCATGATCATCTCCCCAGAGTAGTACAGTGTTACCGTGGTAACACTGTATTGCTCTGGTCACAGTATTTTTAAAAAAATGTTATAATTAATGGAAAAGAATTTAAATAGAAAAATTATATGTGTTTTTTTTTTTTTACATACAGTCACCAAGCAGAGATTGGTGATTTTTTTTTTTTGCTCCCATGCTTTTCAGGGTAGAGGAGATATCTGGGGTCTATTACAAGGGATGTTTACATTTCTTGTAATAGGAATAAAAGTGATTTTAAAAAAAATAAAATAAATAAAGGGACAGTGTAAAAATAAATAATAATTCGATTTTTTTTTTTCAAGCGCCCCTGTCCCCTCAGAAGCTAACGCATACGTAGGTTGCACCCGCATATGTAAACAGCGTTTGCACCACACACGTGAGGTATCGCCGCGATCGTTAGAGCGACAGCAGCAATTCTAGCCGCAAGGCCTCCTCTGTAACTCAAAACTGATAACCTGAAAAATTTTGAAAGCGTGGCCTATGGAGATTTTTTAAGTACCGAAGTTTTGGCGCCATTCCACGAGCGTGTGCAATTTTAAATCGCGACATGATAGGTATCTATTTATTCGGCGTAACATCATCTTTCGAATTATACAAAAAAAAAAAAAATAGGAAAAATATTGTGTTTTTTTTTTCTTTTCTTTTTTTTTTTTTGATTCTTTAAAGTGTATTTTTTATTTTTTTTTTTTAATTGCGTTTGAAAAGTTGCTGCGCAACAACCGTGTGACATGAAAAATTGCAGCGATCACCATTTTATTCTCTAGGGTCTCTGCTAAAATATATATATATATATATATATATATAATGTTTGGAGGTTCTGAGTAATTTTCTAGAAAAGAAATGATGATTTTTTTACATGTAGGAGAGGAGTGCCAGGATTGGCCGGTATGGAAGTGGTAAACTGAATCGTGTTTTGGGTGCTCAGATGCAGTTCTGCTGTATATTGGCTCTAGTATGTATATAATATGAGAAAGGGACCTTAGATTGTAAGCTCCTTGGCGGCAGGGACTGAGTTGAATATGTAAATCGCTCTGTAAGTCGATGGAGCTTTATAATTGGCTGTAATAATTAAATATCACATGGCACTGAGCTCTGTCTGGGTGATGGGATCTGCAGCTATGTAGAAGGTAAATGTGATGGAGGGCGCAGCGCTGCCATCTACAGGCACTTTGTGATATTGCAGCCACATTGGTATAATGCGTTGCACCGTTGCCATCCTTGTAGCGATTTTCTTAAGCATATTATCGCCAAAATCGAACTTCAGAACATGGAAGGGGGTGTCTTGATTTTTACATCCAGATCTCTGATGACTTCTTGGAAAGCGGGTCCTGATCCGCAGTTTACTTTTTCAATGGCTGCAAGATAAGAACATTAAAGCTGAAGACTAATCTGCTTATATTTTGCCTTCCTTGGTTCCTCCCCCCTCCCCCCATCAACATGTTACTGAGACTTTAAGATGAAACCTTTCCGTTTTCATCACATATCTTATTTTAGGCTCAGTGATGTCATCACCGGGTCTCTGTGCTTCTCTATGCAATGCAGGCAGATCATGGCTGGTGGGAGGAGCCAGCAGGGGGCGGTAAAGAGCTTCCTGATAACATCCCAGCCCCCCGACCTCAGTCCTCCTCTCAGGAGCCGGGCCGGATCTAACCGGATCTGATCTGAGGGGCAGTAAAAAAAAAAAAGAAAAAAAAAATCAGGGGGCACAAAGTTAACACTGAGAGTCTCTTCCACACGGTGCCATGAGAATCAGCGCTATGTATGAGGATCAAAAGAGTCTGTGCCCCCAAATATCAGGTGTTCCTATCAGATCCCCCCCCCCCTTATATCATGAACACTATCAAGGCCCCCATCAGAGTCCCCCCTTACATCAGGGTCCCCATTAGAGCCCCCCCCTTACATCAGGGTCCCCATTAGAGCCCCCCCCTTACATCAGGGTCCCCATTAGAACCCCCCCCCCTTACATCAGGGTCCCCATTAGAGCCCCCCTTACATCAGGGTCCCCATTAGAGCCCCCCTTACATCAGGGTCCCCATTAGAGTCCCCCATTACATCAGGGTCCCCATCAGAGTCCCACCTTACATCAGGGTCCCCATCAGAGTCCCCCATTACATCAGGGTCCCCATCAGAGTCCCCCCTTACATCAGTGTCCCCATCAGAGTCCCACCTTACATCAGTGTCCCCATCAGAGTCCCACCTTACATCAGTGTCCCCATCAGAGTCCCCCATTACATCAGGGTCCCCATCATAGCCCCCCCTTACATCAGTGTCCCCATCAGAGTCCCACCTTACATCAGTGTCCCCATCAGAGTCCCACCTTACATCAGGGTCCCCATCAGAGTCCCCCCCTTACATCAGGGTCCCCATTAGAGCCCCCCCCCCTTACATCAGGGTCCCCATTAGAACCCCCCTTACATCAGGGTCCCCATTAGAGTCCCCCTTACATCAGGGTCCCCATCAGAGTCCCCCCTTACATCAGTGTCCCCATCAGAGTCCCCCCTTACATCAGGGTCCCCATTAGAGCCCCCCCTTACATCAGGGTCCCCATTAGAACCCCCCCTTACATCAGGGTCCCCATTAGAACCCCCCTTACATCAGTGTCCCCATCAGAACCCCCCTTACATCAGTGTCCCCATCAGAGTCCCACCTTACATCAGTGTCCCCATCAGAGTCCCACCTTACATCAGTGTCCCCATCAGAGTCCCACCTTACATCAGTGTCCCCATCAGAGTCCCCCCCTTACATCAGGGTCCCCATTAGAGCCCCCCCTTACATCAGGGTCCCCATTAGAACCCCCCTTACATCAGGGTCCCCATTAGAGTCCCCCCTTACATCAGGGTCCCCATCAGAGTCCCCCCTTACATCAGTGTCCCCATCAGAGTCCCCCATTACATCAGGGTCCCCATCATAGCCCCCCCTTACATCAGTGTCCCCATCAGAGTCCCACCTTACATCAGTGTCCCCATCAGAGTCCCCCCTTACATCAGTGTCCCCATCAGAGTCCCACCTTACATCAGTGTCCCCATCAGAGTCCCCCCCTTACATCAGGGTCCCCATTAGAGCCCCCCCCTTACATCAGGGTCCCCATTAGAGCCCCCCCCTTACATCAGGGTCCCCATTAGAACCCCCCTTACATCAGGGTCCCCATTAGAGTCCCCCCTTACATCAGGGTCCCCATCAGAGTCCCCCCTTACATCAGTGTCCCCATCAGAGTCCCCCCCTTACATCAGGGTCCCCATTAGAGCCCCCCCTTACATCAGGGTCCCCATTAGAACCCCCCCCCTTACATCAGTGTCCCCATCAGAGTCCCACCTTACATCAGTGTCCCCATCAGAGTCCCACCTTACATCAGTGTCCCCATCAGAGTCCCCCATTACATCAGGGTCCCCATCAGAGTCCCCCCTTACATCAGTGTCCCCATCAGAGTCCCCCCCTTACATCAGTGTCCCCTTCAGAGTCCCGCCTTACATCAGAGTCCCCTTTACAGTCCCCCTTATATCAGGAATTCTCATAAGAGCCCCCCTTTACATCAGATGTTCAAATCAGAGTCCCCCTTACATAAGGGTCCTATCAAAGTCCCCATCAGAGTCCCCCATTACATCAGGGTCCCCATCAGAGTCCCTTAAGGGGACAGAGAATCCAAATGAATGTTTCCGCCATGCACCGGATCTCTGATGTGAAGGAGGGGGGAGGGGACGAGGAGCGGACGGAGTTTTAACTTCTTACCCCTAAAAAAATATAAATAAATAAAAATAATAATATAAAATAATAAATACTTAATAAATCCAAATAAAAATTGTCTTTAGATGCATTTTATGTCAAAGTAAAAAAAACAAAAAAAAACCCCTTTCCCCCTTGACAATGTCAGTTGTCACTCCCCTCCCCCATTCTGGGGGGGTCACTGAAATATTCCAGCGTTGGGGAAATTCTCACAGTGACATAATCGCCGGTCCCAGAGGGGCGCCTCAGACCCCCCGATCAAAGATGTCCGCCGCCGACCCAGAATGATCGATCGTCAGATAATATTCGGGGGCTGCGGCTCCCATTTTCACCCCCCCCCCCCTTCGTGTCACATGAAAATTCCAGAGACAAGGCGGACCGCACAATTATCCTTCGGGAGGGGGAGGGGGGGGGACTTCTGGGGGAAAGACAAGAAGCTCATCATAGACACTCAGACCTCTTCTGGGACTTCTGGAGCAACACCCCCATGTCAGAGGATCCTGGAGGGATGTGGAAGCTGCTTGTAGTTCTTGTATTGATGCCGAGTAACCAGCAGTGTAAAATCAGCCCTTTAAGGGCCCCTTTTACTTACTGGCTGTAAGACTCGAAGCTGCTCTCCGGAGATAATTATTATAAATTGGGGACTCCGGCTATAAATTCAACGATAGAATTCAAAACCAATCCGGATAACGGAAGACCCAAAATATTATTTTTTGAACTTCTTCCTTTCAAAGGATCCTTTATTCTTCTCTTCTTATTATTATTAAACAGTTCAGTTTTTATTTTTAGAAGTGACAAATTCTTGCAAACATTATTTAATTTTTTTTTTATGTAATCCACAGACAAAAAATAAAAAATTGAAAAAATGTTGCTACTATAAAAAAAAAAAAAAGTATACGTTTTACCCCATCAGAAGCATTTCAAAGTTATTAAAAAAAAAAAAAACATTTTGGGATTTTTTTTAATTTAACATTATTTTTAATCAATGAACAAATAATAATAATAATAATAATAACAAATAATCAAGCAAATAAAAGTGAAAAAAAAAAAAAGGTTTGAATATCAATGGTTAGAAAACTAGAAATTGGCGCCTTTCACACGGCGAGCCGGCGCAGATCCGACCTGTCCGATTTCTGGGGCGGAGCCGGGCGGGCCACCCATTGACTCCTATGGGGAGATGTGTCCGCTGACCGCCGTCTGCCATCCGATCCTCTAAAATCAGACGTCTGGGCGATACGTTCGCCGTCCGTCTGGGTGGATCTGATTGGATGAGATCGGATGGACATGCTGTCCGTTTTCGTCCGATCGCTCCATTGGAATCGGCGGCGCTCTGACAGGCCCCTCCCCCGCTTAGTGAACAGAGGCGGACCTATCATCCGCCGACTCAGCGCAGATCAACGGAGAGAGATCCCCCCTCCCCCGTTGTGCCCCCCGGACTCCGCTGAGCGCATCCGCCTCGTGTGAATGAGCCACAATGTTACTTTGTATCTCTCTATCTCCCGTCTGATCAATGTTTATAAACAATGTTACTTTGTATCTCTCTATCTCCCGTCTGATCAATGTTTATAAACAATGCTACTTTGTATCTATCTCCTGTCTGATCGATGTTTATAAACAATGTTACTTTGTATCTCTCTATCTCCCGTCTGATCAATGTTTATAAACAATGTTACTTTGTATCTCTCTATCTCCCGTCTGATCAATGTTTATAAACAATGTTACTTTGTATCTATCTCCTGTCTGATCGATGTTTATAAACAATGTTACTTTGTATCTCTCTATCTCCCGTCTGATCAATGTTTATAAACAATGTTACTTTGTATCTATCTCCTGTCTGATCGATGTTTATAAACAATGTTACTTTTTATCTCTCTATCTCCTGTCTGATCAATGTTTATAAACAATGTTACTTTGTATCTCTCTATCTCCCGTCTGATCAATGTTTATAAACAATGTTACTTTGTATCTCTCTATCTCCCGTCTGATCAATTTTTATAAACAATGTTACTTTGTATTTCTCAGTCTCCCCAATGATTTTGTATCCAGTCATGGAGGAGAAGATTGTACAATCAGACTTCAACATGTGTGTGGAGTTTTAGATGGTCAGAGCTACACACCATACAGTAGAGCCACATGGGCTGATGATCAGGGGTGGGTTTTGATAAACTTTTTTGGGATGGTGGCAAACAAACCCCCCCAGTCTGCACTCACCCCTCCAGGGTCACGGAGCCGTGGCCTCCCCCGGTTTCTCCTCCCAGTCAACACGGTCTTCTTTAGATCCGCCTCCAGTCCTGATTGGCCAGGAGGAGAAGCTGGAAACCTATAGCGAATATTGATTCGCTAGTGTCACAAGTGGGCGGGTTCAGCCCAACCTTCTTCAAGCCAATTAGAGCCTTGGGCTCTCATCATAAATATACTCATGGAAACCTATGAGTCCGGCGCCCCGCATGCAAACTAGGGGGGGTGGCGCCCCTCCCCCCTTTATGGACCGGTCGCTCCTGCTGATGGCGCTGTCCCCCCCGCTTAGTCAGAATTCCGCAATGTCGGGAGTTATAGGAAGCTGATATCTTTACACATTTTTGGGGTGATTTATAAAGATTTTGCATTCATTTGCCCAGTAAAAGTGCGAGTATATTTGTTCTGTGAGAATGGGGGCAAAAACTGAATGTTAATAGACTATATCAAGCACTGTTCGAATGTAAATTATTTATGTGAAAATACCACATTTGCCCACTAGATGAGGCCAAGTATCATTCAGGTTTTTTTTTTTTTTTTCATAATACATATTTAATCTTTATTTTTGTAACACGTATCTCCATCTAGTGGCCATTTGGGGTATTTTCTGTTTTTAATCAAGGAATTACATTTCAACAACACATTTTACATTTGTGCCCCACTCACACTTTTGGGGTGATTTATAAAGATTTTGCATTCATTTGCTCAGTGAAAGTGCGAGTATATTTGTTCTGTGAGAATGGGGGAAAAAAACTGAATGTAAATATCAAGTACTGTTCAAATATAAAACGTTGAGTTAAAAGAGAAAATACAACATTTGGCCACTAGGGAGGGGGGGTATTTGGAGGTGATGGGGGGAGGGGGGTATTTGGTGGTGATATGGGGGAGGGGGGTATTTGGAGGTGATGGGGGGAGGGGGGTATTTGGTGGTGATATGGGGGAGGGGGGTATTTGGTGGTGATATGGGGGAGGGGGGTATTTGGAGGTGATGGGGGGAGGGGGGTATTTGGTGGTGATGGGGGAGGGGGGTATTTGGTGGTGATGGGGGGAGGGGGGGTATTTGGTGGTGATGGGGGGAGGGGGGTATTTGGTGGTGATGGGGGGAGGGGGGGTATTTGGTGGTGATGGGGGGAGGGGGGTATTTGGTGGTGATGGGGGGAGGGGGGTATTTGGAGGAGATGGGGGGAGGGGGTATTTGGTGGTGATGGGGGGAGGGGGGTATTTGGAGGTGATGGGGGGAGGGGGGTATTTGGAGGAGATGGGGGGAGGGTGGTATTTGGTGGTGATGGGGGGAGGGGGGTATTTGGTGGTGATGGGGGGAGGGGGGTATTTGGAGGTGATGGGGGGAGGGGGTTATTTGGAGGAGATGGGGGGAGGGGGGTATTTGGAGGAGATGGGGGGAGGGGGGTATTTGGAGGAGATGGGGGGAGGGGGGTATTTGGAGGAGATGGGGGGAGGGGGTATTTGGAGGGGAGGGGGGTATTTGGAGGTGATGGGGGGAGGGGGGTATTTGGAGGTGATGGGGGGAGGGGGGTATTTGGTGGTGATGGGGGGAGGGGGGTATTTGGTGGTGATGGGGGGAGGGGGGTATTTGGTGGTGATGGGGGGAGGGGGGTATTTGGAGGAGATGGGGGGAGGGGGGTATTTGGAGGAGATGGGGGGAGGGTGGTATTTGGTGGTGATGGGGGGAGGGGGGTATTTGGAGGTGATGGGGGGAGGGGGGTATTTAAAGGTGATGGGGGGAGGGGGTATTTGGAGGTGATGGGGGGAGGGGGGTATTTGGAGGAGATGGGGGGAGGGGGGTATTTGGAGGTGATGGGGGGAGGGGGGTATTTGGTGGTGATGGGGGGAGGGGGGTATTTGGTGGTGATGGGGGGAGGGGGGTATTTGGTGGTGATGGGGGGAGGGGGGTATTTGGAGGAGATGGGGGGAGGGGGGTATTTGGTGGTGATGGGGGGAGGGGGGTATTTGGAGGAGATGGGGGGAGGGTGGTATTTGGTGGTGATGGGGGGAGGGGGGTATTTGGAGGTGATGGGGGGAGGGGGGTATTTGGAGGTGATGGGGGGAGGGGGTATTTGGAGGTGATGGGGGGAGGGGGGTATTTGGAGGAGATGGGGGGAGGGGGGTATTTGGTGGTGATGGGGGGTATTTGGTGGTGATGGGGGGAGGGGGGTATTTGGAGGTGATGGGGGGAGGGGGGTATTTGGTGGTGATGGGGGGAGGGGGGGTATTTGGTGGTGATGGGGGGAGGGGGTATTTGGTGGTGATGGGGGGAGGGGGGTATTCGGAGGTGATGGGGGGAGGGGGGTATTTCTAGGTGATGGGGGGAGGGGGGTATTTGGAGGAGATGGGGGGAGGGGGGTATTTGGTGGTGATGGGGGGAGGGGGGTATTTGGTGTATTGTCCGGTGTTGTCGGTAGAGATATGGGGGGTCCCCGGTGATAATATTGGGGTGTATGACGGTCCGGTGATGGGGGTGGTCTGTCTCCGGAGCTCCTCACCCTCACTCCTCGGCTTGTTGTGTTGTCCGGTTTCTGCGGAAGAGTGCGGGGTGTACAAAGATGGCCGCGACTGAACGTCACTCCCGTTGCTTTTTCTGCACTGATAAACAGCGCGGCGACCTTTCAGAATAGGAAACGGAAGTGACGTTTAGTCGCCGCCATCTTTCTACACCCCGCACTCGCCCACAGTAAGATTACACTGAGAAGGGGAAAGCGGACATCTTGTTACACCCACCGGACTTTTGCATTTTACAATTATTTTTAATTGTAATTTGAGGTTATAAATTCGGACGGAGTTCTACATCATAACTTCAGATTACAGTTAAAAATAATTGTAAAACACAAACCTCCGGTGGGTGTAACAAGATGTCCGCTTTCTCCTTCCCACTCTATCCTTAGTGTGGGCGATTACGGGGTGTAGCAAGATGGCGGTGACGTAACGTCATTTCCGTTACACATTCGGACGGGTCACCATGGAGACAGGGTACAGGCCGCCCGGAGATGCTGGGAGTTGTAGTCCGCTCTGTCGGCTGTGCGGGACATATGCGGTGAGTGGTTGCTCGGGGGGCTCAGTGTGACCCTCTCAGGCTTTATGCTGTGGGTGGGGTGAGGGGGGGGAAGGTCCCCTCTTATCACCCCTCTGCAGTCCTCCTAGTTGCATAGCTGCCAACTGTCCCGGATTTCCCGGGACATTCCCGGGACTTGGACTTCATTCCCTGATTTGTGGTGTCCCGGGAAATGTCCCGAAAAATCCGGTTCCCGTTTTTGAAACCACCGCCGCCGCCGCTAGAGGTCGGCGGCCGGCGGAGACATTGTCTCCGCCGGCCGCCATTTTGTGGAAGTTCAGGAAGACGGCTGGGGGGGCTAGACGAAGCTTCTGCGTCGCCGCCCACCCCCTGCCCCGCTCCGCCTCGGCCCGCTCCGCTTCGCCCCGCTCCGCCTCAGCCCGCCTACCCCCCGCCCCGCTGCCAGTCTAATATGGAAAGGTGGGGGGGGGAGCACGCGCACCGCTGTGGGACACCTGATGTGAGTGGGGGGGGGGCACTGGGGACACCTGATGTGAGTGGGGGGGGGCACTGGGGACACCTGATGTGAGTGGGGGGGGGCACTGGGGACACCTGATGCGAGGGGGGCTCCGCCGGGGACACCTGATGTGAGGGGGGGGCTCCGCCGGGGACACCTGTTGTGATGGGGAGCTTCGCCGGGGACACCTGATGTGAGGGGGGGCTCCGCCGGGGACACCTGATGTGAGGGGGGCTCCGCCGGGGACTCCTGATGTGAGGGGGGGCTCCGCCGGGGACTCCTGATGTGAGGGGGGGCTCCGCCGGGGACTTCTGGTGTGAGGGGGGGCTCCGCCGGGGACTCCTGATGTGAGGGGGGGCTCCGCCGGGGACTCCTGGTGTGAGGGGGGGCTCCGCTGGGGACATCTGATGCAAGGACGGACTCTGCTCGGACATCTGGAGCAAGGACGGACGGCTGGTGGCAGGCGACGTGGCTGGTGACACACTCAGGGATCCCACTGATTCTGCATTATGGTGAGTTGAATGATTTCATTTTATATTACAATATAATAATAGAAATAATGCGCTTCAATCATCCTGACACCATAACAACCATGGTGCCGGGATGATTGAAGTGCTAACACCAGGTGTTTGGAGTATCTTTATCTGCTGATTGTTAAACTTTCTAGAATACACAGATTTCTATTGTTGTGTAGGATCTGGGGCTGCTGTCCCGTCATTTCCCTCTCCCCCTCTCCATCCCTCATTCATTTCAGACTCTAACCACACCCTCTAGAGCCACGCCCATTTAAGCCACGCCCACAATTTCGCATAAACCACGCCAATTTTTCGCCGCGGCGCGCTCTGCGCGCCGCACTTGTCTATTTTTGCTAGGCCACGCTTGCTAACGAATGCCCCGCCCCCTAATTATTGGACAGCTCCGCCTACAGCCACAAAAGTGTCCCACATTTTTTTTTTACAATGTTGGCAACTATGCGATTAGTTGCTGGAGGTTACAGCACACGATTTCTGCTTGTTGATTGGTTTCTAGAGCTTACTGTACAGAAATACTGCTCACTGATTGGTTGCTAGAGGTTACAGTGTATCATTACCGCTTACTGACTGGTTGCTAGAGGTTACAGCATACAATACGGCTCACCGATTAGTTGCTAGAGGTTACAGAACATCATCTCCTCACTGCCGGTGTTTCGTCACATATGGCGACCCATCACATTTGGCTACCCGCTGGAGTGCTCATGCGTGACGCCGCCATATGCATTCCAACACTGTTGTTTCGTCAGATTAGGCGACCCGTCAGAAAGTGTAACGGAAGTGACGTTCCGTCGCCGCCATCTTGCTACATCCCGCACTCCTCAATAGTAAGGATACACTGAGAAGGGTAAAGCGGACATCTTGTTACACCCACCGGAGTTTTGCATTTTGCACTTATTTGTAACAGTAAAGTGAGTTTATATAGTGAAATACAGGACTTAGAACTCCGTCTGACTGGTTAGATGTTGAATTTTGAAAGCAGCGAACTTCTGTCACATTACAAAACCTATGACATAAGCAGGCTTGACGCTGCTTTTAAAACTCAACATCTAACGAGTCAGACGGAATTGTAAGTTCTGTATTTCACTAGATAAACTCACTTTACTACTAAAAAAAAGTGTAAAATGCAAGACTCCGGGGGGTGTAAGAAGATGTCCGCTTTCCCCTTTCTCAGTGTATCCCTAATATGGAGAAGTGGGGGGTGTAGCAAGATGGCGGCGACGGAACGTCACTTCCGTGACGGTTTTAGTGTGCTCTTATGTCCTAAAACTGTTGGAACTCATACGGCAGCGGCGCGCATGCACATTCCAGCGGGTAGCCATATGTGATGGGTCGCCATATGTGACAAAACGCCGGCACACCGTGGACTGGGGAGGTGAGGGGACCCATCGATAGACAGAAAACTCCTAGGGAGCCTAGAACTCCTGGGTTCAGTGGCAGTACTGGGGGGAGGGGAGGGTGTGATCAATGGCAATGCTGATTTTTTTTTTTACCGACTACCAATATAAAGAGGAGTTTCAACACTGACCACCAATGTAATAGGGGTTTACACTGACCACCAATGTAATAGGGGTTTACACTGACCACCAATGTAATAGGGGTTTACACTGACCACCAATGTAATAGGGGTTTACACTGACCACCAATGTAATAGGGGTTTACACTGACCACCAATGTAATAGGGGTTTACACTGACCACCAATGTAATAGGGGTTTACACTGACCACCAATGTAATAGGGGTTTACACTGACTACCAATGTAATAGGGGTTTACACTGACCACCAATGTAATAGGATTTTACACTGACTGCCAATGTAATAGGGGTTTACACTGACTACCAATGTAATAGGGGTTTACACCGACCGCCAATGTAATAGGGGTTTACACTGACTACCAATGTAATAGGGGTTTACACTGACTACCAATGTAATAGGGGTTTACACTGACCACTAATGTACTAGGGGTTTACACTGACTACCAATGTAATAGGGGTTTACACTGACCACTAATGTAATAGGGGTTTACACTGACCGCCAATGTAATAGGGGTTTACACTGACCGCCAATGTAATAGGGGTTTACACTGACTACCAATGTACTAGGGGTTTACACTGACTACCAATGTAATAGGGGTTTACACTGACCACTAATGTACTAGGGGTTTACACTGACCACCAATGTAATAGGGGTTTACACTGACTACCAATGTAATAGGGGTTTACACTGACCACCAATGTAATAGGGGTTTACACTGACTACCAATGTAATAGGGGTTTACACTGACCGCCAATGTAATAGGGGTTTACACTGACTACCAATGTAATAGGGGTTTACACTGACCACTAATGTACTAGGGGTTTACACTGACCACTAATGTACTAGGGGTTTACACTGACCACTAATGTAATAGGGGTTTACACTGACCGCCAATGTAATAGGGGTTTACACTGACCGCCAATGTAATAGGGGTTTACACTGACCACCAATGTAATAGGGGTTTACACTGACCACCAATGTAATAGGGGTTTACACTGACCACCAATGTAATAGGGGTTTACACTGACCACCAATGTAATAGGGGTTTACACTGACCACCAATGTAATAGGGGTTTACACTGACCACCAATGTAATAGGGGTTTACACTGACCGCCAATGTAATAGGGGTTTACACTGACTACCAATGTAATAGGGGTTTACACCGACCGCCAATGTAATAGGGGTTTACACTGACCACCAATGTAATAGGGGTTTACACTGACTGCCAATGTAATAGGGGTTTACACTGACTACCAATGTAATAGGGGTTTACACCGACCGCCAATGTAATAGGGGTTTACACTGACTTCCGATGTAATAGGGGTTTACACTGACTTCCGATGTAATAGGGGTTTACACTGACCACTAATGTAATAGGGGTTTACACTGACCGCCAATGTAATAGGGGTTTACACTGACCACCAATGTAATAGGGGTTTACACTGACCACCAATGTAATAGGGGTTTACACTGACCACCAATGTAATAGGGGTTTACACTGACCGCCAATGTAATAGGGGTTTACACTGACTACCAATGTAATAGGGGTTTACACTGACTACCAATGTAATAGGGGTTTACACTGACCACTAATGTAATAGGGGTATACACTGACCGCCAATGTAAAAGGGGTTTAAACTGACCGCCAATGTAATAGAAGCATTCACAGTAACCACCAATGTAAGAAGGGACTTACACTGGCTACTAGTGTGAATGAAAGGATTCTACACCAAGCCCCAATGTAATGAGAAGATTTACACTGACCACCAATGTAACTGAGGAATTTAGCCTGCGTTCATATTTTTGTGTGTCGGGAATACATGCAAAATCGCTTTCCTGACACCACAGAAACGTGCTGCCCTTTAGCAGATACACAGTAATGCCATTAATTGTTAATGACACCCTCACACATATCACTTTCTCTCCCCACCTTGGATCACATGTATGTCAATGGATCAGATTTCCATCTGTCACCATCAAGTACAAATCCCCTTTCCACCATTCACTTTCCCATTTGTTTTCTCAGTATGCCCTTGTGCTTTTTTGTTCCTGGTTTTTATTTGGATTTTCATTCTCATTCCTTCTTCTTTACCCATTTCCTTTTTTGCACTTCACCTACACTGCTATCCTTTACACACCCTATACATATACAGTTTTATGCAAAAGTTTAGGAACCCCTGATCATTTCCATGATTGTCATTTATAAATATTTGGGTGTTTGGATCAGCAATTTCATTTCGATCTATCAAATAACTGAAGGACACGGTAATATTTCAGTAGTGAAATGAGGTTTATTGGATGCGCAAAATTGCATCAAAACGAAATTAGACAGGTGCATAAATTTGGGCACCCCAACAGAAAAATCACATCAATATTTAGTAAAGCCTCCTTTAGCAGAAATAACAGCCTCTAGATCAGTGGTTTTCAACCTGGGAGGGGGGGTCGAATGACAATTTGCCGGGGGTCACCGAATCCTGGGCTGTTCCTGAATCCCGCACCGCTCTCCCAGCCGTTTCGTGGCCGCCCAGCAGGGCTGTAACTGGAGCCTGTGGCTGCCCAGCTTGGCTGTAACTGGAGCCCGCGGTCACCCACTCAGCCTCTTCACAGCCGCCCATTCAGTTCACGGCATGGCTGGGGGGCAGAGACTAGAGGTCAGCTGACTGGTGAAGAATGTGAAGTGGGAGGGGCTGGAGGAGACCCCATCTCCTGATTTCGGCATTTGTGTCACTGCTGCGAGTAACCACAAAGTCGGAGACGCAGTGAAGCCGGAGACACAGCGAGTAACACTGCCTGTGATTATATTTGCCATTAAAAGTCCCCACTACAGTTCTCAGATCAGTAGATGACCTCGATCAAGAGCACCTAAAGTTGGTTGATCAGAACACCCCCCCAATCCCACCCCCCACCAGCACTGCCACTCATTCAACTCCCTGCCAGCACTGCCACTCATTCCAGTCCCACCAAGGAGTAAGAGAAGGAATAAAAATAGAGAATACATGGAAGGGAGAGGAAAAGAGGGGAGGAACAAAGAAAAAGGGAGAGAAAGAATATGAGAAAGAACAAGAAAAGGGAAAAAAAAAAGAAATTGGGATAGAGATAAATAAAAGGGAAAGAAAGGAGAACAAAGAGAAAGAGTGGTACACAGGGGTGTTGCTAGGTCTACAAAAGATCTGGGGCTAGAGCCCATAGCAGCATAGTAAAGAAAGTCATACGCTTGGGCGGGCATACACATGTATATACAGTAATATACGTGTGAGTGTATATATCTCCCCAGAGAGCCCACCGCTTACATCAGGGTCCCCAGAGAGCCCCCCCTTACATCACCTTACATCAGGGTCCCCAGAGAGCCTCCTCCTTACATCAGAGTCCTCAGAGAGCCTCCCCCTTCCATCAGGATACCCAGAGGGCCCCCCCACTTACATCAGGGTTCCCAGAGAGGCCCCCTTACATTAGGGTCCCCAAAGAGCCTCCCCCTTAAATCTGGGTCCCTAGAGAGCCTAGGCCTTAAAATCAGGGTCCCCAGAGAGCCTCTCCCTTACATCGGGGTCCCCAGAGAGCCCCCCCACTTACATAAGGGTCCCCAGAGAGCCTCCCCTACCCTTGGGGACCCCTTCAGAGACTCGGGGCTATTGGCCTCAGATTCGGGGCTATAGCCCCAAAAGCCACCCCCTAGCAACGCCCCTGGTGTAGGGTCCTTTAGTCAACTGGTAAAATCAGATCTGTCCACCAAGTTATCTTCACTACTGTAGATGAATTCAAGTGAAGTGATATAGACACGGCAGACACATCCAACCACTGATGCCTGCAAGATAGGTTCCGAAGGTTATCAACAAGTGATCCACAAAGAAGGTCCCAGAAGAATGTATTTAGTGGAAAATGAAGACATCCAGCCCGATGAAGTGGAATATTACAGTACAGGCTAAATAAAGTCCATATATGTAACATGGATCATTCCAAACAGCAAAGGCCCCAAGAAGTGGACCATGTGTTCCACAGTCACTGTACAAGTCCACTAAAGAGTACATACATGTGATACTTGTCACTAAAAAGGTCCTCCAGGGGCAGTCCAGCATGTCATCCACAAATAAAAATAAAATGTGAATATCTCCTCCTTTTCTCATTACTTCTCCCATCTTTACATCCATCGCTGTCATAAGATCCTTTCCTATCCATAAAAGTTATGTACTTCCCATTTGGGGATTTGGAATACGTTTTACAATTTACATAGTTATCAAGGCTGAAAAAAGACACCAGTCCATCCAGTTCAACCTGCGGTGTGTGAGTGTGCTTATGTCAATAGTACATTGTATATCCCTGTATGTTGTGATTGTTAAGGTGCCCCTCTAAAAGTTTTTTGAAACTATCAACGTTCCCTGCTGATACCACTGCTTATGGAAGAGAACTCCACATCCTTACGGTTCTAACAGCGAAGAACCCTCTACGCAGTTTAAGGTTCTCTTCCAATTTCAGTGAGTGCCGCATGTCTTTTTAAATTCCTTTTCACTGAAAAATAGGATTTTTGTAACAGCTTACCTGTAAAATCCTTTTAGGCACATGCAGATATGCATCTTTGATGTCGATTGACGCTAGCAGTTCTCCCCCTGTAGGGTGAAGACTACCGACCGGACTGACTCCATGCGAAAGGAGGGGATATTTAGGAATTGATTTAGACCCTTGAGATCTAGGATGGGTCTGACATCCCCATTTTGCTTTGACACCGTGAAGAGATTTGAATAAAACCGCAACCCGTGCTCCTCTGTGGGAATCTTTATGATCACCCCTTAAGACAACAACCGGTCTAGCGCCAGAAACAGAGACCTTCTCTTTACTGGATCTTTGGGAACGCTTGACTTCACAAAATGAGGGCATGAAAACTCTCGCAACTCTAGTTTGTAACCTAGAGATATAGTAGAGATGACCCATCTGTCCTGGATCTCCTCTTGCCAAGTTCCTGAGAACTGCAGAAGCCTTCCCCCCACTCAATCGAGTGTGGGCGCCCCTTCATAAGGAGGCCTTGGGACTCTTTAGTAGGTTTCTGCCTTCAGGACTTCTTGTGTCCCTGGGCTTGACCTTGAGCTTTCCCTTTTGACCTTGACGGCGGAGACCGTCGTGACTGCCTAGAGGCTGATGCCCCTGGCGCTGGAATGGAAGCCCGTTTAAAAGAAGGACGCCTACTCCTTCTGTTAACTGGTAAAAGAATACCCTTTCCCATTGAAATCTTTTGGATGTATTTGTCCAGATCATCCCCGAACAACCGAAACCAGCCAAAAGCTTCTTGCATGGCGCCTCGGCTGACCAATTTTTCAACCCCAGGATTCTACGCATATGCACCAACAGGAGCGTAAGGCACGAGGTCCTGATGACTAGAATCCTTAATAGCGTCAACTGCAAAACATAATGCCCTTGGCAGCTCGGCTAAGTCTAGAGCTTGCTGAGCAGGAACAACCCTGAGTACCGGCTTCACTTGATCTTTTAGGAATTGACAAATGCCTATCGCTGCTACTGCAGGCTGAGCTACAGCACCTGCCATAGAAAAAGAGGTTTTCAATAAAGATTCCAGCCTTATTCATTGGATCCCTGAACATCTGAACATTGTGCACTGGACAAGTTAGACTTTTTTCACACAGGAGATAGCAGCGTCAACTGCTGGCACACTCCACTTCTTATTGAATCTCTCTTCCATGGGATAAAGTGCAGAGAACTTTTTAGGAGGAAGAAGATGCTTATCTGGATGATTCCAATCCTCATATATAAGCTGTTCCAACATAGGATGGACAGGAAAGGCATGCAGAGCCTGCGGGGGCTTTAAAGAACCCAAGGAAGAAACAGGCCTTCCAGCCGGCTCCATTAAGGGCAACTTAAATGCTGAACGAACCATTTCTGTAAGAGATTGAACTAGCAATTTTTCAGATTGTGAGGCTGAAAAGGAGAGGAATCATCAGTCTGTCCCTCTTCTTTATCCCCTGGTGGACTCATCCTCCATTGGCCACTGCTGCTCTGTAGCCTGAGGACCCGGGGCGGGGGAGGGAGACCTACCACGCTTCCTTCCACCTTGGGAAGAAAATGCGATTAAAGTCGCTGACCGCTCTTCCAAACCTATTAGAGCTTAAGAAAGAACTTCCTCAGTAATATAGACAGAGGCTGGGAGTTGGAGGCAGCTGCAGCACCTTACAG
This sequence comes from Aquarana catesbeiana, assembly GCF_042186555.1. NCBI lineage: Eukaryota > Metazoa > Chordata > Amphibia > Anura > Ranidae > Aquarana > Aquarana catesbeiana. The sequence continues at coordinate 15,882,322 of NC_133332.1, forward strand.
TCCCGCTGACTCACCCTGTTCAGCCCCATCTGGTTTTTCCGGAGAGGATGGCACTGAGGAGGCATGACCAGGATCCCCAGAGCCTGATGCCTTTGGAACCTTTTTGAAGAATTTGCCCCTGTTTTAGCAGCCTTTGTCCCCAAATTCTTGGAGGGCATAGTCCTAAGCACAAAAGCAGAGGTACTATAAAAGAACGCATCCACTGCTGAAACTATAATCTAGCAAAGTAATGCTGCTATCCACTGTTCAGCCTGATGCAAGTAAATGTGTCACTGGGAGTGCCTGTTTCAACCACTCACGTGCCCCCAGTGCTCCTGTGTCCCTTCGTCAGTTCATACCTCTTATGAGGTAATGTTTTTATGGGGTGAACACGCCGCCGCACTAAGCCACGCCCCTCCTCCCCTCCCTGGAACACCCCCTGACCTTCAAATCTCTGTTTCCCACGTGAGTGCCACTCGGGATCTGGCGTGGGGAGAGAAGGGAGGGAGAAACTCTCCAGGACCCCCCAGGGGGGAGGAAAAAAGAGCGCCCACAGCCGCCTTAAGACCGGGACCGCGCCGACTGCCGGGGGGGAGACCGCATCCACAGCCTGCTGTTTTACTAACAAGCCCCCCTCAACATCACCCAAATGGCTGGACTGCACCCAGGAGGAAGCCTGCACACAAGCCTGCTGAACTTCAGTGACACACTGAAGGGCATGGACCAGGTATGTTGCTTTCACACCCTCTAGTGGCAAAAATTAGGCATGACACTACTAAAAGAAGAAATCCATAAGTAAATTTAAAGTTCCTTAGGAATCTTCACTTACCTCTCCCGCCGCAGGATTCTGCTGATAACAGTCAGACCCAATCTTCGCCCATCACGGCGGGCCATGTCAGGGACTGGGTTCCTCTTAATAGGGTTTCCACTCCCCTATACTTGTATCGCACCCTGCAAGAACAATCTTTGGTATCTGGTGCATAACCAAAGCACTGGTTTCCAGGGTCCAGCCCTCCTAAGAGAAACATTACAGACAAAACCTTGTTCTTCTTTTCCGAGGCCCGGGTACCATCCACTTTGGCCTCAATGGCACTTTGGATTGATCCGGTTGCATAGTTCGCTTGATTCCAGAGGATCCTCCAGTGCAACTCTTCAAACACTTCTTTAACCATGACCAACACCTTAGACACTGGCGAAAAAACTGAGGTACTCCCAGTATGGGAGGGGTTATATAGGGGAGGGGACTTCCTGTCTTGGGTCTGCCAGTGTCCATCACCTGAAGGTGGCCTATATACCCACATAGTTATTACTATGCAGCTCTGTGTCCCGTGATGTACGAAAAAGAAACTAACACTGGACATCACCCTGAACACACCATCCCCACCGTGAAACATGGTGGTGGCAGCATCATGTTGTGAGGATGCTTTTCTTCAGCAGGGACAGGGAAGCTGGTCAGAGTTGATGGGAAGATGGCTGGAGTCAAATACAGGGCAAACTTAGAAGAAAACCTGTTAGAGTCTGCAAAAGACTTGAGGTTCACCTTCCAGCAGGACAACGACCCCAAACATACAGCCAGAGCTACAATGGAATGGTTTAGATCAAAGAATATTCATGTGTTAGAATGGCCCAGTCAAAGTCCAGATCTAAATCCAGTTGAGAATCTGTGGCAAGACTTGAAAATTGCTGTTCACAGACGCTCTCCATCCAATCTGACAGAGCTTGAGCTATTTTGCAAAGAAGAACGGGCAAAAATGTCCCTCTCTAGATGTGCAAAGCTGGTAGAGACATCCCCAAAAAGACTTGCAGCTGTAATTGTAGTGAAAGGAGGTTCTACAAAGTATTGACTCCGGGGGGCGCCATACAAATGTACCCCACACTTTTCACATATTTATTTGTAAAAAATGTTGAAAACCATTTATCATTCTCCTTCCACTTCAAAATTATGTGCCACTTTGTGTTGGTCTATCACATACAATCTCAATAACATACATTTATGTTTTTGGTTGTAACATGAAAAAATGTGGAATATTTCAAGGGATATGAATACTTTTTCAAGTCACTGTACTTATGTGAGTGAGATCTTTTTACATTATTTAAATAAATGCTCACATTGACATACTACACCAGAGAAGTGGTGCTGTCTGTAGTGGTGTATTTTGGTTTCGTGCTGCCCTAGGCAAAACTAAAATCAGGTGCCCCCCACCTATTTAAATTTGTCCCACCCGTTCCATCTTTAGTGGCTATTCGTGGTCTCTGGTTACTATGCAGCGTCTCTGATGACTGTAAGGGGCCTCTGGTGGATGCGTAGGGTCTCTAGTGGGCTATGCAGGGTCTCTGGTGGACTGTGGGGTAGTAACAACCCCCCCGTTACTCTGCTACAATGTACCCCCAAACCCCCCCTGCTAGTCTGCCTTAGTGCTCCCCCCACCCCCCCACCCCCCCACTAGTCTGCCTCAGTGCTCCCCCAATCCCCGCCCGTAGTCTGTTACAATGCAAAATCCCCCCCCCCGCTCGCCTGCTACAATGCCCCACACCCCCTCCCCCAGCTAGAAGGAGAGATAGGAATAGGAAGGAGAGAGAGGTGGGGGACATGGAAAATGAGAGAAATGGAAGGGAAAGAGGTAGAGGGAGAGAGATTAGACCCTGGTATTAACAAATCTATTATATAATTACTGAAAATCAAATATGGTTTACAGCAGAGGCGTTGCTAGGTCTACAAAAGATCTGGGGCTAGAGCCCATAGCAGAGTAGTAAAGAAAGTCATACACTTGGGCGGGCATACACATGTATATAATATACGCGCGTGTGTGTGTATATATATATATATATATATATATATATATATATATATATATATATATATATATATATATATATATATATATCCCCAGAGAGCCCCCCAATTACATCAGGGTCCCTAGAGAGCCCCCTTACATCAGGGTCCCCAGATAGCCCCCCTTACATCAGGGTCCCCAGATAGCCCCCCTTACATCAGGGTCCCCAGAGAGAGCCCCCTCCCCTTGGTGACCCCTGCAGAGACTCGGGGCTATGGGCTCCAGATTCGGGGCTATAGCCCCAAAAGCCACCCCCTAGCAACACCACTGGTTTACAGATAAGGACATATAAAAGCTGTGAATGTGTGACTTTCACCAAGCATTCATTGGGGTAAGTCAATCAGTCAATCATTGTCAGAGTCATTTTTGCATTTTTTGCACATGTTTAAAAAATTATTTTAGGCCTGAAGATTAGTAAAGAAAAAAAAAAAAACTTTATATATTTTCTGAAAGCAGAGACCTTGGAGAATAAAATGGTCTAAGTTAAAACATTTTATGTACCCAACGACATTTGCGCAACTATTTATCAAGGGTAAAATATAAGTATAAAATACAGTAAAGTTAATTTTACGCTAGACATACGCAATATATTACCCAACTTCTGGTAAAATATAAAAGATGAGGTCGCACGAAGCAAATAGATCCCCAACATGTCAAGCTTTACATTTACTTGCTCCCGTAAACAAACCAAAGAACAAACCCCCATAAACAATCCGACAATGAACTTCGGCACCCTATATTTTCCATAGGCGACGCTGTGGTTTGTGAACAACTTATAACGTCAACAAACTATGGTATATGTATACTATATAATATATACTAGTGATGGCGGTGATCAGCCACGTATAGTGGGACTGTAATAGTGTGGCGGATAATCTGACACTAACTGACACTGGAGGATAGAAGGAGAGACTCCCTGGTGCCACACATCCAGGGGGTTGTGTGATGATGAGAGAGACTACCTTAGCCTGGGCTATCACCAGGCAACGCCCCTGAAGCTTAGTTATAACGGACACTGAGTGGGAACTGATACCACCAGTGACCATAATACAGTGATCAGTGATATTACTATACACTATCACTGTACTAATGGCACTGGCTGGGAAGAGGTTAACATCTCGGGGTAATCAAGGGGTTAAGTGAGTGCCTAGCAAGTGTTAATTTGTGTAATGTGTGCTGATTTTTACTAAAAATCTTCCTTCTCCCTTTTTATCGGTAAGAAATTTTCTTTTGTTCTTAAAGTATACGTGAACCTTGTAAAGCAACCCATTCAGTTAAAAATAGAAATTTAAGGCAACCATAGTTATAAATAATTTTTTTCCCTTTTTGTTATAAAAGATTACATGACCTCTGTTCACAGCTGCAGAAGAGGCTTAGAAAGGGGGTGGGGGTGGAAAAACAGCAGGACATTGATCTTTCCAGCGAATATCTGTGTGTGTGTAGGGGGGGGTCAGCACAAGTCTGATGATTGGAGGACAGGCAGGCCGTTCTCCCAGTACAGCCAGAAAACTGACCACACCGGGATGGATGGGTGCTCTAATGCATAGCGTGGTCGGTTTGAGATAGGAAAGCAGAGACACTGGCAGGAACACCAGGGATTTCACACAAAGGAAGCAATACGAAGAGAACAGGATACTTTTTAACACAAGTACAAGGTACAACATACACATATCAAGAATATGAAATGTTGGAGTAAGATTCTTTAGGACACTGCAGTTTGCAACTAATTTATCACAAGAGGTCTAGCTGGCCACCAAAATGGGCAGTGTGTCTAGGCTCCTCTAAGGCAAGCAGTGCACAGTGGATACATTACCAATGGCTTCCTTGAGGTATCTCTGTCCTATCAGTTTCAGATACTCCTCTATGGCTTTAGTTGCCATATGGAGAATAAGGTGTTCTCTATCAAGGAAGCAATTAACCTCTGTCATAGCCATATTGGAGAGGAAGTTCTGAGAAGAAAGAGAGATAGGAGTAACAGAAAGTGCCTAAAATAACAGTTCTGTTGGGTACAATGGTCAGTTTATGTGTCCCTGTGAAACCCCTTGGATAACAGGCCCAGACCATACATCGGTCAGCCATAACATTATGAACACTGACAGGTAGAGTAAATAACATCAATTATCTTGTTACAATGGCATCTGAAAGTGGGTTGGATATATTAGGCAGTAGGTGAACATGTTTTCCCTGAAGTTGATGCACTTAAAGCAGCAAAAATGGGCAAGCATAAGGATTTGAGCGACTTTGACAAGGGCCAAATTGCAATGGCTAAATGACTGGGTCAGAGCATCTCGAAAACTGCAGCTCTTGTGGGATGTTCCCAGACTTCCATGATCAGGACTCGGGACCTACCAAAAGTGGTCCAAGGAAAGAAAGCTGGCAAACTGGTAACAGGGTCATGGGCAGCCAAGGTTTATTGATGCACGTGGGGAGTGAAGGCTGAACTGTGTTGTCTGATTTAGCTCCTCTATTGCTGAAAAAAAGTTAACGCCGGTTCCAATAAAAATGTGTCAGAACACACAGTGCATCGCAGTATGAGGCATATGGGACTCGAACGTTCGAAATCAAAAGTGCTAATTTTGAAGGCTAATTTGCATGGTATTGTCTTAAAAAGGGTTTGGGGACCCGGGTCCTGCCCCAGGGGACATGTAACAATGCAAAAAAAAGTTTTAAAAACGGACGTTTTTTCGGGAGCTGTGATTTTAATGATGCTTAAAGTGAAAAAAAAAGTGAAATGTTCCTTTAAATATTGTACCTGGGGGTGTCTATAGTATGCCTGTAAAGTGGCGTGTGTTTCCTGTGCTTAGAACAGTCCCTGCACCAAATGTCATTTTTAAAGTAATAAAAGTCATTTAAAACTGCTTGCGGGTTTAATATAATGTCGGGTCCTGGCAATATGGATGAAAATCAATGAGACAAACACCATGGGTGCCCCCCAGTCCATTACCAGGCCCTTTGGGTCTTGTATGGATATTAAGGAGAACCCCGCACCCAAATTAACCCTTTCATGACTAAGCCTATTTTTGAAATTTGGTGTTTACAAGTTAAAATCCGTATTTTTTGCTAGAAAATTACTTAGAACCCCCAAACATTATATATTTTTTTTAGAAGAGAGTCTAGAGAATAAAATGGCGATTGTTGCAATATTTTTTATCACACGGTATTTGTGCAGCGGTGTTTTAAACGCAAATTTTTGGAAAAGTGACACTTTCATGAATTTTAAAAAATCCAAACAGTAAAGTTACCCCAATTTTTTTGTATAATGTGAAAGATGATGTTACGCCGAGTAAATAGATACCAAACATGTCACCCTTTATAATTGCACGCACTCGTGGAATGGCGACGAACTACGGTACCTATGAATTTCCATAGGCGACGCTTTAAAAAATTTTTACGGTTACCAGGTTTGAGCTACAGAGGAGGTCTAGGGCTAGAATTATTGCTCTCGCTCTGACGATCGCAGCGATACCTCACATGTGTGGTTTGAACACCGTTTACATATGCGGGCGCGACTTCCGTATGCGTTTTCTTCGCTGCGCGAGCTCGCGGGGACAGGGGCACTTTTAAAAATTTTTTTTTTTTTTTATTTATTTATTTTATTTATTTTTGTACTTTTATAAATTGTGTTTAAAAATTTTTTTTTTTTTTTTTTACTTTTATTGCTGTCACAAGCAATGTAAACATCCCTTGTGACAGTAATAGGTGGTGACAAGTACTCTTTATGGAGGGATGGGGGGTCTAAAAGACCCCCCATCCCTCCTTTACACTTCAAAGTATTCAGATCGCCGAAAACGGCGATTCTGAATACTGTATACTTTTTTAAATTCGGCGCCATTGGCAGCCGAGTAAACGGGAAGTGACGTCATGACGTCGCTTCCGCGTTTACAATTAGAAGGCTGGAACAAAGCCGCTCACAGCTTCGTTCCAGCCTGCCCCCAGCCGCCGAAGATTTCCGATTGGACACCGGGCCTCCCGATCGCACGGGAGGCCCGGTAACAGCGGCGGGAGGGGGGGGGGATGTCCCCTCCCGCTCCTCCGGTATAACAGCCGAGCGGCTTTTAGCCGCATCGGTTGTTATACTCGGGTAGCCGATCGCCCGCTGAAAACAACGGTACCGGGATGATGCCTGCAGCTGCGGGCATCATCCCGGTATAACCCCGGAAAGCCGAGTACGCATATGTGCGTACGGTCGGCGGGAAGGGGTTAAAAAAGGAAAGGTGTGCCCTATATACTCTGAACAGCAGTATACAGGCGGTGCAAACAAGACAGGGACTGTAGGTTTGTTGTTAAGTAGAATCTGTTTGTAATTTTGAACGGGTACATTTTTAACGTGTTTAGCTCCAGCCAAAAAATCTATTTTAAGCTTTTTGGAAAACATAGGGAAGGGTTATCACCCCTGTGACATTTGTTTTGCTGTCTGTGCTCCTCTTTAGAAGATTTCACCTCACTTTTTGTCCCAATGACAAATGTTTTTTGACAATTTGGGTTTTTAGTGAAACAAGGATTGGAAAGCATCAGTGGAAAGGAGAAAAGTTTTTCCCATATTAACTCTTACAGGAGAGAATTTCCCTTCCTATGGGGTAGATTTCATCTCACTTCCTGTTGTCTCCTTCTGTTTGCAAGTAGGAGTCGTTCAACAGGGGCATGTAATTACAATTCTTGATCTAATATTTCACAGCAGGGCCCTGTGAGGGCTTACAGTGTTGTGGCCACACCAACACCTAAGGCCCAAATTTCTGCTGAGTATATAGGGCAGGCCCCTACTTTCAAACATCTAACTTACAAACGACTCCTACTTGCAAACGGAAGGAGACAACAGGAAGTGAGATGAAATCTACCCCTAGGAAGGGAAATTCTCTCCTGTAAGAGTTAATATGGGAAAAACGTTTCTCCTTTCCACTGATGCTTTATCACCAATCCTTGTTTAATGGCTCTCTGTGGAGCGATCGCGGGTAGTCAGCGTACATCTCGGCCGCTAGGCACGCACATCAGCTCCGGCCACGTGCTGTGCACATGCCCACTGTATCCATTGCACGAAGTGACGTACACCTATGGCAATTCGCGCAATAGAGCCAACCTTCTGCAGTACAATGACTGATCAGCAAGTTAAAGAAAAAAAATTGCATTTGCAAAATCGCTGCACAAATACAGCAGACATCTTGGTACACCCACCGGAGTCTTGCATTTCACACCTATTTTTACCAGTAAACTGAGCTGATATAGTGAAATACAGGATTTAGAAATCCGTGACACTGTTTTTAAGTAGAATTTTAAAAGCAGTGGCAAGCCTGCTGAACTCACAGGTTTGCTAATCGGACAGAACACCGCTGATTTTATAATTCAACATGAAAACAGTGTCATGGATTTCAAAATACTGTTTTTCACTATATAAGCTCAGTTTACTGGTAAAAACAAGTGTAAAATGCAAGACTCTGGTGGGTGTAAAAAGATGTCCGCTTCGTGACTTCAGACTGTAGGCTTAGTGCGGATGAGTACGGGTTTACCAAGATGGCCGCAATGCAACGTCACGTCGGTTGCACTTTCTGATAGGTAGCGGCTATCTATCTGATAGAACAGCGGCGGTGTTCTATCAAATAGCCGCTACCCATCAGAAAGACACTACTCAGCCTACTGTGCATGAAGTGACGTTGCCTTGCGGCCATCTTGGTACACCCAAGTTGGAAGTCGGCAAGCGGACATTTTTATACACCCACCGGAGTCTTGCTTGTCGCAGTTATTTTTAACAGTGAACTCAGCCTATATAGTGAAATACAGTATTTAGAAGTCCGTAACACTGTTCTGATGTTGAATTTTAAAAGCAGTGGTGTTCTGTCACATCAGCAAACCTGTGAGAGCAGCAGGCTTGCTGCTGCTTTTAAAATTAAACATCAAAACAGTTACAGACTTCTAAATTCCATATTTCGCTATATAAGCTGAGTTTACTATTAAAAAAAAGAACTATGAAAAGCAAGCCTCTGGTGGGGGTATAAAGATGTCCGCTTGCCGACTTCAAACTCTAGGCTTACTGCGGACGAGTGCGGGAATACCAAGATGGCCGCGAGGCAACGTCACTTCAGCCGAGCATCGCGCATGCGCAGTAGGCCGGGTATCGGGTTTTTTTTTCCCCGAGTGCGGGGTGTACCAAGATGGCCGTTGCCTATGCTGATTGTGACGGTACACCGACCGCGCCCCCCCCCCCCCCGCCCCTCGATTTCCTGCTTCCTGGTCACATGTTTCCTGTGACGTCACAAGGTTGATCTGCAGGATGGGAACTAGCCACTACCCTGCCTAGATCCAGGCAACAGGACAACGGCAACAAACAGACGGCGGCGAGGCTGGGGGGAGCTTCGGGTGACGTAACTGGGGGCCGGGTGATGTCACTCAGGAGGTCCCGTCAGTCATGCCACATGGGGAGACACAGGTGGTTGGCAGGGGGTGGTCATGTGACCTGGGTACTGGGTGTGGTGGTGCCAGTGCATGCCTGGCAGTGGGGGTGGGGACAGTATTGCTCAGTGTGCCTTCATGTGTGAGCTGGCTGGGAGTTGTAGTCCCCCCAGGGTGGGGGAGGGGGTTGTATTCCTGGGGGGGGGGGGACAATAAAGTGGACCTGTCACTGGGGGGACTCATTCCCGCGTCCCATCGATCGGAACTGGCAGAGATCGTGCTTTGGATAGAAATCGATCACTTCAATGTGTGTTATGAGGCCCTTCCGTATGTTGGGATTCCTCAGCGCAGCTCTGGACCAGTTCACACCATCAAAGGTTCCTTCCCAACAGTCCATTCATTTCAGTGGGCTGCCCAATGCGCACAAAATCACGGCGGGGCCCAAACGTTAAAAATCACATCTCACCAAACCGCATTGTACGGCGCTACCATGCGTTGGGGGCGGGGCCAGCAAACGCGTCTGCTAGATGTGTGGAGGGGCCATTAAACATGGATGTCGCCTGCGTGCGTCCGCGGAGGGCGGTGCGGGAAAACGTGCGCAAGTGGTGTGAACCGCCCTAAAGGGCCCCGCAGCCGGAAACGCACTTTGCCAACGGACGTCATTCAGTAAAACGCCCCGAGAGACCTCAGTTACACCTGAGAAGAGCGTCTTCTTCTTTTTTTTTTTTGTACTGACGTTTTTGCGCACATTGCTGGCCCGAGCGTTTATTTTTTATTTTGTGCTTTCGCATTTCTGGCCTGAGCATTTTTTCTTTTTTTTTTTCTTTTTAAATTTTTTTTTTTTAATCGTTCTTTGCTAATTACTAGACAAAAATAATTAAAAAACATTCATGTATTTCACGCACTCCCATTGAAAGCTTAAGGGGCCAACACTCTCTCTTCCTCTTTTTTTATTTATTTATTTTTTTTTGGGACCAGTATTTAAAAAAAAATAATTTTTCATTTTTTTTTTTTTTTTTTTGCATGTAGATAAAAAGTATACATTTTATTGTATAATATGTCCTCTTTAAAGCGGAGCACCACCCAAAAATCGAACTTCCGCTTTTCGGAATCCCCCCCCCCCCCTCTTCGGTGTCACATTTGGCACCTTTTAGGGGGGAGGGGGGAGCAGATATCTAATCCAAGTATTTTGCTCCCACTTCCAGGTGGGGCTGGGAGATTTTCTAAAAAAAAAAAAATCTTCGATTCTCTTAAAAAAAAAAAAACTCGATTCACGATTCGAATAAAGTTTTTTTTTTTTCTTTGGAAACCGCGCCGGTCCCAAGGCGCTGCGGGCATGAGCTTTTAGGCGAGGCGGCGGCTTCGGCCTAGTCCGCGCGTTGTCCGGCCTCGCCTAAAAACTCATGCCTTGGGACCGGTGCAGTGAAAAAAAAAAAATCTAAAAAAAAAACGATTTTTTTTTTTTTTTTTCCCCAGCCCTACTTCCAGGCATAGATTGCCGGGCCACCCGCAGGTATCTACGCTACTTCTGGCGCCTTCTCTGCCCCCCCCCCCCCCCCCCCTGCTGTCTTCTGGGAGACACACAGGTCCCAGAAGACAGCAGGGACCAGTGGGATTGCGCAGCGTTTGACGCGCATGCGCAGTAGGGAACCAGGAAGTGATGCCGCAAAGCTTCACTTCCTGATTCCCTTACCGAAAATGGTAGCCGAGAGCCGAGGTAAGTGTCCATATTTTATAAGTCAGCAGCTGCAGTATTTGTAGCTGCTGACTTTTAAAGAAAAAAAAATGAGATGCTGATAAGATGTATTGGTGGCCACTGATGGGGCGGCACTGATAACCATGGCATTGATGAGGTGGCACTGATAAGCTGTACTGATGGGCACTGGTAACCATGGCATTGATAAGGTGGCGCTGATTATCTGTACTGATGGGCACTGATAACCATGGCATTGATAGGGTGGCACTGATAAGCTGTATTGATGGGCACTGATAACCAGGGCATTGATGTGGCACTGATAAGCTGTACTGATGGGCACTGATAACAGGGCATTGATGTGGCACTGATAAGCTGTACTGATGGGCACTGATAACAGGGCATTGATAAGGTGGCGCTGATAAGCTGTACTGATGGGCACTGATAATAGGGCATTGATGTGGAACTGATAAGCTGCACTGATAACCAGGGCATTGATGAGGCGGCGCTGATAATCAGGACATTGATGAGGTAGCACTGATAGGTACTGATGAGGTGGCACTGATGATCAGGGCGCTGTGTATCACTGTAAGAACTGTAGTCACTGCTCCCCCCCACAGATCCAGCTCTCCTTCCCTCACACATGGGCTCTGTATGAGGGAAGGAGAGCCACTAACAGGCATAGACTTGTCATGTTTACATGTGTGATCATTTGTGATTGGACACAGCAATCACATGGTAATGAGCCGCTGTGATGCCCGCACACGGGCGTCAAAGGACGCCCTGCCAGACCTAGAGAACAGCCGTGAGACCGTATATCAAATGTAGCGCGCGGGGGGGGTGTTAAAATGCAACTAAAATTCTGATTCTGGTACAGTGCAAAAAAAAAAAAAAAAAAAAGGATGGTGTTTTTTGTTTTGTTTTTTGCGCTTTTTTAAATGTGACTGTAAAATAAATGAATGAACAAGACAAAACGAAAAAAAAAGTTTAAATAATAATGAATATATAACATGGAAATCGTAACAAAAAAAAAAATCAGGAAAATTTATAGTTGAGAGGAAAAGGGGGAAGGAGAAGTGAATTGGGGAAAGCTAAGGGTTACTAAAAGAAATTTCAATTTTTTTTTTCTTTATTAAAAGTCACCATCTACAAATACTGTCGCTGGCGATTTTTCTAAAAATCAGGTATTCACATGTGCCAGGGATCCAGTGCTGTCTTGTTACAGCCACTCCTTCTCACCGCTATGGGTGCCGCCATCTTGAAACCACAGCCGGTTCCCCACTGCACATGTGCGAGCTTGCAGGGAGCGTTGTGAATGGTCCTGCAGTGAGGTGTCTCGGGAGTGGGTGTGGCAAGGGGCAGAATTTCTCCCCTAGCCACTTCAGCCCCGGAAGGATTCACCCCCTTCCTGACCAGAGCACTTTTTACAATTTGGCACTGCGTCGCTTTAACTGCTAATTGCGCGGTCATGCAATGCTGTACCCAAACGAAATTTGCGTCCTTTTCTTCCCACAAATAGAGCTTTCTTTTGATGGTATTTGATCACCTCTGCCGTTATTATTTTGTGCGCTATAAACGGAAAAAGACCGAAAATTATGAAAAAAATTGATATTTTCTACTTTTTGTTCTAAAAAAAATCCAATAAACTCAATTTTAGTCATACATTTAGGCCAAAATGTATTCGGCCACATGTCTTTGGTAAAAAAAATGTCAATAAGTGTATATTTATTGGTTTGCGCAAAAGTTATAGCGCCTACAAACTAGGGTACATTTTCTGGAATTTACACAGCCTTTAATTTATGACTGCCTATGTCGTTTCTTGAGGTGCTAAAATGGCAGGGCGGTACAAAACCCCCCCAAATGACCCCATTTTGGAAAGTAGACACCCCAAGGAAATTGCTGAGAGGCATGTTGAGCCCATTGAATATTTATTTTTTTTGTCCCAAGTGATTGAATAATGACAAAAAAAAAAAAAAAAAATTACAAAAAGTTGTCACTAAATGATATATTGCTCACACAGGCCATGGGCATATGTGGAATTGCACCCCAAAATACATTTAGCTGCTTCTCCTGAGTATGGGGATACCACATGTGTGAGACTTTTTGGGAGCTTAGCCGCGTACGGGGCCCCGAAAACCAAGCACCGCCTTCAGGATTTCTAAGGGCGTACATTTTTTATTTTACTCCTCACTACCTATCACAGTTTTGAATGCCATAAAATGCCCAGATGGCATAAACCCCCCCAAATGACCCCATTTTGGAAAGTAGACACCCCAAGCTATTTGCTTTGAGGCATGTTGAGTTCAAGGAATGTTTTATATTTTGACACAAGTTGCGGGAAAGTGACAATTTTTTTTTTTTTTTTTTTGCACAAAGTTGTCACTAAATGATGTATTGCTCACACAGGCCATGGGCATATGTGGAATTGCACCCCAAAATACATTCTGCTGATTCTCCTGAGTATGGGGATACCACATGTGTGGGACTTTTTGGGAGCCTAGCTGCGTACGGGGCCCCGAAAACCAATCACCGCCTTCAGGATTTCTAAGGGCGTGAATTTTTGATTTCACTCTTCGCTGCCTATCACAGTTTCGGAGGCCATGGAATGCCCAGGTGGCACGAACCCCCCCCCCCAAATGACCCCATTTTGGAAAGTAGACACCCCAAGCTATTTGCTGAGAGGCATGGTGAGTATTTTGCAGCTCTCATTTGTTTTTGAAAATAAAGAAAGACAAGAAAAAAAATTTTTTTTTCTTTTTTCAATTTTCAAAACTTTGTGACAAAAAGTGAGGTCTGCAAAATACTCACTATACCTCTCAGCAAATAGCTTGGGATGTCTACTTTCCAAAATGGGGTCAATTGGGGGGGGGTGGGGGTGGGGGGGGTTGTGCCATCTGGGCATTCCATGGCCTCCGAAACTGTGATAGGCAGTGAAGAGTGAAATCAAAAATTCACGCCCTTAGAAAGCCTGAAGGCGGTGCTTGGTTTTCGGGGTCCCGTACGCAGCTAGGCTCCCAAAAAGTCCCACACATGTGGTATCCCCGTACTCAGGAGAAGCAGCTGAATGTATTTTGGGGTGTAATTTCACATATCCCCATGGCATGTTTGAGCAATATATCATTTAGTGACAACTTTGTGCAAAAAAAAAAAAAAAAAAAAAATTGTCTCTTTCCCGCAACTTGTGTCACAATATAAAATATTCCATGGACTCGACATGCCTCTCAGCAAATAGCTTGGGGTGTCTACTTTCCAAAATGGGGTCATTTGGGGGGGGTTTTGAACTGTCCTGGCATTTTATGCACAACATTTAGAAGCTTATGTCACACATCACCCACTCTTCTAACCACTTGAAGACAAAGCCCTTTCTGACACTTTTTGATTACATGAAAAAAATATTTTTTTTTGCAAGAAAATTACTTTGAACCCCCAAACATTATATATTTTTTTAAAGCAAATGCCCTACAGATTAAAATGGTGGGTGTTTCATTTTTTTTTTTCACACAGTATTTGCGCAGCGATTTTTCAAACACATTTTTGGGGGAAAAAACACACTTTTTTAAATTTTAATGCACTAAAGCACACTATATTGCCCAAATGTTTGATGAAATAAAAAAGATGATCTTAGGCCGAGTACATGGATACCAAACATGACATGCTTTAAAATTGCGCACAAACGTGCAGTGGCAACAAAATAAATACATTTTTAAAAGCCTTTACAGGTTACCACTTTAGATTTACAGAGGAGGTCTACTGCTAAAATTACTGCCCTCGATCTGACCTTCGCGGCGATACCTCACATGCATGGCGCAATTGCTGTTTACATTTGACGCCAGACCGACGCTTGCGTTCGCCTTAGCGCGAGAGCAGGGAGGATGGATGCTTTTTTTTTTCTTTATTATTTTTTTGCTTTTTTATCTTATTTTTAAACTGTTCCTTTCATTTTTTTTTTTTTTACATCATTTTTATCTCAGGGAATGTAAATATCCCCTATGATAGCAATAGGTAGTGACAGGTACTCTTTTTTTGAAAAAAAAAAAACCCTAGATTTCTCCTCTGCCCTCAAAGCATCTGACCACACCAAGATCGGTGTGATAAAATGCTTCCCCAATTTCCCAATGGCGCTATTTACATCTGGCGAAATCTAAGTCATAAAATGCTCGTAGCTTCCGGTTTCTTAGGCCATAGAGATGTTTGGAGCCACTCTGGTCTCTGATCAGCTCTATGGTCAGCTGGCTGAATCACCGGCTGCATTCTCAGGTTCCCTGTTGAGACAGGAGAGCCAGAGAAAAACACGGAAGACGGTGGGGGGGCATTCTCTCCCACTGCTTGTAAAAGCAGTCTAGAGGCTAATTAGCCGCTAGGATTGGTTTTACATGAAAGCCGACCGCTGGCTGAAAAGAATGATACCAAGTTGATACCTAAACCTGCAGGCATCATTCTGGTATAACCACTCAAAGTCGTGAATGGCGTACCTGAAGACAAAAAAAATGGTTAACAATAAAGCACAGTAAACGGTAAAGTATAAAAAATTGCATACCTGAAAAACAAACATGATAAAACATAATAACAATAAAACATTGCAGAATAGAATACAGTAAAAAAGAGCAGAACAATAGAGAGAGAATAGAGAGAGAGAGAACAATAAAACGACAACTATTATTTTTTTATTTATATTTTTGTTTGTGTTTTTTTTTTTAAACACTTTTTTTGTAACTGTAACTTTTATAACTGTAACCGGTTCCAGGTTCGGGTCTCTCAAAATGCGATGGCATCTTGGGAGACCCTGTGAAAGTGTGCCTAGTCTGTGCAATGCTGTACCCTACGCTAATACTCAACTAATGAATGGTAGCGTTCAAAACATTCACCAATGCAAAGACCAGGATTGTCAGGACAGGAGGGACAATAATAGCGGGTGTCACGCCTATATCCGCGCTTGCTGCAGACACAACATCTTTTTTGGGGGGGTTCGTTGGGTAGGGGTACTCGGGAGGACATAAAGAAAATGCCTCTCATGCAGCCGACTGCATTTGGTTGGAGATGTGAATGGGGGAAGTACGGGTGCTGCAGAAGCAGCCGACTGCATTTGGTTGGAGATGTGAATGGGGGAAGTACGGGTGCTGCAGAAGCGGTGGGTTCCCAATTAGGATTGGCGAATGCAGCAGGAAGGGCATTATGGGCACGACGGGCCTGTGTTTGTCTTCTTCTTGGTGGCAGCGGGACACTACTTGTGCTTACCACCTCACCAGCTTGAACTGCACTTATGGGACTCGCCACGTCACCAAGTGTTACTGCAGTGCTGGTTTGACTATGACCGGGGTGTACTAGGCCGCTGGTGCTTGCCAGTTCAATAAAAAGCTACCAAAAAAAACTGTTAGCGATCGCAGGGATCAGGCCTGACTCTGCGAACGCTGCAGTTATGCGTTTAGTGTTTTGTAAGTGACAGTGATCGATCGATACTGCCCTTGGGTGGGCTGGGCTGGGCCGGGCGGAGGGACAAAACGCAGGTGCTAGCAGGTATCTGGGCTGATCCCGCTAACACTGCGTTTTTGGGAACCCTAAACTGCTGAGGACGCTAGTATAGATCTGATCAGATCAGATATTGATCCGTTCAGATACTATACCACTAAGGGAGGCGTATGCTGCGTGCGTGGGTGTTAGCGGTACTGGCGCTAATCTGACGCTGCCTGGGGCGACGCATATCACCGCCGGGCGATCAGGGGGCTAAACCTTTACTCAGTAATAAACGGCGGGTGCCCTGACACTATAAAAAATAAACGAACTAACCAGTGTCACCCGCAACGGTTATACGGTGATCAGTGGTGAAAGGGTTAACTAGGGGGCAATCAAGGGGTTAAAACATTTATTAGATAGTATATGGGGGTCCCTGTCACTATAAAACGCTGACGGCGAACCTAAATATTTACCTCCCTAACTAGCGCCACCAGCGACACTAATACAGCGATCAGAAAAATGATCGCTTAGTGACACTGGTGACGGGAGGTGATCAAGGGGTTAAAACTTTATTAGGGGGGTACCCTAGACCTAAAGGGGGCTAACCCTAACTGACCGTAACACTGTAACTGTCACAAACTGACACCAATACAGTAATCAGAAAAAAAAAAAAAAAATACAAAAACCTGCTTGGTGTCAGTTTGTGACGGGGGGGGTGATCGGGGGGTAATCAGGGTGTTTTGTGTGCCTGGCATGTTCTACTGTGTGTGTGTGTGTGTGTTGGTGCACTCACATTCCAGTCTTCTCTCCTCGGCGCCGGAACGGAAAATACCGAGCCGAGGAGAGATGACATCATTTCCTCTGCCTCTGTGTACAATACAGAGGCAGGGAAATAATCCCATTGGCTGGGAGCGATCGTGAGGGGGGGGCCACGAATGGATGGCCTCCCCCTCACCACTGATCGCCGGGGAGGATTTGCCGACCGCCGCAGGCACCGGGGGGGGGGGGGGGGTCCGATCGGACCCCCCACCCGCGGGCAGGCAAGGACGTACCTGTAAGCCCTTTTGCCTGCCCGTGCCGCTCTGTGGACGTACATCGTCGTGCGGCGGTCGGCAACTGGTTAATGCAACTTAAATCCACAATCTCCGAAAATTAGAATTTTGTGAAAAGGTGCAATATTCTAGACTCAAAGTGTCCCACTCTAATCAGCTAACTAAGCCCTAACACCTGCAAAGGGTTCCTTTAAATGGTCTCTCAGTCTGGTTCAGTAGGAATCACAATCATGGGAAAGACGGCTGACCTGACAGTTGTGCAGAAAACCATCATTGACACCCTTCATAAGGATGGAAAGCCTCAAAAAGGTAATTGCAAAAGTAGTTTGGATGTTCCCAAAGTGCTGTATCAAAGCACAATAATAGAAATGTATGTGGAAGGGAAAAGTGTGGAAGAAAAAGGTGCACAAGCAGCAGGGATGACCGCAGCCTGGAGAGGATTGTCAGGAAAAGGCCATTTAAAAGTGTTGGGGATTTTCACAAGGAGTGGACTGAGGCTGGAGTCAGAGCATCAAGAGCCACCACACACAGACAGATCCTGGACATGGGCTTCAAATGTCGTATTCCTCTTGTCAAGCCACTCCTGAACAACAAACCACGTCAGAAGCGTCTTACCTGGGCTAAAGAAAAACAGACCTGGTCTGTTGCTCGGTGGTCCAAAGTCCTCTTTTCTGATAACAAATTTTGCATCTCATTTGGAAACCAAGGACCCAGAGTATGGAGGAAGAATGGAGAGGCACACACTGCAAGATGCTTGAAGTCCAGTGTGAAGTTTCCAGTCTGTGTTGATTTGGGGAGCCGTGTCATCTGCTGGTGTTGGTCCACTGTACTTCATTAAGTCCAGGGTCAACGCAGCCGTCTACTAGGAGATTTTGGAGCACTTCATGCTTCCCTCCGCAGACGAGCTCTATGGGGATGCTGACTTCATTTTCCAGCAGGACTTGACACCTGCCCACACTTCCAAACACACCAAAACCTGGTTCAATGACCGTGGGATTACTGTGCTTGATTGGCCAGCAAACTCGCCTGACCTGAACCCCATAGAGAAACTATGGGGCATTGCCAAGAGAAAGATGAGAGACATGAGACTGAACAATGCAGAAGAGCTGAAGGCCACTATTGAAGCCTCCTGGTCTTCCATAACACCTCAGCAGTACCACAGGCTGATAGCTCCCATGCCACACCGCATTGAGCCAGTAATTGCTGAAAAAGGGGCCCAAAGCAAGTACTGAGTACATATGCATGCTTATACTTTTCAGAGGTCCGATATCGTTCTATGTACAATCCTTGTTTTATTGATTGCATGGAATATTCTAATTTTCTGAGATTGTGGATTTGGGGTTTTCGTGAGCTGTAAGCCATAATCATCACAATTATGACAAATCACGGCTTGAACTATCTTGCTTTGCATGTAATGAGTCTCTCTTATATATTACTTTCACCTTTTACGTTGCATTAGTGAAATAAATGAACTTTTGCACGATATTCTAACTTTCTGAGCATCTCCTGTAAATCTGGTTGGTTTCTATGGACAACAGTCTCCTCCCACCACCCCTCTGGGAACTCCAGGTAACACACCGATTGAAGAACCACTATAAATGTGTATTTGCTCCTGTCTGTGTCCCCATCGGAAACATTTCCTCTCACTTCCTGTCAATTCAACCCTTTCCCTGCTCTGTCCATAAAGGTTTGGCTAAATAAAGTTGGCTTTTGCCAGTCTATGTAATCTGGTGAGATTTGCGATGTCACCTCCAAACCCTACACTTCCCACCCACAGCCAAGCATCTAGAAATGGCTCTGCCCTGCTCCTGCACGAGCGAGATACATTAACCAAAATCTGCACAAAACTCCTCCGATATAATGACAGCACAGCAGACAGATCAGGTGAGTAGAACAGAAGGTTTATTACACAGAATAGCAGATGATTGGTGGAGCAGTTTTGGATACAAATATGATAAATAAATAAGATTCTGAGATTCTGAAGAGTCTGGCTGCTGGCCTCCCGGGTCTTGTATCGGTGACACGATTGGCTGGTTGGTGGTCCCCAGGCCTCCTATCAGGGAGGCGATTGGCTGCTTCTTTAGCCCCACGTCTTGCATCAGGGAGGTGATTGGCTGGTTAGTGGCACCCGCATCTTGTACCAGGAAAGCGACTGACTGACCGTTTGCCTCCGGATCTTAATTGGCTGAAATCTCATCCTCAATTGTCCTTTTGTTTACATAAATCCTTTGCTGATCAGGTCAGGAATTTCCACCACCGGCCACGAGCCTAGCTGAGAGATGGAGAGGAAAGAGTTACCAGGAATGCCGGGAATGTCCAGGAGAAGGAAATCCCTCCCACATATTACATGTGCCATATATTTTAAATCCAACCCTATTGTATTTTTTTCAGTTCGGGGGGGGGGTTTGGGGTGTGAAGAGTTAAATTCAGATCAGGTCCTGTCTGTGACCCTCCCCGGGGAGATTTCCCCTCACTTCCTGTCCCTATGACACCTGTTTTGTCACCAGGATAAGAAGTTTAAATTCCTCCTGTCCTGATAGGAAGTCAAGGGAAATCTCCCCAAGGAGAACACAGAGACTCAACTTAGCAAATAAAAGGGCCACACAATAGTTTTAAAAAATTTGGTAAATTTGTTAGCTGTGGCACCATACGGTTTGTTGCGACATGTTTTCGGAAAAGGGACTTCTTTCCTGCATTTCTCGGGGGTAGGGCAACCCACTAAAATTAATGGGCTGCCTTACACGTGACTCGTGGAAGCACGCCGTCGCACGCGCTTGGTCACACTTCTAGGTGTGAACCAAGTCTAACCATAGCATGCTATGGACCCGCACTGGTCGTGGTGAACAGACATTAGCATGTCAGCAATATTTTAACAGTGACTCCTGTGCACCATGCGATCACCGCTATTAGCCAGCAACTGATAACTGAAAACCGGACCTGCAATCCGGCCCAGAAACAGATCACTGCAATCCGGCCCAGAAACAGATCACTGCAAACCGGCCCAGAAACAGATCACTGCAAACCGGCCCAGAAACAGATCACTGCAAACCGGCCCAGAAACAGATCACTGCAAACCGGCCCAGAAACAGATCACTGCAAACCGGCCAGCAATTCATCAGTACAGCAGAGATCTTCAGGTCTTAGGGCTGTATTGGAGACAGATGGGTCAGCATGAGAGCCAGGGAACTAGCATTACAATGAAGGAGTCTGATCAGTGAAGGAGGATAGACTGAAGAAATGCTTCCTCCTGCCTGCAGAAGACTGATGACATCTCAGCATAGGCAAAGGCACTGACTGGAGATCAAGGATAGCTTTTTCATGATAAAATATGGAGGGTGGGGGGTGTCACCAGCACAGGAGGCGAGGGGGCGGGGGTGTCACCAGGACAGGAGGCGAGAGGGCGGGGGTGTCACCAGGACAGGAGGCGAGAGGGCGGGGGTGTCACCAGGACAGGAGGCGAGAGGGCGGGGGTGTCACCAGGACAGGAGGCGAGAGGGCGGGGGTGTCACCAGGACAGGAAGTGATGTAGCAGCATTGCCCGAACCATCTACAACACAGTGGGACAGGAGAGCCCGTTATATCATTACATTGTCAAACAGCGTAAAAGGTGGAGCTCCTCCCAGCAGCCCCACCCACATCTCACCTGGTGGTTTCTTTACTCGATTCCAACCTGAACCAATCATGGCCCCCCTTCTTGTTCTTCTCCACATACTGTGGGGGCAAAACAGGACACCAATTACAAATATATACAGCCAATCACATAGAAGGAAAAGAGCAGGTCAGTCTGTGTGGAGGAGGACCTTTAAGGTGGACCTGTCCTAATTTCTAGGGCAAGAAGCGAGAGGGTGGGGGGGGGGGGGGTGTCACCAGTCCAGGAAGTGAGAGGGCGAGGGTGTCACAAGGACAGGAAGAGAGTGGAGGGGGGGGTGTCACAAGGACAGGAAGAGAGTGGAGGGGGGGGTGTCACAAGGACAGGAAGAGAGTGGAGGGGGGGGTGTCACAAGGACAGGAAGAGAGTGGAGGGGGGGGTGTCACAAGGACAGGAAGAGAGTGGAGGGGGGGGTGTCACAAGGACAGGAAGAGAGTGGAGGGGGGGGTGTCACAAGGACAGGAAGAGAGTGGAGGGGGGGGTGTCACAAGGACAGGAAGAGAGTGGAGGGGGGGGTGTCACAAGGACAGGAAGAGAGTGGAGGGGGGGGTGTCACAAGGACAGGAAGAGAGTGGAGGGGGGGGTGTCACAAGGACAGGAAGAGAGTGGAGGGGGGGTGTCACAAGGACAGGAAGAGAGTGGAGGGGGGGGTGTCACAAGGACAGGAAGAGAGTGGAGGGGGGGGTGTCACAAGGACAGGAAGAGAGTGGAGGGGGGGGTGTCACAAGGACAGGAAGAGAGTGGGGGGGGGGTGTCACAAGGACAGGAAGAGAGTGGAGGGGGGGGTGTCACAAGGACAGGAAGAGAGTGGAGGGGGGTGTGTCACAAGGACAGGAAGAGAGTGGAGGGGGGGGTGTCACAAGGACAGGAAGAGAGTGGAGGGGGGGGTGTCACAAGGACAGGAAGAGAGTGGAGGGGGGGGTGTCACAAGGACAGGAAGAGAGTGGAGGGGGGGGTGTCACAAGGACAGGAAGAGAGTGGAGGGGGGGGTGTCACAAGGACAGGAAGAGAGTGGAGGGGGGGGGGTGTCACAAGGACAGGAAGAGAGTGGAGGGGGGGGGTGTCACAAGGACAGGAAGAGAGTGGAGGGGGGGGGGTGTCACAAGGACAGGAAGAGAGTGGAGGGGGGGGGGTGTCACAAGGACAGGAAGAGAGTGGAGGGGGGGGGGTGTCACAAGGACAGGAAGAGAGTGGAGGGGGGGGGGTGTCACAAGGACAGGAAGAGAGTGGAGGGGGGGGGGTGTCACAAGGACAGGAAGAGAGTGGAGGGGGGGGGTGTCACAAGGACAGGAAGAGAGTGGAGGGGGGGTGTCACAAGGACAGGAAGAGAGTGGAGGGGGGGGTGTCACAAGGACAGGAAGAGAGTGGAGGGGGGGGTGTCACAAGGACAGGAAGAGAGTGGAGGGGGGGTGTCACAAGGACAGGAAGAGAGTGGGGGGGGGGTGTCACAAGGACAGGAAGAGAGTGGGGGGGGGTGTCACGAGGACAGGAAGAGAGTGGGGGGGGGGTGTCACAAGGACAGGAAGAGAGTGGGGGGTGTGTCGTCACAAGGACAGGAAGAGAGTGGGGGGGTGTGTCGTCACAAGGACAGGAAGAGAGTGGGGGGGTGTGTCGTCACAAGGACAGGAAGAGAGTGGGGGGGTGTGTCGTCACAAGGACAGGAAGAGAGTGGGGGGGGTGTCGTCACAAGGGCAGGAAGAGAGTGGGGGGTGTGTCGTCACAAGGGCAGGAAGAGAGTGGGGGGTGTGTCGTCACAAGGGCAGGAAGAGAGTGGGGGGGTGTGTCGTCACAAGGGCAGGAAGAGAGTGGGGGGGGTGTCGTCACAAGGGCAGGAAGAGAGTGGGGGGTGTGTCACCAGGACAGGAAGCGGGTGGGTGGGGGTGACACCAGGCCAGGAAGTGATGTAGCAGCATTGCCCGAACCATGTACAAAACAGCGGGAGAGGAGAGCCCGTTATATCATTACACTGTCAAACATTGTAGAAGGCGGAGCTCCTGCCAGCAGCCCCACCCACATCTCACCTGGTGGTTTCTTTATTCGATTCCAACCTGAACCAGAGAGTGGAGGTGTCAGCAGGGCAGGAAGCGAGTGGGGGTGTCAGCAGGGCAGGAAGCGAGTGGGGGTGTCAGCAGGGCAGGAAGCGGGTGGGGGTGTCAGCAGGGCAGGAAGCGGGTGGGGGTGTCAGCAGGGCAGGAAGCGGGTGGGGGTGTCAGCAGGGCAGGAAGCGGGTGGGGGTGTCAGCAGGGCAGGAAGCGGGTGGGGGTGTCAGCAGGGCAGGAAGCGGGTGGGGGTGTCAGCAGGGCAGGAAGCGGGTGGGGGTGTCAGCAGGGCAGGAAGCGGGTGGGGGTGTCAGCAGGGCAGGAAGCGGGTGGGGGTGTCAGCAGGGCAGGAAGCGGGTGGGGGTGTCAGCAGGGCAGGAAGCGGGTGAGGGTGTCACCAGGGCAGGAAGCGGGTGAGGGTGTCACCAGGGCAGGAAGAGGGTGAGGGTGTCACCAGGGCAGGAAGAGGGTGAGGGTGTCACCAGGGCAGGAAGAGGGTGAGGGTGTCACCAAGGCAGGAAGAGGGTGAGGGTGTCACCAAGACAGGAAGAGGGTGAGGGTGTCACCAAGACAGGAAGAGGGTGAGGGTGTCACCAAGACAGGAAGAGGGTGAGGGTGTCACCAGGACAGGAAGAGGGTGAGGGTGTCACCAGGACAGGAAGAGGGTGAGGGTGTCACCAAGACAGGAAGAGGGTGAGGGTGTCACCAAGACAGGAAGAGGGTGAGGGTGTCACCAGGACAGGAAGAGGGTGTCACCAGGACAGGAAGAGGGTGAGGGTGTCACCAGGACAGGAAGAGGGTGTCACCAGGACAGGAAGAGGGTGAGGGTGTCACCAAGACAGGGTGAGGGTGTCACCAAGACAGGAAGAGGGTGAGGGTGTCACCAAGACAGGAAGAGGGTGAGGGTGTCACCAGGACAGGAAGAGGGTGAGGGTGTCACCAGGACAGGAAGAGGGTGAGGGTGTCACCAGGACAGGAAGAGGGTGTCACCAGGACAGGAAGAGGGTGAGGGTGTCACTAGGACAGGAAGAGGGTGTCACCAGGACAGGAAGAGGGTGTCACCGAGACAGGAAGAGGGTGAGGGGGTCACCAGGACAGGAATCTAGAGGGAGGGGGGGTCACCAGGACAGGAATCTAGAGGGAGGGGTGGGTCACCAGGACAGGAATCTAGAGGGAGGGGGGGTCACCAGGACAGGAATCTAGAGGGAGGGGTGGGTCACCACGACAGGAATCTAGAGGGAGGGGGGGGTCACCAGGACAGGAAGTGATGTAGCAGCATTGCCCGAACCATCTACAAAACAGCAGGAGAGGAGAGCCCGCTATATCATTACACTGTCAAACATCATAGAAGGCGGAGCTCCTACCAGCAGCCCCACCCACATCTCACCTGGTGGTTTCCTTATTTGATTCCAACCTGAACCAATCATTGTCCGCCTTCTTGTTCTTCTCCACAAACTGCGGGGGGGCAAAACAGGACACAAATTACAAATATATACAGTCAATCACTTAGAAGGAAAAGAGCAGGTCAGTCTGTGTTGAGGAGGAGCTTTAAGGTGGACCTGTCCCAATTTCTTGGGCAAGAAGTGAGAGGGTGGGGGGGGTGTCACCAGGACAGGAAGCGGGTGGGGGTGTCACCAGGACAGGAAGCGGGTGGGGGTGTCACCAGGACAGGAAGCGGGTGGGGGTGTCACCAGGACAGGAAGCGGGTGGGGGTGTCACCAGGACAGGAAGCGAGTGGGGGTGTCACCAGGACAGGAAGCGAGTGGGGGTGTCACCAGGACAGGAAGCGAGTGGGGGTGTCACCAGGACAGGAAGCGGGTGAGGGTGTCACCAGGACAGGAAGCTAGAGGGAGGGGGGGTGTCACCAGGACAGGAAGTGGGAAGGGGGGGTCACCAGGACAGGAAGAGGGTGAGGGTGTCACCAGGACAGGAAGCGAGACGGTGGGGGGTGTCACCAGGACAGGAAGAGGGCGAGGATGTCACCAGGACAGGAAGAGGGCGAGGGTGTCGCCAGGACAGGAAGAGAGGGGGGGGTGTCGCCAGGACAGGAAGAGAGGGGGGGGTGTCGCCAGGACAGGAAGCGAGAGGGTGGGGGTGTCGCCAGGACAGGAAGCGAGAGGGTGGGGGTGTCGCCAGGACAGGAAGCGAGAGGGTGGGGGTGTCGCCAGGACAGGAAGCGAGAGGGTGGGGGTGTCGCCAGGACAGGAAGCGAGAGGGTGTCGCCAGGACAGGAAGCGAGAGGGTGTCGCCAGGACAGGAAGCGAGAGGGTGTCGCCAGGACAGGAAGCGAGAGGGTGGGGGTGTCACCAGGACAGGAAGCGAGAGGGTGTCACCAGGACAGGAAGCGAGAGGGTGTCACCAGGACAGGAAGCGAGAGGGTGGGGGTGTCACCAGGACAGGAAGCGAGAGGGTGGGGGTGTCACCAGGCCAGGAAGTGATGTAGCAGCATTGCGCGAACCATGTACAAAACAGCGGGAGAGGAGAGCCTGTTATATCATTACACTGTCAAACATCGTAGAAGGCAGAGCTCCTGCCAGCAGCCCCACCCACATCTCACCTGGTGGTTTCTTTATTCAATTCCAACCTGAACCAGAGAGTGGGGGTGTCACCAGGACAGGAAGCGGGTGGGGGTGTCACCAGGACAGGAAGCTAGAGGGCGGGGGTGTCACCAGGACAGGAAGTGATGTAGCAGCATTACCCAAACCATCTACAACACAGCAGGAGAGGAGAGCCCGTTATATCATTACACTGTCAAACATCATAGAAGGCGGAGCTCCTGCCAGCAGCCCCACCCACATCTCACCTGGTGGTTTCTTTACTCGATTCCAACCTGAACCAATCATGGCCCCCCTTCTTGTTCTTCTCCACATACTGCGGGGGCAAAACAGGACACCAATTACAAATATATACAGCCAATCACATAGAAGGAAAAGAGCAGGTCAGTCTGTGTGGAGGAGGAGCTTTAAGGTGGACCTGTCCCAATTTCTAGGGCAAGAAGTGAGAGGTTGGGGGGGTTTTACCAGGACAGGAAGAGAGCGGGGGCGTCACCAGGACAGGAAGCGAGAGAGGGTGGGGGCGTCACCAGGACAGGAAGCGAGAGAGGGTGGGGGCGTCACCAGGACAGGAAGCGAGAGAGGGTGGGGGCGTCACCAGGACAGGAAGCGAGAGAGGGTGGGGGCGTCACCAGGACAGGAAGCGAGAGAGGGTGGGGGCGTCACCAGGACAGGAAGCGAGAGGGTGGGGGCGTCACCAGGACAGGAAGCGGGCGTCACCAGGACAGGGAGCGGGCGTCACCAGGACAGGGAGCGGGCGTCACCAGGACAGGGAGCTAGAGGGAGGGGGGGTGTCACCAGGACAGGAAGTGATGTAGCAGCATTACCCAAACCATCTACAACACAGCGGGAGAGAAGAGCCCGTTATATCATTACACTGTCAAACAGCATAGAAGGCGGACCTCCTGCCAGCAGCCCCACCCACATCTCACCTGGTGGTTTCTTTACTCGATTCCAACCTGAACCAATCATGGCCCCTCTTCTTGTTCTTCTCCACATACTGCGGGGGCAAAACAGGACACCAATTACAAATATATACAGCCAATCACATAGAAGGAAAAGAGCAGGTCAGTCTGTGTGGAGGAGGAGCTTTAAGGTGGACCTGTCCCAATTTCTAGGGCAAGAAGTGAGAGGGCGGGGGTGTCACCGGGACAGGAGGCGAGAGGGCGGGGGTGTCACCGGGACAGGAGGCGAGAGGGCGGGGGTGTCACCGGGACAGGAGGCGAGAGGGCGGGGGTGTCACCGGGACAGGAGGCGAGAGGGCGGGGGTGTCACCGGGACAGGAGGCGAGAGGGCGGGGGTGTCACCGGGACAGGAGGCGAGAGGGCGGGGGTGTCACCGGGACAGGAGGCGAGAGGGCGGGGGTGTCACCGGGACAGGAGGCGAGAGGGCGGGGGTGTCACCGGGACAGGAGGCGAGAGGGCGGGGGTGTCACCGGGACAGGAGGCGAGAGGGCGGGGGTGTCACCGGGACAGGAGGCGAGAGGGCGGGGGTGTCACCGGGACAGGAGGCGAGAGGGCGGGGGTGTCACCGAGACAGGAGGCGAGAGGGCGGGGGTGTCACCGAGACAGGAGGCGAGAGGGCGGGGGTGTCACCGAGACAGGAGGCGAGAGGGCGGGGGTGTCACCGAGACAGGAGGCGAGAGGGCGGGGGTGTCACCGAGACAGGAGGCGAGAGGGCGGGGGTGTCACCGAGACAGGAGGCGAGAGGGCGGGGGTGTCACCGAGACAGGAGGCGAGAGGGCGGGGGTGTCACCGGGACAGGAGGCGAGAGGGCGGGGGTGTCACCAAGACAGGAGGCGAGAGGGCGGGGGTGTCACCGGGACAGGAGGCGAGAGGGCGGGGGTGTCACCGGGACAGGAAGCGAGAGGGCGGGGGTGTCACCGGGACAGGAAGCGAGAGGGCGGGGGTGTCACCGGGACAGGCAGCGAGAGGGCGGGGGTGTCACCGGGACAGGAAGCGAGAGGGCGGGGGTGTCACCGGGACAGGAAGCGAGAGGGCGGGGTTGTCACCGGGACAGGAAGTGATGTAGCCATTGCCCGAACCATCTACAACACAGCGGGAGAGGAGAGCCCGTTTTATCCTTACACCATCAAACAGTGTAGGAGGCGGAGCTCCTGCCAGCAGCCCCACCCACATCTCACCTGGTGGTTTCTTTATTCGAATCCAACCTGAACCAATCATGGCCCCCCTTCTTGTTCTTCTCCACATACTGCGGGGGCAAAACAGGACACCAATTACAAATATATACAGCCAATCACATAGAAGGAAAAGAGCAGGTCAGTCTGTGTGGAGGAGGAGCTTTAAGGTGGACCTGTCCCAATTTCTAGGGCAAGAAGTGAGAGGGCGGAGGTGTCACCGGGACAGGAAGCCAGAGGGCGGGGGTGTCACCGGGACAGGAAGCGAGAGGGCGGGGGTGTCACCCGGACAGGAAGTAAAAGGGTGGGGTGTATCTGGAGGTGATGGGGGAGGGGTATTATCCGGTGTCAGTGATGGGGGAGGGGTCCTCCGGTGCTGACGTTGGTGTGTGTATAAAGGTCCCGGTTATGTTCTCATACCTCTCTCCACCCTTTGGAGTTCCTCACACGTCACGTCCGCCATATTCTCCCGGTGTCCGGTCTCTCTCCAGTGTGCGGTCTTTCCCCGGAGCTCCTCCCCCTCCCGGTACATCACCGCTGGGCAGATTAGTACCTCTCTCCGCGGACCCGGAAGTGACGTTCGGTCTCGGCCATCTTCGTACACCCCACACTCGTATGCAGTTAGCATTCAGTCAGAAGACGGCGAGCGGACATCTTTATACACCCACCGAAGTCTTATATTTCACATTATTTTTACAAATAATCTGATTTTATATAGTGATATACAGAATTTAGATATCTGTGACATTGTTTTGATTTTAATTGTTAAAAGCAGCGGTGTTCTGTCAGATCAGGTTTGGCACTGCTGATAAAAAATATCTTCAAAACAATGTCACGGATTTCTAAGTCCTGTATATCACTATATAAGATCAGATTATATGTAATAAAAATTGTGAAATGTAAGACATCGGTGGGTGTACAAATATGTCCGCTTACCTCCTTTTGACTATAGGCTTACTGGGGCCGAGTGCGGGGTGTACCAAGATGGCCGCGACCAAACTTTTTTCCGCTACGGATTATTTCGGTCACTATGGAGACGGAGTACAGTTGCACGGCTCATTGCGGGGATGCTAGGTGTTGTAGTCCGCCCTCCGCTCTGTGCTTGGCGAGGGGCCCTCAGGCTTTATTCTGGGGGGAGGGGGAGATCTGTATGGACTTGTCATGGTGGTCCTCATCCCCGGACATTCCTGTGTTTATATTCTGTACCCCTCTGAGGAGATTTCACCTCACTTCCTGTCCTGGGGACACCTCCTGAGGAGAAGACATCTCCATCCATACAGAAGAAGACCAATACTATAGAACAGGCCGAGGTCTCCACCAGAGTCCATTATTATGAGGGTCTCTATCAGGTTCTATTATTATGGGGGTCTCCATCAGGTTCTATTATTATGAGGGTCTCTATCAGGTTCTATTATTATGAGGGTCTCTATCAGGTTCTATTATTATGGGGGTCTCTATCAGGTTCTATTATTATGGGGGTCTCCATCAGGTTCTATTATTATGAGGGTCTCTATCAGGTTCTATTATTATGAGGGTCTCTATCAGGTTCTATTATTATGGGGGTCTCTATCAGGTTCTATTATTATGGGGGTCTCTATCGGGTTCTATTATTATGAGGGTCTCTATCAGGTTCTATTATTATGGGGGTCTCTATTGGGTTTTATTATTATGGGGGTCTCTATCAGGTTCTATTATTATGGGGGTCTCTATCGGGTTCTATTATTATGGGGGTCTCTATCAGGTTCTATTATTATGGGGGTCTCTATCAGGTTCTATTATTATGAGGGTCTCTATCAGGTTCTATTATTATGGGGGTCTCTATCAGGTTCTATTATTATGAGGGTCTCTATCAGGTTCTATTATTATGGGGGTCTCTATTGGGTTTTATTATTATGGGGGTCTCTATCAGGTTCTATTATTATGGGGGTCTCTATCGGGTTCTATTATTATGGGGGTCTCTATCAGGTTCTATTATTATGAGGGTCTCTATCAGGTTCTATTATTATGGGGGTCTCTATCAGGTTCTATTATTATGAGGGTCTCTATCAGGTTCTATTATTATGAGGGTCTCTATCGGGTTCTATTATTATGGGGGTCTCTATTAGGTTCTATTATTATGAGGGTCTCTATCAGGTTCTATTATTATGAGGGTCTCTATTAGGTTCTATTATTATGAGGGTCTCTATCGGGTTCTATTATTATGGGGGTCTCTATCAGGTTCTATTATTATGGGGGTCTCTATATGTTCTATTATTATGAGGGTCTCTATCGGGTTCTATTATTATGGGGGTCTCTATCAGGTTCTATTATTATGAGGGTCTCTATCAGGTTCTATTATTATGAGGGTCTCTATCGGGTTCTATTATTATGGGGGTCTCTATATGTTCTATTATTATGGGGGTCTCTATATGTTCTATTATTATGGGGGTCTCTATCGGGTTCTATTATTATGGGGGTCTCTATCGGGTTCTATTATTATAGGGGTCTCTATTGGGTTCTATTATTATGGGGGTCTCTATCGGGTTCTATTATTCTGAGGGTCTCTATCAGGATCTATTATTATGAGGGTCTCTATCAGGTTCTATTATTATGAGGGTCTCTATCAGGTTCTATTATTATGGGGGTCTCTATCGGGTTCTATTATTATGGGGGTCTCTATCATGTTCTATTATTATGAGGGTCTCTATCAGGTTCTATTATTATGAGGGTCTCTATCAGGTTCTATTATTATGGGGGTCTCTATCGGGTTCTATTATTATGGGGGTCTCTATCATGTTCTATTATTATGAGGGTCTCTATCAGGTTCTATTATTATGGGGGTCTCTATCGGGTTCTATTATTATGAGGGTCTCTATCAGGTTCTATTATTATGGGGGTCTCTATCAGGTTCTATTATTATGAGGGTCTCTATCAGTTGTGAAGCTGACTGGGTGGATCCATGGTGTGTCGGTTGTTCTTTCCCATGGTGCCCCTTCTATGGGAGGTTCTCACACATCGCAGGAACACATTTATGTCTCGCAGTGCCAGTCGCTGTCAGTGGCAGCCCAATGAGGGATCACACCCGCCGTGTTCTGCGTCACTGGAAATTGCTCATGTCTGATTTTCCGTCTCTAGTGCTGCGTTGCCAACATAACACATCGCCATCCATCGTCTTGGTGTGAGTGCCGCCTCAGTCCTGTCCTATGATTACTGTTCACCAGATTCCACCAATCAGTAGCTGATGATTGATGGAGGTGATCCATCCAGGACACCATGGCTCCGGTGAGGACCGCTCTCAGCAAGAACTGAGCACCCCATAAATAGGTCACCCAGTTTTGAAGATCCACGTATAAGAAGTCTAATCGAGGCGCCGGACCAAAGGTCCAAGAGCCCCAAATCTTTTCACGTTATTGTTCACCCATAACAAGACAAGATGGACGGCCAATGCGTTTCGAGGGCTAAACGTTTTCCTCCTTCAGGGCTCAGATCTTATATGTAGCTTGGACATCACTGAGCATCAGCTGGGTGCTCCGGGGCCACAACTGCCTGACACAAATCATCATTGTTTTGCTAGAAAATTACTTAGAAACATTATGTGTATTTTTTTTTTAAAGCAGAGGCCCTAGAGAATAAAATGGTGGGCGTTGCAATTTTTTTATGTTATGTTGCATCGATATTTAATGAAAAAAAAAAAACTATATATACCAGTTTTTTGGTAAAATATAAAAGAGGATGTTATGCCGAATAAATAGATACCTAACATGTCGCACTTTAAAATTGCGCATGTTCGTCGAATGACTTCAAAGATGCTACTTAGAAATCTCTATAGGCGCAACCTAGAACATTTTTACAGGTTATCAGTTTGGAGTTACAGAGGAGGTCTATCACTAGAATTATTGCTCTCACTATTATTCGCAGTGATACCTCACATGTGGTGCGAACACCGGCCTAAGTATGCGTTCACTTCTGCGCGTGAGCACGGGGGGATGGGGGCACCTTACTTTTTTTCTTTCTTTCTTTTTTTTTTTTTTTTTTTTCCCATTGTCCCTTTATTTATTTATTTTTTATTTTTTGACCACTTTATTTTCTTTCACAAGAAATGTAAATATCCATTGTAATAGAAATAAGGCATGACAGGTCCTCTTTATGGAGACATCTGGGGTCTATAAGACCCCCACATCTCTCCTCTACCCTGGAAAGTATCAGATCAAAGAAAAAAAAATACATTGATCTCTGCTTTCCAGAAAAAAAATAAATGTCAGTGTTTACATCTGCCAAAACCGGAAGTGACATCACGGCGTCCCTTCTGGCCTCCCAGGAGCATAGAGATGGCTGGGGACCATTTGGTCCAATGCCAGCTCTATGGTAATCCAATGGCACTGCCGTATCGGAATCCAAGCTCCCCAATTTCACAGGATAGTTTCCGGCAGGAGAGGACATTCCCCCCCCCCGCTTCCCGTAAAAGCAATCCATCGGCTAATTAGCTACTAGGATGGCTTTTACAACACAGAGAGTCGCTGGGTGAAAAATAAAGACAGCGGGATAATACCTGTAGCTGCGCCCATCATCCCGATATAACCAGTGAAAGTCCAGGACGTCTGCCTGTCGGGAGGAGGTTAAAGAGGAACTCCTCCCTCATTACAAATACACTATATTACCAAAAGTATTGGGACGCCTGCCTTTACACATACATGAACTTTAATGACCTCCCAGTCTTAGTCCGTAGGGTTCAATATTGAGTTGGTCCACCCTTTGCAGCTATAACAGCTTCAACTCTTCTGGGAAGGCCGTCCACAAGGTTTAGGAGTGTGTCTATGGGAATGTTTGACCATTCTTCCAGAAGAGCATTTGTGAGGTCAGGCACTGATGTTGGACGAGAAGGCCTGGCTCGCAGTCTCCGCTCTAATTCATCCCAAATGTGGTATATCGGGTTGACGTCAGGACTCTGTGCAACTACAAAGGGTGGGCCAACTCAATATTGAACCCTACGGACTAAGACTGGGATGTCATTAAAGTTCATGTGTGTGTAAAGGCAGGCGTCACAATACTTTTGGTAATATAGTGTAAGATAACAAAAGGCCTGTGTAGAAGTGATTAGTAATTGTTTGTTTTTCTTTTCCTCTTCAGTCGTGTCACAGCGGCCATTTTTACTTCTGGAACATGTGACAGGAAGTTCCCAGGATACATCCATGATCCCGGGGTGACAACACTCGAAATTCCAGTAATTGTAAGTAAAAGGAAACAATGTATCATATCAGTATGTGGCGCTGTATGGGGGGAAAAGTCCACCCTAATGCTGGGTTTACACTGATGTGGGAAACGCAGAGGAATCATTGCATTTTCCACATAGCAATCGCACTCTGTTCATGGCATCTGCTGCGGGTGGCAATTAAAACTTAACGACGCCCCAAAAGCAGGTCGCAGAAAGCGGTGCGTTTGCTAAAATCGGATTGCTTGGGTACGAACTCCCATGCGACCCGATTCCAATGCTGCAAAAAAAAAAAGGGTGCCAGCGCCTTTTTCGTACTGATGCGGTGCGATTTTAGCCATATGAAATGATGGGCTCCAATTGCACTGCACATAATCATTTGTGATTGGCACAGGAATGCGGTGCGATTCCTGTGTGAATTACATACGATGTAATGAACCCAACCTAAAGCCGTACTAAACCCAGCCCTCAAATTTTCTACTTGCATTTTGCGAGTGGAAAATGAGGGCTGTCGAGGAGCTGGGCTGCCTAGGAGCAGGGGTGCGAGCACCGCCGACAGGCGGGGATGAATGGGATCTGTTCTCCCAGAGGAAGAGAGCGTGGAGGAAGAGAGGGGGCGGCCGGATCATCATAGCGGAAGACGTGTGGAGGAAGAGGAGAGCCGGCTTGATCACAGAGCGGGGTTTGCCCGATGTAACATTAGAATTGCATTCCACGCCGTCACACAGAGCCCCGCCCTCCTGACCCCTCACCTGTGACAGACAGAACGCGCCCTGGCATTGGACCGGCGTTCTGTCTGTCAGAGGTGAGGGGTCAGGAGGGCGGGGCTGTGTGTGACGGCGCGCGGACTGCAATTCTAATGTAAGCAGTTACATCAGACAAACCCCGCTCTGTGATCAAGCCGGTGTCTTGTCGAATACAGTCCCCTATCATATAGTGTCCGCCTTGTACTGCGCAGGCGCAGTATGGTGCACAAATGAGACGCCGAAAGTCTCCGAAGTTAAACAGCTGATCATCAGCTGTACACGGCGCCTGCGCTTTTATTCTCACCCTATGTCCAGGTTCATTCCCTACTATCCAAGTGGACATAGAATTAGAATAAATAATTGCCGAGCGCAGCGAGGCCGTGCCCGAAACGTGGCGAGTGAAGCAAGCCCGCGAGGGGCCCTCTTACAAAGCCATCGCCCAAGCGCCGTGTACAGCTGATGGTCAGATGATCAACTTCGGACACTTTCGGCATCTCCTTCTGCTCCGTACTGCGCAAGCGCTGCGCCTGCGCAGTACGGGCGGACACTATGCGATAGGAGGACAGTTCTAGTCAGAACACCGGCTCTCCTCTTCCTCAACGCTCTCTTCCGCTATGATGATCCGGCCGCCCCTCTGCACGGGTGAGGCTGCAATGATGGACACGGGTGAGGCTGCAATGATGGACACAGGTGAGGCTGCAATGATGGACACAGGTGAGGCTGCAATGATGGACACGGGTGAGGCTGCAATGATGGACACGGGTGAGGCTGCAATGATGGACACGGGTGAGGCTGCAATGATGGACACGGGTGAGGCTGCAATGGTGGACACGGGTGAGGCTGCAATGATGGACACGGGTGGGGCTGCAATGATGGACACGGGTGAGGCTGCAATGATGGACACGGGTGAGGCTGCAATGGTGGACACAGGTGAGGCTGCAATGATGGACACGGGTGAGGCTGCAATGATGGACATGGGTGAGGCTGCAATGATGGACACGGGTGAGACTTCATGGTTAACCACTTGCTTACTGGGCACTTAAACCCCCCCTCCTGCCCAGACCAATTTTCAGCTTTTAGCGCTGATGCACTTTGAATGACAATTGCACGGTCATACAACACTGTTTGTATTTGTATTTGTATCATTTTTTCCCACAAATAGAGCTTTCTTTTGGTGGCATTTAATCACAGCTGGGATTTTTATTTTTTGTTTAAACAAACAAAAAAAGATGGAAAATTTTGAAAAAAAAACAATCATGTTTCATAGTTTGTTATAAAATTTTCCAAACAGGTAATTTTTCTCCTTCATTGATAGGCACAGATAAGGCGGCACTGATGGGGACAGATAAGGCGGTACTGATGGGGACAGATAAGGGGGCACTGATGGGTGGCACGGATGGGTGGCACTGATGGGCACTGATAGATACCACTGATGGGGGGCACTGATGGACAGCACTGAGGGGCACTTATGGGCACTGGTAGGTGACACTGATGGGCACTGATAGGTGGCACTGATGTGCAGCACTGTTGTTGTTACACTGATTGCGGGCACTGATGGGTGGCACTGTGGGCACTGATGGGTGGCACTGTGGGCACTGATGCATGGTGCTGATGGGCACTGGTAGGCGGCACTGCTGCCTATTGCTAGGTGTCACTGGCAGGGGACACAGGTGGGCACTGATGATCGCCGTGATCGGGACTGATGTCCCTCTCACGGCCGCCAGTGATCGTCTTTTTTTTCCTCCTCACGCTGTCAGCGCAAGGAGAAAAAATAGCCGATTACCAGCTCTGTTGACATCACATGATCAGCTGTCATTGGCTGACAGCTGATCATGTGGATCGACCCCTTACTCCGATCTGTGATCAGGCGAGTCTCATAGACTCGCTAATCACAGAGCGCGCCGCGCGCACCCTGCAGGGGGCGCGCAGGCCGCTCATGCACGGGATGACGTCAATAGACGTAGTCCCAGCAAAGCAGGTCCGCGCTGTAGCAATCATTCGGCTATAGCGCGGATCTCTAGTGGTTAGCCCTGAACTCTATATGTATCGCACCCCAGATGCCCCTTTGAGGGCAACCATACTACTGATGTGGCGTGAAAATGAAATTGAGTTTGGCACCCCTCCTGTGTTATATCATTAATATTTGATTTTTGTGGAGTATCATTCATGGTCCTATGAATATAATCTTTGACATAACTTTGGGGATAGGGGGGTCGTTGAATCCATAGAGTTGGTTGTAATTTTTTGTTCTATTTATGATACAGATCTACCAAATAACAGTGTAACAAATAATAACAGTAAGTTTTTAGATTTAAAGTCCTTTAGTTTAACAGGCTGTTCTCTTATGCCCAATTTACCTTGGGACTCCTACTGGGACCCCCCCCCCCCCCCCCTGGAGCCCCACCCAACAAAAATTTAATTTTAAACATAAGCAGAGAGAAAAAAGACGGGGAAATAAAACAAGGTAGGAAAAGGTTAAAGTGATTGTAAAGCCTCGTTTTTCTATTTTTTAAAAATAATAAACATATTATACTTGCCTCCTCTGTGCAGTTGGTTTTGCACAGAGCAGCCCCGATCCTCCTCGATCCTCCTCTTCTCGGGTCCCTCTTTGCTGCTCCTGGCCCCTCCCACCTTTTGAGTGCCCTTCAGCCAGCAGCTTGCTACAGGTTGTCACCCAAGCCAAGTCAGAGCTCTGTGTATCCATTCAGACACTGAGCTCCGCCCCCTCTCTCCCCTAATTGGCTGACTGAGTTTGACAGCTGCGGGAGCCAATGGTGCCGCTGCTCTGTCTCAGCCAATCAGGAGGAATGTACTGGATGGCTGAGGGGATCGTGGAGATCTCTGGGGAGAGAAGGAGCTCAGGTAGGTAATCGGGAGGTGCTGGGGAGGCTGCTACACGCAGAAGGTTTTTTATCTTAATGCATAGAATGCATTAGGATAAAAAACCTTCTGCCTTTACAACTCCTTTATTAAAGTACCCCGGGCATGAATGGGTGGAAACTGTGCATAAACATGAGATTCAGGACTGGGTCTAGGGGGGTGCTGTCGTGGGCTGTGCCCCCCAGGGCTTTAAGAGTGCATCCACTGATCTATGAGGCCCTCTGATAGGATCAGTTGATGTAAGGAGGCACTCTGATGGGTACATTGATGTAAGAGGGGGACCCTGATGGGTACATTGATGTAAGAGGGGGACCCTGATGGGTACATTGATGTAAGAGGGGGACCCTGATGGGTACATTGATGTAAGAGGGGGACCCTGATGGGTACATTGATGTAAGAGGGGGACCCTGATGGGTACATTGATGTAAGAGGGGGACCCTGATGGGTACATTGATGTAAGAGGGGGACCCTGATGGAGACAATGCTTACCTGAACCCCATCTTGATCAGTGATGTGCACAAGAGCAGTGGCTCTCCTGGCTCTCTTCTGCGTCATTGGCTCAGAGACAGCAGAGGAAGCCATTGTTGTCAATCACGGCAGTGAGAAGGGAGCGGACACATAGAGCCGGCTTTTGAGCGAGCATGCCTGCAGGTGCGATCTGTCAGCGGTGGTGTATACCAGACATTGCCAATGACAGATCACTGTACCGGCCCGCTGCCAGTACCATGTGATCGCTGTGACCAATCACAGCAGATAATATGACAGTAAACAATGGATGGCTTCCTTTCATGCCATCCATTTTGTACAATTGTGTTGCTTGCTGTGATTGGTCACAGTGATCACATGGTACAGGGTTGATCACAGCACATCTGTGCAACGTGATTAGCTGTGGCCAGTCACAGCTACTCACAACAATACTCACTGAATTAATTGGTTATTCAGTAAAAATGGTT
Organism: Aquarana catesbeiana; assembly: GCF_042186555.1. Classification (NCBI taxonomy): domain Eukaryota; kingdom Metazoa; phylum Chordata; class Amphibia; order Anura; family Ranidae; genus Aquarana; species Aquarana catesbeiana. The sequence goes on from NC_133332.1 coordinate 15,919,856, forward strand.
GTTTATACCAATGAAATTCATTGGTAGAAGCAATTTTTATGCGCAAAATAAAAATAATCCTGATCACTTCCCCAGAGTAGTACAGTGTTACTATGGTATACTATGTTACTATGGTAACACTGTATTGCTCTGGTCACAGTGTGTTAAAAAATCATAATCAAAAGAAAAAACATTATATATTACTTTTTTTATTTCCATACTGTCACCAGTCAGTGTCCCCGATCACCGCCACACCAGTTATATGATGAGGCTGTACTGCACTGGTCACAGTATGTAAAAAAAAAAATTGTGAAAAAAAATCATTCATTCATCATTATTTTCCAAATAATTGTAATAAAAAAAAATTACAGCTTCAATAAACTTGCAATGCATCCTACTAAATACCTTGGACTGTCTACTTTCCAAAAAGGGGTTATTTGGGGGAAATTTGTACTGTCCTGACGTTTTCGGGCCTCAGGAATGATCGATTTTCAGATATACATTATATATACCATAGTTTGTGGACTCTATAACTTTCCAACAGACTAAATAATATACACTGATTTGTGTTATTTTCACCAAAGAAATGTAGAATACATTTTATCCTAAATTGATGAGGAAAGGTTATTTATTTGCAAAATGTTATAAGAGAAACGGAGAAAAACACATTTTTGGTTTTTTATTATTTATTTAGCAAAAAGTAAAAAAAAAAAAAAAAAAACAGCGATGATTAAATACCACCAAAAGAAAGCTCTATTTCTGTGAAAAATTTAATATCATTACATGTTGCATGACCGCGCAATTGTCATTCAAAGTGCGACAGCACTGAAAGCTGAAAATGTTCCTGAGCAGGAATGAGGTGAAGGTGCCCCGGTATTGAAGTGGTTAAAAAGGAGCCAAATAAGGATGTGATAATAAATGGCTTTATACGATCAATATCCATAAATAAAATATAATAAAATAATGGATAATGATATAAAATTCAATATCGATGCCAAAATTTCAAGATTTTCTGCCAGGGGAGGGCAAACTTTTGAGCACAACTGTACTCCTGATCCCTGCACTCTGCACATTATATACTCCTTACCTCTGCACTCTATACATTATATACTGCTGACCTCTGCACTCTATACATTATATACTGCTGACCTCTGCACTCTATACATTATATACTGCTGACCTCTGCACTCTATACATTATATACTCCTTACCTCTGCACTCTGCATATCCTGTGCTCCTTACCACTGTACTCTGTGCATTATATACTCCTGACCTCTGCACTCTATACATTATATATTCCTGACCTCTGCACTCTATACATTATATATTCCTGACCTCTGCACTCTATACATTATATACTGCTGACCTCTGCACTCTATACATTATATACTCCTTACCTCTGCACTCTATACATTATATACTCCTGACCTCTGCACTCTATACATTATATACTCCTGACCTCTGCACTCTATACATTATATACTCCTGACCTCTGTACTCTATACATTATATACTCCTGACCACTGTACTCTATACATTATATACTCCTGACCTCTGTACTCTATACATTATACACTCCTGACCTCTGCACGCTACATAATATACACAATATACTGTACACTTCTGACCAAGGTGTTAATTGTCTTTATGGTTTCTAATTATTTAATGAAGTTCTCAGGCGGCGTGTCAGTTCTCTGTCTGTATTCTTTGTTCAGAAAAGAAACAAGCACCCCAGGTGGGACTCGAACCCACAATCCCTGACTTAGGATGCCAGTGCCTTATCCGTTAGGCCACTGGGGCTTTGCTTGTGTTTTGCTTTTTTTTGTTTGTTTTGGGGGGCGGGGTTTATTATTATATGAAATGTACAATTAGTATCCAACCAATTTTTATCGGAGATAAATCCATAGAATGAAATTATTTTGGGGCTTTGATGGAAGTCGGTCAGTGTTCTCTTCTGAACCCTAAACCTTCTGATGATTCAGAGGAAGGCAACCCCCACCCCCCCCCCCCGACCCCGGTCATATTATCTCCAAAGGGGGAAAAATTCCTTCCTGACCCCATAAGGTGATCGGATAATCCCTGAATCATCAGTCTAGAGTGTCCAGTTCATCTCCCTGTACATTGCTCAGAATGTAGAGACGGGACCCCAACATCAAGGGCCCACAATCCAGAAGGTCATTTAGAAAGAGGTCTGATCTCAAACTCCACCCCTCCAGGGAGCAACCTATCCCAATCACTCCCAAAGTCACTGCTGCTCATACAATTGGCAGGAAATGTGGAGGAGGAGCGGGCTATGGGGGAGGAGTCTAAATGGCATGCCTTGAACCACTTAAAGTAGAACTTTACTCGCCTCCCCTGCCACCCTCGAAATCTTCACTTCACCGTCTTCTAGGTTCCAGATCTTCAGCAATCTTGATTGACTAGTCATGAAGCCAGACTAAGCGCATCCTCAGTACTTACCCGAGACAAACGGTGATAAGAGGAATGCAGGAGACATGCCCCTTCTTCTTCTGCATTCCTCTTGCCGCTGCTTGTCTACGGAGAGTTCCTGTCTCCTTCCTAGCTATGTAGTCAGGCTTGGTGCCCCCACACTTCCCCCAACTACATACCTAGGAAGGGGATGTCCACTTTTCTCAGCTCTAGGCACTTTCCTGAGACAAATGGTGACAAGAGGAATGCAGAGGACATGCAAAAGGTTTAGAAACAATGCTCTAAGATATGGAAATTACAGGTAAGTCAAACTTCCTCTGATTGCAGCCACTGACAACAATGTTGGGGGTTATTATTGCTGCAATTGATCACTCATGCTGGGGCAATTACTGTCCCCACTAATACCAATGTTGGGGGTTATGGTCAGGCAGGTAAGAAACTTGACTACAGAGTAGAAAGTAGGTCTCTTCTGCATTAAAAATGTCATTTTAAGGTAGGGAGGAGGAGGGGCCTTTCTTGTGGAGTTCACTGGGGAAGAAACATAGCAAGGTGAGGGCAGAAAAAGACCAAGTGATCCATGGAGTCTGCCCCAGCGTCAGATAGTGATTGCACACATATATTGTTAAGGTGTCAGGAAAATGAACTTCTGGGACTGAAACACAAAGCACAGAGAGGTGGATCTCCTCCTACTTGATGGTTTTATTTTTTATCCTCCCTTCATCCTGGTATAAGAGATAAGAAAGATATTGCCCCAGGTGGGACTCGAACCCACAATCCCTGGCCGAGGCCAGTGCCTTAACCATTAGGCCACTGGAGCTTTGCTCTCTATCTATTATCTGTCTGTCTATCACTCACCCCCCCCCCCCCCATATCTATCTATACTTTATCTGTCTATGTATCTAATATCTATATATATTTTATTTTTTATCTAATATCTTTCCATCTCTCACTCACCCCCCACCCCCCCTATATCTATCTAGCTAACCCTAAACCTTATGATGATTCAGAGGAAGGCGAAAACCCCCTTCTTTGGTCATATTATCTCCAAAGGGGTAAAATTCCTTCCTGACCCCATAAGGCGATCGGATAATCCCTGAATCATCAGTCTAGAGTGTCCATTCCCCTGTACATTGCTCAGAATGTAGAGACGGGACCCCAACTGAAGGCCCCACAATCCAGAAGGCCATTTAGAAAGAGGTCTGATCTCAAACTCCACCCCTCCAGGGAGCAACCTATCCCAATCACTGCCAGTGTCACTGCTGCACATACAATGGGCAGGAAATGTGGAGGAGGAGCAGGCTATGGGGGAGGAGTTTAAATGGCATGCTTTGAACCACTTAAAATGGACCTATACTCGCCTCCCCTCACACCCCCGCCACCCTCAAAATCTTCACCGTCTTCTAGGTTCCAGATCTTCAGCCAACTTGATTGACTAGTCATGAGGTCAGACTGAGCGCAGCCTCAGAACTTTCCTGAGACATTCCTCTTGCCACCGCTTGTCTCCGGAGAGTTCCTGTCTCCTTCCTAGCTATGTAGTCAGGCTTGGTGCCCCCCACACTTCCCCCAAACAACATGCCTAGGAAGGAGATGTCCACTTTTCTCAGCTCTAGGCACTTTCCTGAGATAAATGGTGACAAGAGGAATGCAGAGGGAATGCCCCCCCATTCCTTCTGCTTTCCTCTTGGTGCTGCTTGTCTCAGGAGAGTACCTGTCTAGCTATGTTGTCGGACGGCTGCAGGCGTAGAGGGTGCGCTCAGTCTAAACTCATGGTCAGTCGATCAAGATGGCTGAAGATCTGGAACCTAGAAGACGGAGAGGTGAAGATTTTGAGGGCGGCGGGGGTGTGAGGGGAGGGGAGTATAGTTCCACTTTAAGTGGTTCAAGCCATGCCATTTAGACTCCTCCCTGTATTGTCTGGGTGTGTGGATCTTACAAGTCTGACTTCTTCAAAATTCGCTGTCTTCGTTGGAGCTTTCGGTGGAGCTGTCTGAGTCTACGGTGCAGAGAAAAAAATCCAGGCTCCTCCATTTTTCAGGGACTTCTTTTTCGATGCAGGAAACGTCTTTGCGTTTATTCTCAATCTCTCGTTCTTCATTGGCCAGAAATTCCTCCATATTCATATTTAAATCTTCTGTTTGTTCGAGAATCTGGAAGGAGAAAATAACATTCGTTAGTGTTCCAGATTGATACAGTAAATGGTGACAAAGCTTGGTGAGCCCAACCCCTCCGAGGTGCAGCAAATACCCCAAGAGGGATCCTTCAACCCTAGCTCCCTCTAGTGATCAGAAGAAGCACTGCACTGCATTAACACATCCTTGACGTGTGTATATATAGATACAGTGACTCTGTGCTGTCACCCCAGGACAGGAAGTGTGTTTCTGGTGGGATTAAGCTGTGTGCCTGACACATGCATAATAATTATCACCAATAATAAACAGAATTCCTTCAGACAAGTCCCCAGACCATGTGATTGTGCGGTGATCGCAAAATCACAAATGTGAGAATTCTGTACAAAAAACACATCTTAGATGCTGCTGAATAATCTCCCCTCCCCCAATATATATGGACCCTCCATTATTCATATACTTACCGGCTGTGGTGTAAATGCTGCGGGTGACGTTCCTTTCTCCACCTCGTCCCAGTCAGTTGTTTTGAAAAATGGGTGGCGTCTGATGTCACGTACCATGTATGCCCGTGTTTCCTGGTCTTCCCATAAGAGCTGTAAAAAAGAAAGAAATATGATAAGAAACACAGTGAGAACAACAACAATGTGTGACCAATAGAACTCCCCATTGTAATCTTTGATTCTGACAGTGACATATTTCAGCTTCCTTGATTTTGCTTGTGAACCCGCCACTATGTTATGATTGGATGGGGTTGTAGCATGGTACCTGGTATAGTACATGCTCAGGGTGAATATAAGTGAAGGCAGATCCTTCCACTAAGCAGTCAGTGTGATAAAAGTATTGCTATGACCCACATGAATGTGTGGTGGGAAGAATGTAGAGTTGTGTGTTCTGAACTCCTAACAAGGTCTGTATAACCTGGAAAGGGTTTTGTCTGTAAAGAGAAGGTAAAGCTGTGTATACTCACCATAGTTATGAGATCCTCGAGGTGAACATTCCTGTCATTTGGACGAACTCGGTTCTCGGGACGTCCTGGCGCAGTCTCCTGGAGTTTCTTGATCTGTCTGATCTGATGCGCGCTAATAGACATCTCATTCACCATCTCTCCTAAGGAGTAATAGTCCGCTGTGGCGTCGTATGGTTCCCCTTTTATGATCTGTAGAAACACAAGGAGAGAAAAAAGGATGAGAACATTCCTAGGCCAGGCAAAGGATAGACGGGACTCCATGCTGACATATGTGATGTATGAAGCCTTCCAGGAGTCCTAAAATTGTGCTCAAAATACATCAAACTAAGGCGGAGCTTGTGAATGTTGGAGGTGGGGCTTAACATTTATATATAGTCAAAACTTTTGTTTTCTACATTTTGGATAGAGTACGGAAGGGTTGAGACCCCTGCCAGTTTATTTTTTGCTGTCTGTGTGCCATTGGGGGAATTTCCCTTCACTTCCTGTCCCCGGGATTCAAGAGGAAGTCAAAGGAATTCTCCCAAAGTGAGAGAAACTCTACTCTTAGGATCTTGTCCCCAAACAGGTGTCACCATTGGAAGACTTTCCTCTATTCCTGTTCTGGGGACAGCTGTAACATTTTGCATCCTGCTGTATTTTCTTTCTCGCTAACAATGGTCACCAGTACATAAAGAGTGTGACTTCCCTAATGAGGACACCAATAAAAACCTGAGAGAGGGTCTAACCCTATCCATTTAGTCTGCATTCATACACTGGCATTTTGAGCTGCACATCGCGTGAAGGTTGTCGCCCAAAAAAAAAGTTCAGGAACTTCTTTTAGGCAGCATGCTTCACGCAATGCGTTTACCACAATTGCAGCGCAGTTGATCACGTGACAATCGCGGCAGAACCTCACCGCATTTTTTTAGGTGGGATTCAAAAAAATGGCGTCTGAAATGTACATTGTGCGATTTGTCATTCACACCTGGGTATTTGGAAGTCAAGATTCAAAATGTCCATGTGTGAATGTGGCTTTAATGAAAGCGGAGCCCCTTAATCTCTTCTCTATATTCCGTAGTAAATATTACAATTCAGTCTAAAATCAAGAATCTTACCTCTGGGGCCATGTAACCGGGTGTACCCGCATATCCTACGACCTTAACGTTCTCAATGACTCCGGCCACTGCGATACCAAAATCACCGATCCTGATGTGACCGTCGCTGTCCAGGAGAATGTTCTCGGGTTTGAGATCTCTGTGAAGAAAAGAAGTGAACCGTTAGCCCTGCATATCCCACATTATAATAAAGAAAGGGTGGACATTGGCTTCTCTTATATCCGCCTACAGGAAGACCTCTGTCCCGGAATTCCCATCTCCGCCCACCTGCTATATACATCATGAGGAGGTCTCACTCCTCTTGCTGAATTTTTTATAAATCCTCCATTAGGCAGAATATGGCATGAGCAGGGAGACTTCTACAGCCGATGGAAGGACACCGCGCAACTGGGAAGTCTTCCTGATTCGATAAAACCAGAAGCCAAGGGGGGATTGTTAGTCAGCTAATTTAATACTTACCTATGGACAACCGCACGATCATGGAGGTATTGCATGCCGCAAATAATCTCGGCAGTGAGACATCTGAAGGAGAAAGAAAAATATGAATTAGCATTTAGAATCATCACAGACCAATAAAAGGTAAAAATGAAGAGACTTCCCCCTATAGTACATAGGGGTTTAGATGGACGGGGCTCAGTGGGAGTGGCCTGGTTGTGTCACTGCCTGTTCTCATTGGTCAGCCACCCCCAACGCCATTACAACCCGATCATTGGACTTACCTTATCATGTTGTCTGGAAATGGAGCTGAAGCCTCCATCAGTTCCCGTAGAGTCCCGCCACTCAGGAATTCCATGGCAAAGACTAGATGAGTCTATTTGAAAATAAGAGATAAAGGTTACATTAGAGACAAGTAAGATTTCACTTTGTGGAGGAATATAGGAAGGCTGGGGGTAAAGTACAGGAATAGGATAAAAAAAACCTGGGAGATAAAAAGACTTACCTCTGTTTGGAATGTTAAATACAGACGAGTGATATATGGCTGGTCATCGCACTCTTTCAGTATGTTATACTCTTCATTTTCATGGACGGGATTACATTTTCCCAGTTCAATCATCTTCATCGCCACCTTCTGTTGATTGGAGGGATGGGAGGCCAACATCACCTTCCCAAAGGCCCCTTCTCCAAGTTTTTTATGGATGGTAAAATCTTCCAACGCAACCCTACATGTCCTATCCTCTGCGCCGGATGGGACCGGTGACGATGTCTCCTCCTCTGCGCCTGATGGGACCGGTGACAATGTCTCCTCCTCTGCGCCGGATGGGACCGATGAAATTGTCCCATTGACTGTGTTGCTGGGCATTGGAGTACCTAAAGATTTCTTACTCTCAATGTCCCTGTTGAAAGAGGCTTCATCTGATGAAGACCTATATATCCATCTCTCTTTGGTGAATAGAGTCACCTGTATTTGTTGGTCCTTGGTGATCGGCATGACCTGGAATTGCTGATCCTTGGTGATCGGCATGGCCTGTAATTGCTGATCCTCGGTGATCGGCATGGCCTGTAATTGCTGATCCTTGGTGATCGGCATGGCCTGTAATTGCTGATCCTTGGTGATCGGCATGGCCTGTAATCGCTGATCCTTGGTGATCGGCATGGCCTGTAATTGCTGATCCTTGGTGATCGGCATGGCCTGTAATTGCTGATCCTTGGTGATTGGCAGGACATGTAATTGCTGATCCTTGGTGATCGGCAGGACATGTATTATCCTGTTGTTGCTGGATGGGATCACTTCTCTTTCCCCATCCTCGGTGGATGGGATCACTTCTGAGTCCTCATCCTCAGTGGTTAGGATCACTTCTCTTTCCCCATCCTCGGTGGTTAGGATCTCTTCTGAGTCCTCATCCTCGGTGGTTAGGATCTCTTCTGAGTCCTCATCCTCGGTGGATGGGATCACTTCTGAGTCCTCATCCTCGGTGGTTAGGATCTCTTCTGAGTCCTCATCCTCGGTGGTTAGGATCTCTTCTGTGTCCTCATCCTCGGTGGATGGGATCACTTCCGTTTCCTTGTCTTTTTTGGTTTCATCCTGTGGAGTTGGCCCAGTCTGTGTGGTGATTGAAGTCACTGGGGTTTCCTCACTCTCTCTGAAGGATAAAACCACTAGAGTCAGGTCTATTTCATCAGTGGTTGGGTCATTTTTTGCTTCTGGGGAGAAAAAAAAATGATTAAACAATTATTTCTATTCCTGCTATTTACATATCATTTATTGATGTTATACAGAATCTATGGACATATAAAATGGTTGTAAACCTCAGACATGAAATATGAACGAAGTACATCCTTCTATACTGTGTACTTGTTTCTATCCAAAGCAGTGCGTGTGATTTCTCTCTGCTGTCTGGTTCCTCTTTCATCTACAGGACTCAATTCTGACAGCTTTTCCTGATACCAAGAGAAATATGATAGCTAGAGGGGAGAGCTCCAGCACACAGCCTGTGATTGACAACAATAGCTGTGCTTGTTCTCCTTGTAGTGTGTGGAAGGGGGGGGGTCCTGGGTCCCTTACCTCCAATCTGGACTCAGTGTTCTTCTTCCTGAGCCTTTCATTATGTGAATTCAGGACCCCACCCCCTGCTTTGTGCTTCTGAGAAATGTCGATAGATTTTGTGTAAATTCTGAGGTTTACAAGTCTGTAGAGGACAGATGGCTGTAGATAAATAGGTACAACTTATGTAGAAGGATTTGTTTAATCTCTATCACCCAAGGCCAGTCACTTCACTGGGTATATGGAGGGTGTACAATTACTTTAAATGTGTTTCCTTTTATATATGTAAGTGAATGCCGTTGGTGTTCTTGAAATAATCTTGTGTCACTCGTCTCTCTTTATCTGCTACAGGAAGGCTCCTAATGGAGAGATTTCCCTTCATTATTGGTTCTGTATACACAGCAAGACTTGGGAAGAAATATCTCAGTCCTCTCCTAGACCGTTGTCACCGGAAGCCGTGTCCCCATCAGAAGATTTCCCCTCTATTCCTGTCCTGGTAGATCTTCCATCATTTTCCATCCTGGTGACATTGGTGATCAGGACTAAGGGAGAGAATGATTCTCCCTAATAGGGACCTGCCAGGGGTTCTACCAATTCCCTACTCTATATAGTTACCCTTTTAGGTGTATATAGCAGTGACCCCAGTGTATGTAGTAAATATGTAGGTGACATACATTATATTACTGTATAGTGCTTGCATTATTTTTCTCAATTATAATACTTACCAGTAGTGTAATTTGCATTTTTTGATTGAGGAACAGGTCCATGCCTAATTGCCCTACACACACCCCTTCTAGGGGCAGTAGTTTCTGGGAATGAGATGCGTCGGCCGCCATCTGCTGAGGGTCCCGCTCTCCCCTGTGTTGCTTCCTCTTGGATGTTATTCAGAGGTCCAACTTTATTATTTTTCTTAAATAGCCGTTTAACTGCCCCATGCACACCCCTTTTGGGGGCAGGTGATTGGAGCATTGTGGCTGGTTGGCGGTCCTCTGCTGAGGGTCCCGCTCTCCCCTGTGTTGCTTCCTCTTGTATGTTGTTCAGAGGTCCAACTTTATTATTTTTCCTAAATAGGCGCCTAATTACCCCATATACACCCCTTTTAGGGGTAGTAATCTGGGGCTGTGCGGCTGGTTGGCGGTTCTCCATTGAAAATCCCGCTGGAAATCTGGTTCGTTTAGCGCAGTTCATTATTGAATAATGAGCAATGCTTAAGACAAAGAACAATCGCTTCCTTCTTCTTCAAAGGAAAAACTCTGTCTGAGCCTCCAACTGCCGGGAGCTTGTTTTTATCTGAGGTCCTGCCTCTATGACATCACATATGCAAATGAGGCATGTTGTCATGGCAACTCAACTGCCGCCAGACAAGGCACACAGCAGCTGTGTAGCCATGACAATATGGAAATGAGATCAATTCTCAACTGGTAAACAACTTCATTTTTTTTTGGTATTTTTTTCTAATAAATATAGATTTGGGACATCCGTGGTTTTATTTAAACATGCTTTCTTTCATGTTTAATGAATCCAGTCTATAATAAAATCATTTTATTCATGTCTGTAGACTTAATTCACAAAGTATGAGATCAGCATTTTTAGCTCAGTGACCTTTCAAATCTGCTGGCTGTTTGCAAAAAAAATAACTGACGCTTTTTTTTTTTTTTTATTTTACAAACACACATCAGTTATTTAGGGGGGTCCTTATTTCTAGTCATAGTATATGTCCAGTACAAGCCTGTAATACTTAATACTGTAATACATTACCAGTCCATTCCTCACCATACAGGGCTCTGATAGTTGGACTGACAATCATTCCACCATACAACACCTAATAAATCCGATATCATTTTATGCAGATAGATAGAGCTCTCTTGTGGTGGGATTTCATAGGCACTTTTTTTAATAATTTTTTTTTATATATAAAAGGGAGAAAACTGAATAAAAAAAAAAAATTCTATTTTTTCTGATATGAAATATTGGAAATAAATAATCTTTATAGATGTAATGTATTCCACTGAGTGTCTTTGGCAAAGAAATAAACAAAATCGGTGTCTGTCACTTACTCTGTGTCAGAGTTCTGATATTTTGAGCATTCCGCTTTCTCTGACTTCCTGGTAAAAAAAAAAAAATTCTCCACTAAAAATGGGGGAACAGAGCGATCACCCCAACATGAGCCCTTCCTGGAGACTGGCCACCCCAAGGGGATCTCTCATTTTTTTAAGAGGGAGTAAAAAAATAAATGATGTCACCCACTGAAGCCAAGAGCAAGTCCTCCGCTGGGGTTTGTTTACAGGAGATGCAGTCAGGTGTGTTTTTCAAATGCAGCAAAAAAAAAACGCAGAAAAAATGCATATTCAAAGGAAATAAATGTATTCCAATGAGCCGAGTTTACACCATTGCAGTGTTTATTAGAAGTGCAGCATTTTTTCACACTAGAGCCCACTGCAGACATGTACTGTATAATGGCATGCAAATGTGTAAATGCAACTAAAATAAATTTAAATAAATGAAAAAAATTATTCCAAAGATGTAAAAATGCAAAGGCCAGATGTCCTCTGTAAACCCCAAACATTTTACCCCCCCCCCTCCAGAACATCGCAGTGCACCTCAACACACGTAATCACACTGCTATTGGTCAGTCCTCTGGAAGTGTTGTAGACCATATATAATGGAGCAAATAGGCTACTCAAATACAGTGGAACCTCGGATTACGAGCATAACCCGTTCCAGGAGAATGCTCGTAATCTAAAGCACTCACATATCAAAGCGAGTTTTCCCATTGAAGTCAATGGAAACAAAAATAATTTGTTCCGCATTGACTTCAATGGGATGCAATACCGCATGCGGCCAGAGGCGGGGGGGCGACGGAGAGCCTCAGAAATGGCCCAAAAGGCCCTAGCACACTTCAGCGGACCTCGGAAAACCTCGGAAAGACTCCGTTCACGAGTTTTTGCCGAGGTCAGCCGAACTGTCCTCGGGCATTTCCGTACAATTCCGACGATCGGCGACTGTCGGCTCTGCTCGGCCCCGGCGCCCCCCCACCTCCGACCAAAAGCGGTACTGCACACCGCTTTCGGCCTGAATCCTGCTCGTTTTGCCAGACAACACTTGCAAACCGAGTTAGGATTTTTAGAAATACAGTGCTCGGTTTGCGAAACGCTCGTTAACCACGTTGCTCGCACACCGAGGTTCCACTGTACGATGTAATATAATTATAATTACCAGTTTAAGATGTTGCTTTCCTACATGAACAAGAGAGTGATAATCATAAGGATCAGTAATCCCCAAGATTTGTATGGTGAGTATATCAGAAAACCTGTGACACCCAACAAATCAAAATCAGAACACAAACATCAAAATTCTATCCATCCCATATATGCCCCAACAGCTAAATTAAGAAATTCTCTTCATCCATACCTAATACAAGATAACATTATTCAACATCCATGCGGATCAATAAGTATCCCAACAGGGAACTTTCTTCAGCCGTGTCCCACAATCAAGACCGATGGATTTAAGCTTATGGGAATATAAGGCAAACAAACACAGATAAGTCAATACTTCCACAAGGAGCCACACCAGACTTGACCATTCATTTGTTATGTAGAGGGCTAGAATCCCCCACAATAGATAGCCAAAAAAGCCACATGGTGAGCACTCACCTAAGAGGATGTCCGCCTGTAAATAACACAGTACAAAGCACTGGGTTCAGAATTTCCGGGTTTCTCATGTGTTAAACCGCCCCAATATACCAAACCATCTGTAACAATAGGCATATTCCTGTGTTGCCCACTCTATGGACGATTGAAATTCAAAAGGAATGTAGCAAGGTCCCAGGCCTCCTTCGTTCTAACGAGAACCTCCAGGGCCAGAGATAGCTGACATCCTTCTGTATGTGGTGGGTTGTGAGGCATGGTGCGTAGTTAAAGTTTTTGGGGCGCCAGACACTTCTTGGATGCAAAAGAAAGTTTATTTTTCTTAACAAACCTTTTCTTGGACGAGAGAGAGGGCTAGGGTCAGGACACCCTTAGGTGGTGGCAAGTTCAATTGGCAGACTCCAAAACTTCAATAGGAGGAGAACCATGCAGGGAAAAGTATCCAGCAAGACGCCACATCTGCATGTGCATTCTCCTATGGCAACAGTCTAATGCTCCGTACACACGGTCGGACATTGTTCGGACATTCCGACAACAAAGTCCATGGATTTTTTCCGACGGATGTTGGCTCAAACTTGTCTTGCATACACACGGTCGCACAAAGTTGTCAGAAAATTCGATCATTCTGAACGCGGTGACGTAAAACACGTATGTCGGGACTATAAACGGGGCAGTGGCCAATAGCTTTCATCTCTTAATTTATTCTGAGCATGCGTGGCACTTTGTGCGTCGGATTTGTGTACACACGATCGGAATTTCCGACAATGGATTTTGTTGTCGGAAAATTTTATAGCAAGCTCTCAAACTTTGTGTGTCGGAAATTCCGATGGAAAATGTGTGATGGAGCCTACACACGGTCGGAATTTCCGACAACAAGGTCCTATCACACATTTTCCGTTGGAAAATCCGACCGTGTGTACGGGGCATAACAGTTCATAACACAAACGTAACAGTTCTGTCACTTTGACTACAATCGCTCCTTGTAGTTCTTTAGCCCTCTGAGCTCCCGGTCTCTCACTAGAGCCTATGATTTACAGCCACTGAATCCCTTGAGCTTCTGTAATCTTCATGGCGGTATCTTCCTCAAGCGTCACCCCTGTTTCTCTGCTGGCTCCCTAGCTTGGCACTCTATTTACCTCTCAAGCTTCACCCCGCTGGCCTGCTCGGTCCCTGGCTTGACACACAAGACTGCTCTGCAAGCGTCACCTCCGCTGGCTGGGTCCCTGACTTGATACCCACTGAAGTTACCTGATTCTTTACCGTCCCCGGTTGGTGAGAATGCTGCTCCGGTACTTGTTTCAGTTACTCACTGTGGTCCCTGGTAATAAGGCGGATAGTCCCTTCCTGGCGACAGCTTCCCCTCTACCCCCGACCACGACAGGTTCTCCGGCGGCAGAACCGTCACTTTTGGTTGGACTGCAAGCCTCAATCCCAACCCTGCTCTGCTCTCTTGCTTCTGGATAGGCCCTCAGACAGCCTAGCAGCCAGATGTGCCCGGGATAGGCCCAATCTCCAGCCTAGCAGCCCGGGCAATACAACACACATCCACCTAGACAGCCGTCCAGGTGGCACAGAACACAGAATGCCTTGCAAAAGTATTCACCCCCCTTGGCATTTTTCGTGTTTTGTTGCCTCACAACCTGGAATTAACATGGATTGTTTGAGGATTTGCATCATTTAATTTACAGAACATCCCCACAACTTTGAAGATATGTATTTTTTTTTATTGTGAAGCAAACAACAAATAGGGCAAAATAACAGAAAAAGTCAATGTGCATAACTATTCACCCCCCTAAAGTCAATACTTTGTAGAGCCACCTTTTGCAGCTATCACAGCTCCAAGTCACTTTGGATAAGTCTCTATGATCTTGCCACATCTTACCACTGGGATTTTTGCCCATTCCTCCTTGCAAAACTGCTCCAGCTCCTTCAAGTTGGATGGTTTGCACAAGCGAAATAATAAAGGGGAGAATGTGACGTTATTGATGTAGCTATGTAAATAGTTGTTTTTCTGGTTGGACAAACTGCACTGAATCCTATAATGCACTGAAGACTACATTTGTAATGTACTTTGAGAAAAAATGCTTGTAATGTACCTTTGCAAACTAAATAAAACTTTGTTGGATAAAAAAAAAGTTGGATGGTTTGCGCTTGTGAACAGTAATCTTTAAGTCTGACCACAGATTTTCTATTGGATTGAGGTCTGGGCTTTGACTGGGCCATTTCAACACATTTACATGTTTGCCCTTAAACCACTCAAGTGTTGCTTTAGCAGTATGTTTGGGGTCATTGTCCTGCTGGAAGGTGAACCTATGTCCTAGCCTCAAATCACACACAGAGTGGTACAGGTTTTGCTCAAGAATATCCCTGTATTTAGCACCATCCGTCTTTCCCTCAACTCTGACCAGTTTCCCAGTCCCGACTGCTGAAAAACATCCCACAGCATGATACTGCCACCACCATGTTTCACAGTGGGGATGGTGTTCTTTGGGTGATGTGATGTATTGGGTTTGCACCAGACATAGCGTTTTCTTTGATGGCCAAAAGGTTCAATTTTAGTCTCATCAGACCAGAACCCCTTCCTCCATACATTTTGGGAGTCTCCCACATGCCTTTTCGCAAACTCAAAACGTGCCATTTTGTTTTTTGCTGAAAGTAATCCCTTTTTTCTGGCCACTCTGCCATAAAGCCCAACTCTATGGAGCATATGGCTTATTGTGGTCCTATGTACAGATACTCCAGTCTCTGCTGTGGAACTCTGCAGCTCCTCCAGGGTTACCTCAGGTCTCTGTGCTCCTCTCTGATTAATGCCCTCCTTGCCCGGTCCATGAGTTTTGGTGTGCGGCCGTCTCTTGGCAGGTTTGCTGTTGTGCCATGTTCTTTCCATTTGGTTATGATAGATTTGATGGCGCTTCTAGGGATCATCAAAGATTTGTTTTTTTTTATAGCCTAACCCTGACTTGTACTTCTCAACAACATTGTCCCTTACTTGTTTGGAGAGTTCCTTGGTCTTCATGGCAGTGTTTGGTTAGTGGTGCCTCTTGCTTAGGTATTGCAGCCTCTGGGGCCTCTCAAAAAGGTGTGTATATGTAATGACAGATCATGTGACACTTAGATTGCACACAGGTGGACATCATTTCACTAATTTTGTGACTTCTGAAGGTAATTGGTTGTACCAGAGCTTTTTATGGGCTTAATAACAAAGGGGGGTGAATACATACGCACATGCCAATTATCCGTTTTTAATTTCTGAAAAATAGTTTTATGTATATATTTTTCTAATTTTACTTCACCGACTTAGACTATTGTGCTCTGATCCATCACATATAATTCAGATTTAAAAAAAACATTGAACTAAAGGCTGTAATGTAACAAAATAGGTAAAAAACCAAGGGGATGAATACTTTTGCAAGGCACTGTAGATCACCTGACTCCACCCGAATAAATAGGCTCTCCCAGCAGGCCAAGGGATCCAAGAAAACCCCTGCCCATTGGCTGAGATACCCCATATACCCATAACCTGACCTTGCATTGCACTTCTCATATCTAGCACCACCAAGTACCCGGCCACCTAGTGGTAGAAGAGAAAAGTGCAACAAGGCCAAACTTTGGGGGAAATCAATAGATCTCTAACAATCAACCAGGATAACTAATCCTGGCAAGTAAATTTGTGAGGAGCACCCTGACTAAACTCCAGGGTGCTACAGGAAAAAAAAAGGAAAAGGGTTAATTCATTGATCACCTCTAAGAGCATTTGCTGTTTTTTTGTAATGTTTTGTAATAACATATTTTATACTTGAACTTGGATGTGGTTTAGTCCTTCTCCAGTATCGGTAAAAATCCGTTAGCTTTGGTTTATTGTTTTTTTCTCACCCCTACCACCCATTATATACAGTAGATATCAGATCCTTTAAAGCGGAGCTCCAGTCCCCATAAACTATTTTTAAAAAAAGGCTGTCCCGATATTATTATTACTTGTACATTTCAATTAGAATTCTGTTAGAACAGTATTGATGCTGATTATTTCTAAATCTTTAAAAAAGTACCTGATCTCGGTGGCCATCTATGATGTGGGCATCTGAAGCCCGCTTCTGTCTTTTTCCGGGATTTCGGTGCAGCTGCCTACCCAGCATGCACCTCCCGATCTCGCGCCTGTGCAGTAATGACACCGTGCAGGCTGTCATCTATTCAAATACCGCAAGATTACATTAGGCTTCCCAAAGACTGCTGGGATAGATGACGCCGGTATCCCAGGAGTCAATGGGAATCGCCTGACGTAATTGCCTGGGCGGTAGGGACAGGAAATGCCACCTAAAGATATTCAAAATGGTATTTAGAAGCAAACAAAAAAACAAAAAATGCTGTTTAGCACTTTACGGGGGGGGGGGGGCATTGGAAATATTGGAAGTGTAAAAAAAAGACTGGAACTCTGCTTTAAGTCCTGGGTGTTGTGAGGTGGGGCCTCCCATGGATCAGACTTTTTCCAACACATCCTACAGAGGCTCAATTGGACTGAGATCTGGAGAATTTGAAGGCTTATGCCGCGTAAACACAAGCGGACTTTTCCAATGAACGGACTTGCCTACACACAATCACACCAAAGTTCGATGGATTTGTACGTGATGACATACGACCGGACTAAAATAAGGAAGTTGATAGCCAGTAGCCAATAGCTGCCCTAGCGTCGGTTTTTGTCCGTTGGACTAGCATACAGAGGAGCGGACTTTTCGATAGGAACTGGGTCCGGCGGAGTTCCGACGTAAAGATTGAAACATGTTCCAAATCTAAAGTCCGTCAGATTTTCGACCGAAAAAGTCCACTGCAGGTCCGATGAAGCCCACACACGGTCGAATTGTCCGCCGGACTCGATCGGTCGGACCAGTCCGGGTCGAAAAGTCCGCTCGTGTGTACAGGGCATAAGTCAACACTTCAAACTCATTGTTGTGTTCCTCAAACCATTCTTGAATTCCTCAGACCGGGCCACCTTCATCCATTGCTCCGTGGTCCAGTTCTGATGCTTATGTGCCCATTGTAGCCACTTTGGCTGTGGACACGGGTTAGCATGGGCACCCTGACTGGTTTGCGGTAACACAGCCCCATACACAACAAACTGCAATCCTCTGTGTTTTCTGGCACCTTTTTATTAGAAAAGGATTATGAATAAATCCGCGCACCGGATACAAGTACAAGGAAAATTGGAAAGAAATTTGAACTGCTGCCCCTACAGGTACACTATCACCTAGGTGAAGTATACTAGAGTAAGATAAAAACGAGTGTAGGTGTGGCGCTGTTCTAATTGACAGTTGTTTGGTTTACACCTGTTATGGTGATCCTGCTGTGTTTTACCCTCTGCAGTATGCAAAAATATATATGAAATGTATAAACCAATCTTGGAAAAATATACCAAAAGGATATGCAAAAAGATATTCCTGGCAGTGAGTGCCAATTTCAGTGTATCTCCGTTCTGCAAGGTATAAGCCTGCTTTTGTGCCAGTTGATGTCTGTATGATGAAATGCGTAGGGCGGGGTTACGAACGTCTTTGCGTCACTTCCAGTCAGCCGAGAATAGGATTCTGACGGCATCCATTTTTATTGTTTACATGCTTTCTAATACTTGTACAAAATGAACAAATAAAAAACATCACCAAAAACCAAAAGCACAGACCAGGAGCTCCAGGAATTGCTACACAGTGGCAGATACTGTGAACGCACAGTACCCCTGGGGGGGGAGGGGGGAGGCTATTCGGTGAGTGCATTCACATTAGGAGCACGGATAAGGATCACCAACACCGATTGTCACCCAAATAAGAAGTTTTTTTAAGATACCAACTATCAGCAAGCACAGGACACTTTTTGAGCACAAGTCACTTTGTTTTGTGTCATACTTGCTTTATACATCCCACACCTATCTGAATAGGATATTTCTAGTCCATGGTCATTACCTTATCACCAGGTTTAACCCCTTTAGGTTTTATATACATTGTTTTTCATTCACTGTCAGTATTTATTTTGCATAGCACCTGCCAGAGGGTATAACACATCTTTCATTTTTTTGAAATAGGGCACATTCATTTATTTCACCTTTATTTCTATATCAATGGGGCATACATGCACATAGGTTTTTAAAGGAGAGGCACCCATTATATGCAGAGGTTATAGCACATCAGTATACTAACAACGGAATTATTGCCTCCTACCAATCATCTCTTGGTTCCCATCACTCTGATCCACGAATTAGTCTTTATTACATTTTTTCCGACTGGGTCTCATCCAGCGGAGAGCTAATGCTTCTGAATACTAACACCACTTCATAAAGTATCACACCCTGCAAAGAGTGTACGTTCTTAAAAGTGGATGGTTTCAGTCAGAAGAGCAGTGGACAGTGTCAGTAGTGGAGTGAATGGTGTGTGGACAGTTTCAGTAGACAGTGTCAGTAGAGCAGAGGACGGTGTCAGTAGGGCAGGGGAGGGTGTCAGTAGGGCTGTGGACGGTGTCAGTAGGGCAGGGGACGTTGTCAGTAGGGCTGTGGACGGTGTCAGTAGGACAGTAAACAGTATCAGTAAGGCAGAGGATGGTTTCAGTAGTGCAGTGGACAGTGTCAGTCAGTAAGACAGTGGACGGTGTCAGTGGAGCAGTAAACGGTGTCAGTGGGGCAGTGGATGGGATCAGTAGAGTAGACGACGGTGTCAGTGGGGCAGAGGACGGTGTCAGTAGGGCAGAGGACGGTGTCAGTAGGGCATAGGACGGTGTCAGTAGGGCAGTGGACGGTGTCAGTAGGGCATAGGATGGTGTCAGTAGGGCAGAGGACTGGTGTCAGTAGGGCAGAGGACGGTGTCAGTAGGGCAGAGGACGGTGTCAGTAGGGCAGAGGACTGGTGTCAGTAGGGCAGAGGACTGGTGTCAGTAGGGCAGAGGACTGGTGTCAGTAGGGCAGAGGACGGTGTCAGTAGGGCAGAGGACTGGTGTCAGTGGGGCAGAGGACAGTGTCAGTAGGGCAGGGGAGGGTGTCAGTAGGGCAGAGGACGGTGTCAGTGGGGCAGAGGACAGTGTCAGTAGGGCAGGGGAGGGTGTCAGTAGGGCAGAGGACGGTGTCAGTGGGGCAGAGGACAGTGTCAGTGGGGCAGTGGACAGTGTCAGTCAGTAGAGCAATGGACGGTGTCAGTAGGGCAGTGGACGGTGTCAGTAGAGCAATGGACGGTGTCAGTAGGGCAGTGGACGGTGTCAGTAGAGCAATGGACGGTGTCAGTAGGGCAGTGGACGGTGTCAGTAGGGCAGTGGACAGGGTCAGTAGGGCAGAGCAGTGCCGGGACAAGGTCATTCGGTACCCAGGGCGAAGATGAAAAACTGCGCTGCTCCCCCTGCTGTGAAAAGCTACAGCGCCTACAGACGATGGGATCTATACTAATTAGAGGTCGACCGATATGGGTTTTTCTCTGGCCGATGCCGATGCCGATATTTAGAAATCGCGGTGGCCGATGGCCGATATATCATGCCGATTTTTTTGGGCCGATATATTAGGCCGATTTTTTTTTTTTTTTTTCTTTTCCCCCTTCATCTCATAAAATCTAACAGTTAGACCCCTTTCACACTGGGGCATTTTTTTAGGCTAAAAATAGCGCCTGTAAAGTGCCAGTAAAACGGCTCCCCTCCAGTCTCAGTGTGATATCCCGAGTGCTTTCACACTGAGGCGATGCGCTGGCAGGATGTAAAAAAAAAGTCCTGCAAGCAGCATCTTTGGAGCGGTGTATACCGCTGCTCCACCACTCCTGCCCATTAAAATGAATGCGCACCGCTGCCGAAGCACCTGCATAACGTTTTGGCAGCAGCACTTCAGGGGCGCATTTAACCCCTTCCTCGGCCGCTAGCTGGGTTATAAGCGCCCCGCTAGCAGCCGAATAGCGCCGCTAAAATGACGGTAAAGCGCCGCTAAAACTAACAGCGTTTTACCGTCAACGCCTGCCCGCTCCAGTGTGAAAGCAACCTTAAGTAATAAGTGATACAGAAAATTTTTTACATTTAAACATTTATTGAACAAAACAAACCTCCAATCAGTTCACTTGTATGTAGAATTTAGATTAAAAAAAATAACTATATCTTAAATATTAAATACACAAAAACAGGTAATCAAAACTTTTGGACGAAAAAAAATGGGCTAACTTTACTGTTTTATTTATTTTTTTTTTAATTAGTGTATTTTTTTAAAAAAAATTGCGTTTGAAAGACCGCTGCGCAAATACCGTGTGACATAAAATATTGCAACAACCGCTATTTTATTCCCTAGGGTCTCTGCTAAAAAAAAACATATATAATGTTTGGGGGTTCTAAGTGATTTTCTAGCAGAAAATACAGGATTTTTACTTGTAAGCAACAAATGTCAAAAAAGATTTAGTCTTTAAATGGTTAAACTGAAAACTTCTCCACGGAGTTCAGTCTATTGATAAAAAGAACCCAAAGAGATACAAATGTATCTTCTTATCAGACTTGGCAGGCTGCCCAGAGGAGGAGAGAAAACAAACTTCAAACAGCTTGCAATTGACTTCTATTACAGAAGTCATTTGCAAGTCCCGCTGAAGTTATAATCGGCTTTTTTTATCAGCACAATCGGCCGATGCCGATTAAGTAAAAAAAGCCAAATATCGGCCGATATATCGGCCGGCCGATATATCGGTCGACCTCTAATACTAATGCATCAGTGACAGTGCATTAAACCCTTTCATGACTAAGCCTATTTTTGAAATTTGGTGTTTACAAGTTAAAATCCGTATTTTTTGCTAGAAAATGACTTAGAACCCCCAAACATTATATATATTTTTTTAGCAGAGAATCTAGAGAATAAAATGGCGATTGTTGCAATATTTTTTATCACACGGTATTTGTGCAGCGGTGTTTTAAACGCAAATTTTTGGAAAAGTGACACTTTCATGAATTTTAAAAAATCCAAACAGTAAAGTTACCCCAATTTTTTTGTATAATGTGAAAGATGATGTTACACCGAGTAAATAGATACCAAACATGTCACCCTTTATAATTGCACGCACTCGTGGAATGGCGACGAACTACGGTACCTTTGAATTTCCATAGGCGACGATTTAAAAATTTTTTACGGTTACCAGGTTTGAGCTACAGAGGAGGTCTAGGGCTAGAATTATTGCTCTCGCTCTGACGATCGCGGCGATACCTCACATGTGTGGTTTGAACACCGTTTACATATGCGGGCGCGACTTCCGTATGCGTTTTCTTCGCTGCGCGAGCTCGCGGGGACAGGGGCACTTTAAAAAATGTTTTTTTTGTTTTTTTTTTATTTCATTTATTTATTTTTGTACTTTATAAATTGTGTTTAAAATTTTTTTTTTTTTTTTTTTACTTTTATTGCTGTCACAAGCAATGTAAACATCCCTTGTGACAGTAATAGGTGGTGACAGGTACTCTTTATGGAGGGATGGGGGGTCTAAAAGACCCCCCATCCCTCCTTTACACTTCAAAGTATTTAGATCGCCGAAAACGGCGATTCTGAATACTGTGTACTTTTTTAAATTCGGCGCCATTGGCAGCCGAGTAAACGGGAAGTGACGTCATGACGTCGCTTCCGCATTTACAAGAAGAAGGCTGGAACGAAGCCGCTCGCAGCTTCGTTCCAGCCCGCCCCCAGCTGCCGAAGGCAGCCGAACGGACACCGGGCCTCCCGATCGCACGGGAGGCCCGGTAACAGCGGCGGGAGGGGGGGGATGTCCCCTCCCGCTCCTCCGGTATAACAGCCGAGCGGCTTTTAGCCGCATCGGTTGTTATACTCGGGTAGCCGATCGCCCGCTGAAAACAACGGTACCGGGATGATGCCTGCAGCTGCGGGCATCATCCCGGTATAACCCCGGAAAGCCGAGTACGCATATGTGCGTTCGGTCGGCGGGAAGGGGTTAACCCCCTTCCTGCTGCATATTACCAATACCATTGCTAAGTAAGCAAACTCCCCTCAGAGACTGCAGACATGATATAAGACAAGAGATGGTTAGAGACTGAGGACATGATGCAGGCGATGGTTAGAGACTGAGGACATCACACTAAAGATGGTCAGAGACTGCAGACATGATACAAGAGATCAATGCAGTCTCACCAGTGCCCATCAATGCCGCCTCACTGTGCCCATAATCGCAGCCTCTCTGTGCCCATAATCGCAGCCTCACTGTGCCCATCAATGCCACCTCACTGTGACCATATTAGCAGCCTCTCGGTGCCCATAATCGCAGCCTCTCGGTGCCCATAATAGCAGCCTCTCTGCCCATAATCACAGCCTCACTTTGCCAATGAATGCAGACTCACCATAGCCTGCCCTGGATCACACAGCGGACATCTCCCGCAGCACTGTGTGTCACATAGCTGGGTCTGTGTGTGTGTGTGTGTGTTCGGCGGCGCCGTAACAAGGTCCCGCCCCCCTAGACCGGCTCGTGTGATAGGCAAAACACTGATTCAATCTGCTACCACATGAGCCGGTCTAGGGGGGCAGGACCTTGTTACGACACCTGAACACACAGACCCAGCTCCCTGACACACAGCGCTCCCGGCATTGGGAGGGGAGCGCTGCAGCCACAGATCAAAGCGGATAATAAGGGAAAAAAACGGCGCTGCCCTAAGTATGATTGGGTATAGTATACTACATAATAGGTGAACCCAAACTATGTAACAAAGGTGCAATTACACTGTTTGTGCAAAAGTGACCCAAAAAGGGTCCAAACAGATCAGTAGCAAAGAGCAGATGCCGTAGTCTCAGCGCATACGACACTCCTGCTACAGTGGAAAATAAAGTTTAAATGAAGTGCTCCCAGTGAGTAAATGTAATAAAAAATAAAGTGAAGGAATATATCAGTGATATAGCAAAACAAAAATAGATATATATTTCCTCAGAACTCAAAAGTTTTGGGACAAAATGACGCCAGGGGTGTGGATAAAGTGTTAAAAAATAATAATTAATTACAAGTGTATAAAGTATTAATCTCCGTGTAACATTATCATATGTGTATAAAATATTTCCTACAATCTCCAAAAGTATTGGGACATCATACCATATGTGAACCCCAACAGCTTATTGTGAAACATAAATAGCTTATAGTGACACCCTGTTGACACCCTCCTCGTTAGTTAGCTGCCAATTATATAAAAGAACGTACAGTAGCCAAGAAACTACATATACACTAAACATTAGTTTCTAAAAAGTCCATGCAGGGGGTCATCCATTAACGACCATATAGAGAAGACAAAGTTCAACACTATGTATGCTGTTAATTATATTCTTATGGACACACTGCAGTGACTTCAGTGCTTTACACTTCAGGAGTGACTTTAGGTGCTCACCCCCCAATGATACCCCACTCACCAAAGATGAACACCCCTACAGGGGTAACGAGCGACAGAGTGGGCTTCCCGGGGCAGGTGATATTCACTCCAAGTCTCCTTGCGCTCCTCTGCAGCATTCAGTCCTCACCGCTACTCCAGGGGATGGGTGTATTCTCATATGATCAGGGTACTGCAACGTATTACCACCTTCAGCACTCCAGTGTCCCAGAGGGAAAAAACACAAGGGGGCCTCTTTGGTGAAGTACGTTGTGTCCAATTTATTGCAAAAAATATATTATAAAAAGAGTCCCATTACACATAACCATAAGTGTGCAAGCTGAGAAACGAAATCCATGTTTTAAAACAAGCGCCGCTGTGTGCAGGGTTGTACCAGCAGCGAACTCAGCGCATGCGTTCCACCGTGCGTTCCAGCCAGCACTTCCGGGTATGACGTGTGAGCGTGGCCCCGCCTTACGCGTTTCGTCATAGGACGTTTTCGTCCTATGACGAAACGCGTAAGGCGGGGCCACGCTCACACGTCATACCCGGAAGTGCTGGCTGGAACGCACGGTGGAACGCATGCGCTGAGTTCGCTGCTGGTACAACCCTGCACACAGCGGCGCTTGTTTTAAAACATGGATTTCGTTTCTCAGCTTGCACACTTATGGTTATGTGTAATGGGACTCTTTTTATAATATATTTTTTGCAATAAATTGGACACAACGTACTTCACCAAAGAGGCCCCCTTGTGTTTTTTCCCTCTGGGACACTGGAGTGCTGAAGGTGGTAATACGTTGCAGTACCCTGATCATATGAGAATACACCCATCCCCTGGAGTAGCGGTGAGGACTGAATGCTGCAGAGGAGCGCAAGGAGACTTGGAGTGAATATCACCTGCCCCGGGAAGCCCACTCTGTCGCTCGTTACCCCTGTAGGGGTGTTCATCTTTGGTGAGTGGGGTATCATTGGGGGGTGAGCACCTAAAGTCACTCCTGAAGTGTAAAGCACTGAAGTCACTGCAGTGTGTCCATAAGAATATAATTAACAGCATACATAGTGTTGAACTTTGTCTTCTCTATATGGTCGTTAATGGATGACCCCCTGCATGGACTTTTTAGAAACTAATGTTTAGTGTATATGTAGTTTCTTGGCTACTGTACGTTCTTTTATATAATTGGCAGCTAACTAACGAGGAGGGTGTCAACAGGGTGTCACTAAAAGCTATTTATGTTTCACAATAAGCTGTTGGGGTTCACATATGGTATGATGTCCCAATACTTTTGGAGATTGTAGGAAATATTTTATACACATATGATAATGTTACACGGAGATTAATACTTTATACACTTGTAATTAATTATTATTTTTTAACACTTTATCCACACCCCTGGCGCCATTTTGTCCCAAAACTTTTGAGTTCTGAGGAAATATATATCTATTTTTGTTTTGCTATATCACTGATATATTCCTTCACTTTATTTTTTATTACATTTACTCACTGGGAGCACTTCATTTAAACTTTATTTTCCACTGTAGCAGGAGTGTCGTATGCGCTGAGACTACGGCATCTGCTCTTTGCTACTGATCTGTTTGGACCCTTTTTGGGTCACTTTTGCACAAACAGTGTAATTGCACCTTTGTTACATAGTTTGGGTTCACCTATTATGTAGTATACTATACCCAATCATACTTAGGGCAGCGCCGTTTTTTTCCCTTATTATCTTATTTACTCTTATATTGGACCCTTTTGGGGTACCAATTAGGAATAGGCAGCAGCCCTCATACTGTCCTAAGCGCGGACTTCTCCACTTACAGATCAAAGCGGCCCCAGGACAGGCAGCCTGTAGCGTGGCCTCTACTGCGCCCCTCTTCCTCCAGTAAATGGTCCCGCCCAAGGCATTTGTCCCTTCTGCCCACCCCTTTTACCGGCCCTGGGGCAGAGGACGGTGTCAGTAGGGCAGTGGAAAGTACCATATGTATAAGTGGTAAAGGGAAACGCGGGCAAGTCAATTTGTGACAGGGTGGCAACGCAGTTAGGAGACGGGGACAGAGCATTGTCACCCAATAATAGAAAGTGCCTGGAAAAGGAGCTGAATGGTGGGATCTGCAGATTTAAAAATGGCGTGACTTATGAGAGCTTATTGATTAGGTGACTATAATGTAGTCTCAGGCTGGTGTCATGTAGGATGTGCATCTGATGCGTGGCGCTAATTTCACCGCGCTGTAATGGAATCGCCGTTTCTGTGAAAAGAATTCGTACAGCGAAGAGTCCAGATTATCGATATTCCGAGGATTTCTCAGATGTGAAAACTGGGGCTTTGGTGGCAAACTTTTGTCGATTTGTCCAGGACTGAGCGCTTGCAAACCATGACGCCGCCCTGCGATGAGGTTTTCTGGGCTCCTGGGAAAATTCCCTTTTCCTGGCTTTAAAAACAACTCTGCTGTCATTGTGCGGATGATCAGAGGAAGACAGGAGATTGGCTTTATCTCCGGAGATAGAGAAATACCAAATCTGACCAGCAGGTGTCACACTAAGACCACCATCTAGTCTGCCAGGATCACAGGGGGTCCTTCTATGGCAGAACTTTGCAACATTTTTCCAGTTATGACCCCCTTTAAAAGTATGAAGGACCCCCCTTCCCCCCCCTCAGTCTAAAATGTCACTTATCAATGGGAAACCTGGTGATAAACAACCACCTTGGTGACATTCACACCAGAGTCCTCCCTATATATGAAAATTATATATATATATAATTATATATGAAAATTCCCCCCATTTCCCCCATTGCAACACAGAGGTCACACTTATACATGTGACCCCCCCTTCACAGGGTTCACATGGTCCCCTCATCACATCAGAGTCCCCTCCTAACAGACCCCCCGATCACATCAGAACTCCTCCACTACGTCAGCGGTCGACCCATACATGAGAGCCCCTTATATCAGAGTCTCCCCATTACATCACAGCTGGCACTTATGCATGAGAGCCCCCCCATTGCATCAGAGTCCCCCTATATATGAGAGCCCCCCCATCACATCAGAGTCCCCCTATATATGAGAGCCCCCCCATCACATCAGAGTCCCCCTATATATGAGAGCCCCCCCATCACATCAGAGTCCCCTACACACATATACACACACACACACATATATATATATATATATATATATATATATATATATATATACACACACAAAATTGAGTACACCCCTCACACGTAAATCTTTTCTTCTATCTTTTTCATGTGACAACACTGAAGAAATGACACTTGTCTACAATGTAAAGTAGTGAGTGTACAGCTTGTATAACAGTGTAAATTTGCCGTCCCCTCAAAATAACTCAACACACAGCCATTAATGTCTAAACCGCTGTCGACAAAAGTGAGTACACCCCTAAGTGAAAATGTCCAAATTGGGCCCAATTAGCCATTTTCCCTCCCCGGTGTCATGTAACTCGTCAGTGTTACAAGGTCTCAGGTGTGAATGGGGAGCAGGTGTGTTAAATTTGGTGTTATCGCTCTCACTCTCTCATACTGGTCACTGGAAGTTCAACATGGCACCTCATGGCAAAGAACTCTCTGAAGATCTGGAAAAAAGAATTGTTGCTCTACATAAAGATGGCCTAGGATATAAGAAGATTGCCAAGACCCTGAGACTGAGCTGCAGCACGGTGGCCAAGACCATACAGCGGTTTAACAGGACAGGTTCCACTCAGAACAGGCCTCACCATGGTCCACCAAAGAAGTTGAGTGCACGTGCTCAGCGTCATATCCAGAGGTTGTCTTTGGGAAATAGACGTATGAGTGCTGCCAGCATTGCTGCAGAGGTTGAAGGGGTGGGGGGGTCAGCCTGTCAGTGCTCAGACCATGCGCCGCACACTGCATCAAATTGGTCTGCATGGCTGTCATCCCAGAAGGAAGCCTCTTCTAAAGATGATGCACAAGAAAGCCTACAAACAGTTTGCTGAAGACAAGCAGACTAAGGACATGGATTACTGGAACCATGTCCTGTGGTCTGATGAGACCAAGATAAACTTATTTGGTTCAGATGGTGTAAAGCGTGTGTGGGGGCAACCAGGTGAGGAATACAAAGACAAGTGTGTCTTGTCTACAGTCAAGCATGGTGGTGGGAGTGTCATGGTCTGGGGCTGCATGAGTGCTGCCAGCACTGGGGAGCTACAGATCATTGAGGGAACCATGAATGCCAACATGTACTGTGACATACTGAAGCAGAGCATGATCCCCTCCCTTCAGAGACTGGGCCGCAGGGCAATATTCCAACATGATAACGACCCCAAACACACCTCCAAGATGACCACTGCCTTGCTAAAGAAGCTGAGGGTAAAGGTGATGGACTGGCCAAGCATGTCTCCAGACCTAAACCCTATTGAGCATCTGTGGGGCATCCTCAAACGGAAGGTGGAGGAGCGCAAGGTCTCTAACATCCACCAGCTCCGTGATGTCGTCATGGAGGAGGGGAAGAGGACTCCAGTGACAACCTGTGAAGCTCTGGTGACCTCCATGCCCAAGAGGGTTAAGGCAGTGCTGGAAAATAATGGTGGCCACACAAAATATTGAAACTTTGGGCCAAATTAGGACATTTTCACTTAGGGCTGTACTCACTTTTGTTGCCAGCGGTTTAGACATTAATGGCTGTGTGTTGAGTTATTTTGAGGGGACAGCAAATTTACACTGTTATACAAGCTGTACACTCACTACTTTACATTGTAGACAAGTGTCATTTCTTCAGTGTTGTCACATGAAAAGATGGAAGAAAATATTTACAAAAATGTGAGGGGTGTACTCAATTTTGCATGTATGTATGTGTGTGTGTGTGTGTATATACACACACACACACATATATTTTGTATAGATCCATGTGGGATAGATGCACCTTCATTTTCCCCTACACTATGTGGACTGCACCTTGGAAACTTGGCCTGCCCTTTGACTGCTTCCCTTGGCCTGGACGGGTTCTCCTGCTTCCACCCGGGTCAGACGTTCGTTACACATCCCCATTCCACATTTACATGCTGGTTTTTCTTGAGCCGACTTATAAGTATGCAGGTTTTTTTTTTTCCCCTGACAAGGAGTTATTCTTAATTTTTCATATTTACATCTTTAGATTTTCTCTAGCATCAAGCTTCTGATGAAGCGTTCTTCATCCACAAAACGCTTTAAGCCCTAGAATGCCAAGATATTTTATTCATTATAATCTGCCTACTATTATCAACTTAATATTAATTTATTCCATTTATTATGAATTTCCTATTTGTCGGCTCTTATCTGTTCCTATTGTTATTTCATTTTTATTATCATCGAAAACTGCCATCATGTATGATCATGGAATGTCTAATCATGACCGTCTTAAAGAGGTTGTAAAAACCTTCTGTAGTGCTGCAGCTCCCCCGAGCCCCCCTTATACTTAACTGAGCCCCGTAATTCCCACGCCGGGAGTGAGCTCAGTCCGGTGTCCCGTGTCCTGATTGGATAGATTGATAGCAGCGCAGCCATTGGCTCCTGCTGTTGTCAATCAAATCCAATGACGCGGGCGCTGGGGCAGCGTCGGGCATTTTGTGTCTATTGACGCAAATGCTGGACTCGGGAGCGCGCCCGCACGTTACTCCCAAGGAGAGCGCTTCTCCCAGGTGGTTTCCCGATGCGGGGAGGAGCCACCAGCACCGATGTGGGACCCCAGAAGAGGATCGGGGTCACTCTGTGCAAAACAAACTGCACTGTGGAGGTAAGTATGACATGTTTGTTTTTTTAAATGAGGGTTTAGTAACCCTTTAATAAAAATACAACTACATGTACTTTATGTATGATTATTATTATTGATTTAGGTGACATGCCTCAATTAAAGTCCCAGAAACTTTGCTATTTTTGCTTGTGTGTATAAAACAGGGATGGAGATATGTCACTATGGGTGGGCCGGGTCACAACTTGTTTTTTCTATGACCTATATACAAAGGGGTCACTGACCTATATACAAAGGGATCACTGACCTATATACAAAGGGGTCACTGACCTATATACAAAGGGGTCACTGGTACAGAGGAGTAACATTGATTTCTTGACCACTGATCTATATAAAGCAGTCAGAGGTCACTGATCTATATACAGGGGAGTCAGAGGTCACTGATCTATATACAGGGGGGTCAGAGGTCACTGATCTTTATACAGGGGGGTCAGAGGTTGCTGATCTATATACAGGGGGGTCAGATGTTGCTGATCTATATACAGGGGGGTCAAAGGTTGCTGATCTGTATACAGGGGGTCAGAGGTCGCTGATCTTTATACAGAGGGGTTAGAGGTCACTGATCTATATACAGGGGGGTCAGAGGTTGCTGATCTATATACAGGGGGGTCAAAGGTTGCTGATCTGTATACAGGGGGTCAGAGGTCGCTGATCTTTATACAGGGGGGACAGAGGTCGCTGATCTTTATACGGGGGGACAGAGGTCGCTGATCTATATATATAGAGGGGTCAGAGGTCACTGATCTATATACAGGGGGAACAGAGGTCACTGATCTATATACAGGGGGAACAGAGGTCACTGATCTATATACAGGGGGGTCAAAGGTCGCTGATCTGTATACAGGGGGTCAGAGGTTGCTGATCTATATACAGAGGGGACAGAGGTTGCTGATCTATATACAGAGGGGACAGAGGTCGCTGATCTATATACAGGGGGTCAGAGGTCACTGATCTTTATACAGGGGGTCAGAGGTCACTGATCTTTATACAGGGGGGTCAGAGGTCCCTGATCTATATACAGGGGGTCAGAGATCACTGATCTATACACAGAAGGGACAGAGGTCGCTGATCTATATACAGAGAAGTTAGAGGTCAGTTATATTCACTGACGTACATATAAATGTATGTGGGCGGCACAGTGGTAGCACTTTTGCCTAGCAGTAAGAAGGTTCGCTGGTTCGAATCCCAACCATGACACTACCTGCCTGGAGTTTGCATGTTCTCCCTGTGCCTGCGTGGGTTTCCTCCAGTTTCCTCCCACACTCCAAAGACATGCTGGTAGGTTAATTGGATTCTGTCTAAATTGTCCCTAGTATGTATGAATGTGAGTTTAGGGACCTTAGATTGTAAGCTCCTTGAGGGTAGGGACTGAGGTGAATGTACAATGTATATGTAAAGCGCTGCGTAAATTGACGGCGCTATATAAGTACCTGAAATAAAATTAAAAAAATATGAAGGGGTCAGAGGTCACACTCTTCTGATATACAGAGGTGTTATGTCAGGATTATTCATCAATATATAGGAGGGTCAGGGGTCACATAGGAGCTCTCATCTATGCACAGGGGTCAGACCGTGGGCTGCACTTCTCTAATTAAGATGTACAGGTGATAATTGAAAAATTAGAATCTCGTACAAAAGTTCATTTATTTCATTAACCACTTCAGCCCCGGAAGGATTTACCCCCTTCCTGACCAGAGCACTTTTTTACAATTTGGCACTGCGTCGCTTTAACTGCTAATTGCGCGGTCATGCAATGCTGTACCCAAACGAAATTTGCGTCCTTTTCTTCCCACAAATAGAGATTTCTTTTGATGGTATTTGATCACCTCTGCCGTTTTTATTTTTTGCGCTATACAAGGAAAAAGACCGAAAATTTTGAAAAAAAATGATATTTTCTACTTTTTGTTCTAAAAAAAATCCAATAAACTCAATTTTAGTCATACATTTAGGCCAAAATGTATTCGGCCACATGTCTTTGGTAAAAAAAATGTCAATAAGTATATATTTATTGGTTTGCGCAAAAGTTATAGCGTCTACAAACTAGGGTACATTTTCTGGAATTTACACAGCCTTTAATTTATGACTGCCTATGTCGTTTCTTGAGGTGCTAAAATGGCAGGGCGGTACAAAACCCCCCCCAAATGACCCCATTTTGGAAAGTAGACACCCCAAGGAAATTGCTGAGAGGCATGTTGAGCCCATTGAATATTCATTTTTTTTGTCCCAAGTGATTGAATAATGACAAAAAAAAAATTACAAAAAGTTGTCACTAAATGATATATTGCTCACACAGGCCATGGGCATATGTGGAATTGCACCCCAAAATTGGTTTTCGGGGCCCCATACGAGGCTAGGCTCCCAAAAAGTCCCACACATGTGGTATCCCCGTACTCAGGAGAAGCAGCTAAATGCTGCTTCTCCTGAGTACGGGGATACCACATGTGTGGGACTTTTTGGGAGTTTAGCCGCGTACTGGGCCCCGAAAACCAATCACTGCCTTCAGGATTTCTAAGGGCGTACATTTTTGATTTTACTCCTCACTACCTATCACAGTTTTGAAGGCCATAAAATGCCCAGATGGCATAAAACCCCCCCAAATGACCCCATTTTGGAAAGTAGACACCCCAAGCTATTTGCTGAGAGGCATGGTGAGTCCATGGAATATTTTATATTTTGACACAAGTTGCGGGAAAGTGACAATTTTTTTCTTTTTTTTTTGCACAAAGTTGTCACTAAATGATATATTGCTTACACAGGCCATGGGCATATGTGGAATTGCACCCCAAAATACATTTAGCTGCTTCTCCTGAGTACGGGGATACCACATGTGTGGGACTTTTTAGGAGCCTAGCCGCGCACGGGACCCCGAAAACCAAGCACCGCCTTCAGGATTTCTAAGGGTGTAAATTTTTGATTTCACTCTTCACTGCCTATCACAGTTTCGGAGGCCATGGAATGCCCAGGGGGCACAACCCCCCCCCCCCAAATGACCCCATTTTGGAAAGTAGACACCCCAAGCTATTTGCTGAGAGGCATGGTGAGTATTTTGCAGCTCTCATTTGTTTTTGAAAATGAAGAAAGACAAGAAAAACATTTTTTTTTCTTTTTTTAATTTTCAAAACTTTGTGACAAAAAGTGAGGTCTGCAAAATACTCACTATACCGCTCAGCAAATAGCTTGGGGTGTCTACTTTCCAAAATGGGGTCATTTGGGGGGGTTTTGTGCCACCTGGGCATTCCATGGCCTCCGAAACTGTGATAGGCAGTGAAGAGTGAAATCAAAAATTTACGCCCTTAGAAAGCCTGAAGGCGGTGCTTGGTTTTCGGGGTCCCGTGCGCGGCTAGGCTCCCAAAAAGTCCCACACATGTGGTATCCCCATACTCAGGAGAAGCAACAGAATGTATTTTGGGGTGTAATTTCACATATCCCCATGGCATGTTTGAGCAATATATCATTTAGTGACAACTTTGTGCAAAAAAAAAAATTTGTCTCTTTCCAGCAACTTGTGTCACAATATAAAATATTCCATGGACTCGACATGCCTCTCAGCAAATAGCTTGGGGTGTCTACTTTCCAAAATGGGGTCATTTGGGGGGGTTTTGAACTGTCCTGGCATTTTATGCACAACATTTAGAAGCTTATGTCACACATCACCCACTCTTCTAACCACTTGAAGACGAAGCCCTTTCTGACACTTTTTGATTACATGAAAAAGTTATTTTTTTTTGCAAGAAAATTACTTTGAACCCCCAAACATTATTTATTTTTTTAAAGCAAATGCCCTACAGATTAAAATGGTGGGTGTTTCATTTTTTTTTTTCACACAGTATTTGCGCAGCGATTTTTCAAACGCATTTTTTGGGGGAAAAAAACACACTTTTTTAAATTTTAATGCACTAAAACACACTATATTGCCCAAATGTTTGATGAAATAAAAAAGATGATCTTAGGCCGAGTACATGGATACCAAACATGACATGCTTTAAAATTGCGCACAAACGTGCAGTGGCAACAAAATAAATACATTTTTAAAAGCCTTTAAAAGCCTTTACAGGTTACCACTTTAGATTTACAGAGGAGGTCTACTGCTAAAATTACTGCCCTCGATCTGACCTTCGTGGTGATACCTCACATGCATGGTGCAATTGCTGTTTACATTTGACGCCAGACCGACGCTTGCGTTCGCCTTAGCGCGAGAGCAGGGGGGATGGGTGCTTTTTTTTTTATTCTTTATTATTTTTTTGCTTTTTTATCTTATTTTTAAACTGTTCCTATCATTTTTATTGTTATCTCAGGGAATGTAAATATCCCCTATGATAGCAATAGGTAGTGACAGGTATTCTTTTTTGAAAAAATTGGGGTCTATTAGACCCTAGATTTCTCCTCTGCCCTCAAAGCATCTGACCACACCAAGATCGGTGTGATAAAATGCTTCCCCAATTTCCCAATGGCGCTATTTACATCTGGCGAAATCTAAGTCATAAAATGCTCGTAGCTTCCGGTTTCTTAGGCCATAGAGATGTTTGGAGCCACTCTGGTCTCTGATCAGCTCTATGGTCAGCTGGCTGAATCACCGGCTGCATTCTCAGGTTCCCTGATGAGACAGGAGAGCCAGAGAAAAACACGGAAGACGGTGGGGGGGCATTCTCTCCCACTGCTTGTAAAAGCAGTCTAGAGGCTAATTAGCCGCTAGGATTGCTTTTACATGAAAGCCGACCGCTGGCTGAAAAGAATGATACCAAGATGATACCTAAACCTGCAGGCATCATTCTGGTATAACCACTCAAAGTCGTGAATGGCGTACCTGAAGACAAAAAAATGGTTAACAATAAAGCAGAGTAAACGGTAAAGTATAAAAAATTGCATACCTGAAAAGCAAACATGATAAAACATAATAACAATAAAACATTGCAGAATAGAATACAGTAAAAAAGAGCAGAACAATAGAGAGAGAGAGAGAACAATAAAACGACAACTATTATTTTTTATTTTATATTTTTGTTTGTGTTTTCTTTTTTTTTTTTTACACTTTTTTTGTAACTGTAACTTTTATAACTGTAACCGGTTCCAGGTTCGGGTCTCTCAAAATGCGATGGCATCTTGGGAGACCCTGTGAAAGTGTGCCTAGTCTGTGCAATGCTGTACCCTACGCTAATACTCAACTAATGAATGGTAGCGTTCCAAACATTCACCAATGCAAAGACCAGGATTGTCAGGACAGGAGGGACAATAATAGCGGGTGTCACGCCTATATCCGCGCTTGCTGCAGACACGACATCTTTTTTGGGGGGGGTTCGTTGGGTAGGGGTACTCGGGAGGACATAAAGAAAATGCCTCTCATGCAGCCGACTGCATTTGGTTGGGGATGTGAATGGGGGAAGTACGGGCGCTGCAGAAGCGGTGGGTTCCCAATTAGGATTGGCGAATGCAGCAGGAAGGGCATTATGGGCACGACAGGCCTGTGTTTGTCTTCTTCTTGGTGGCAGCGGGACACTACTTGTGCTTGCCACCTCACCAGCTTGAACTGCACTTATGGGACTCGCCACGTCACCAAGTGTTACTGCAGTGCTGGTTTGACTACGACCGGGGTGTACTAGGCCGCTGGTGCTTGCCAGTTCAATAAAAAGCTACCAAAAAAAACTGTTAGCGATCGCAGGGATCAGGCCTGACTTTGCGAACGCTGCAGTTATGCGTTTAGTGTTTTGTGTCAGTGATCGATCGATACTGCACTTGGGTGGGCTGGGCTGGGCCGGGCGGAGGGGCAAAACGCAGGTGCTAGCAGGTATCTGGGCTGATCCCGCTAACACTGCGTTTTTGGGAACCCTAAACTGCTGGGGACGCCAGTATAGATCTGATCAGATCAGATATTGATCCGTTCAGATACTATACCACTAAGGGAGGTGTACGGTGCGTGCGTGGGTGTTAGCGGTACTGGCGCTAATCTGACGATGCCTGGGGCTGGTGCTTGCCAGTTCACCAAAATGCTACCAAAAAAACTGTTAGCGATCGCAGGGATCAGGCCTGACTCTGTGAACGCTGCAGTTATGCGTTTAGTGTTTTGTAAGTGACAGTGATCGATCGATACTGCACTTGGGTGGGCTGGGCTGGGTGGAGGGGCAAAACGCAGGTGCTAGCAGGTATCTGGGCTGATCCCGCTAACACTGCATTTTTGGGAACCCTAAACTGCTGGGGACGCTAGTATAGATCTGATCGGATCAGATATTGATCCGTTCAGATACTATACCACTAAGGGAGGCGTATGCTGCGTGCGTGGGTGTTAGCGTTACTGGCGCTAATCTGACGCTGCCTGGGGCGACGCATATCACCGCCGGGCGATCAGGGGGCTAAACCTTTACTCGGTAATAAACGGCGGGACCCCCCACCCGCGGGCAGGCAAGGACGTACCTGTAAGCCCTTTTGCCTGCCCGTGCCGCTCTGTGGACGTACATCGTCGTGCGGCGGTCGGCAACTGGTTAATGCAACTTAAAAGTTGAAACTAATATATGAGAGAGTTCAAGCCGTGATTTGTCATAATTGTGATGATTATGGCTTACAGCTCATGAAAACCCCAAATCCACAATCTCAGAAAATTAGAATATTGTGAAAAGGTGCAATATTCTAGACTCAAAGTGTCCCACTCTAATCAGCTAACTAAGCCCTAACACCTGCAAAGGGTTCCTTTAAATGGTCTCTCAGTCTGGTTCAGTAGGAATCACAATCATGGGAAAGACGGCTGACCTGACAGTTGTGCAGAAAACCATCATTGACACCCTTCATAAGGATGGAAAGCCTCAAAAAGGTAATTGCAAAAGTAGTTTGGATGTTCCCAAAGTGCTGTATCAAAGCACAATAATAGAAATGTATGTGGAAGGGAAAAGTGTGGAAGAAAAAGGTGCACAAGCAGCAGGGATGACCGCAGCCTGGAGAGGATTGTCAGGAAAAGGCCATTTAAAAATGTTTGGGATTTTCACAAGGAGTGGACTGAGGCTGGAGTCAGAGCATCAAGAGCCACCACACACAGACAGATCCTGGACATGGGCTTCAAATGTCGTATTCCTCTTGTCAAGCCACTCCTGAACAACAAACCACGTCAGAAGCGTCTTACCTGGGCTAAAGAAAAACAGACCTGGTCTGTTGCTCGGTGGTCCAAAGTTCTCTTTTCTGATAACAAATTTTGCATCTCATTTGGAAACCAAGGACCCAGAGTATGGAGGAAGAATGGAGAGGCACACACTGCAAGATGCTTGAAGTCCAGTGTGAAGTTTCCAGTCTGTGTTGATTTGGGGAGCCGTGTTATCTGCTGGTGTTGGTCCCCTGTGCTTCATTAAGTCCAGGGTCAACACAGCCGTCTACCAGGAGATTTTGGAGCACTTCATGCTTCCCTCCGCAGACGAGCTCTATGGAGATGCTGACTTCATTTTCCAGCAGGACTTGACACCTGCCCACACTTCCAAACACACCAAAACCTGGTTCAATGACCGTGGGATTACTGTGCTTGATTGGCCAGCAAACTCGCCTGACCTGAACCCCATAGAGAATCTATGGGGCATTGCCAAGAGAAAGATGAGAGACATCAGACCGAAAAAATGCAGAAGAGCTGAAGGCCACTATTGAAGCCTCCTGGTCTTCCATAACACCTCAGCAGTACCACAGGCTGATAGCTCCCATGCCACACCGCATTGAGGCAGTAATTGCTGAAAAAGGGGCCCAAAGCAAGTACTGAGTACATATGCATGTTTATACTTTTCAGAGGTCCGATATCGTTCTATGTACAATCCTTGTTTTATTGATTGCATGTAATATTCTAATTTTCTGAGATTGTGGATTTGGGGTTTTCGTGAGCTGTAAGCCATAATCATCACAATTATGACAAATCACTGCTTGAACTATCTTGCTTTGCATGTAATGAGTCTCTCTCATATATTACTTTCACCTTTTACGTTGCATTAGTGAAATAAATGAACTTTTGCACGATATTCTAACTTTCTGAGCATCTCCTGTAAATCTGGTTGGTTTCTATGGACAACAGTCTCCTCCCACCACCCCTCTGGGAACTCCAGGCAACACACCGATTGAAGAACCACTATAAATGTGTTTTTGCTCCTGTCTGTGTCCCCCATAGGAAACATTTCCTCTCACTTCCTGTCAATTCAACCCTTTCCCTGCTCTGTCCATAAAGGTTTGGCTAAATAAAGTTGGCTTTTGCCAGTCTATGTAATCTGATGAGATTTGCGATGTCACCTCCAAACCCTACACTTCCCACCCACAGCCAAGCATCTAGAAATGGCTCTGCCCTGCTCCTGCACGAGCGAGATACATTAACCAAAATCTGCACAAAACTCCTCCGATATAATGACAGCACAGCAGACAGATCAGGTGAGTAGAACAGAAGGTTTATTACACAGAATAGCAGATGATTGGTGGAGCAGTTTTGGATACAAATATGATAAATAAATAAGATTCTGAGATTCTGAAGAGTCTGGCTGCTGGCCTCCCGGGTCTTGTATCGGTGACACGATTGGCTGGTTGGTGGTCCCCAGGCCTCCTATCAGGGAGGCGATTGGCTGCTTCTTTAGCCCCACGTCTTGCATCAGGGAGGTGATTAGCTGGTTAGTGGCACCCGCATCTTGTACCAGGAAAGCGACTGACTGACCGTTTGCCTCCGGATCTTAATTGGCTGAAATCTCATCCTCAATTGTCCTTTTGTTTACATAAATCCTTTGCTGATCAGGAATTTCCACCACCGGCCACGAGCCCAGCTGAGAGATGGAGAGGAAAGAGTTACCAGGAATGTCCAGGAGAAGGAAATCCCTCCCACATATTACATGTGCCATATATTATAAATCCAGCCCTATTGTATTTTTTTCAGTTCGGGGGGGGGTTTGGGGTGTGAAGAGTTAAATTCAGATCAGGTCCTGTCTGTGACCCTCCCCGGGGAGATTTCCCCTCACTTCCTGTCCCTATGACACCTGTTTTGTCACCAGGATAAGAAGTTTAAATTCCTCCTGTCCTGATAGGAAGTCAAGGGAAATCTCCCCAAGGAGAACACAGAGAACTTAGCAAATAAAAGGGCCACACAATAGTTTTAAAAAATTTGGTAAATTTGTTAGCTGTGGCACCATACGGTTTGTTGCGACATGTTTTTAGGAAAAGGGACTTCTTTCCTGCATTTCTCGGGGGTAGGGCAACCCACTAAAATTAATGGGCTGCCTTACACGTGACTCGTGGAAGCACGCCGTCGCACGCGCTTGGTCACACTTCTAGGTGTGAACCAAGTCTAACCATAGCATGCTATGGACCCGCACTGGTCGTGGTGAACAGACATTAGCATGTCAGCAATATTTTAACAGTGACTCCTGTGCACCAAGCGATCACCGATATTAGCCAGCAACTGATCACTGCAATCCGGCCCAGAAACAGATCACTGCAATCCGGCCCAGAAACAGATCACTGCAATCCGGCCCAGAAACAGATCACTGCAATCCGGCCCAGAAACAGA
The DNA here is from genome assembly GCF_042186555.1 of Aquarana catesbeiana. Lineage (NCBI taxonomy): Eukaryota > Metazoa > Chordata > Amphibia > Anura > Ranidae > Aquarana > Aquarana catesbeiana. The sequence continues at coordinate 15,959,164 of NC_133332.1, forward strand.
TCACTGCAATCCGGCCCAGAAACGGATCACTGCAATCCGGCCAGCAATTCATCAGTACAGCAGAGATCTTCTTCAGGTCTTAGGGCTGTATTGGAGACAGATGGGTCAGCATGAGAGCCAGGGAACTAGCATTACAATGAAGGAGTCTGATCAGTGAAGGAGGATAGACTGAAGAAATGCTTCCTCCTGCCTGCAGAAGACTGATGACATCTTAGCATAGGCAAAGGCACTGACTGGAGATCAAGGATAGCTTTTTCATGATAAAATATGGAGGGTGGGGGGTGTCACCAGCACACGAGGCGAGAGGCTGGCGGTGTCACCAGCACACGAGGCGAGAGGCTGGCGGTGTCACCAGCACACGAGGCGAGAGGCTGGCGGTGTCACCAGCACACGAGGCAAGAGGCTGGCGGTGTCACCAGCACACGAGGCGAGAGGCTGGCGGTGTCACCAGCACACGAGGCAAGAGGCTGGCGGTGTCACCAGCACACGAGGCGAGAGGCTGGCGGTGTCACCAGCACACGAGGCAAGAGGCTGGCGGTGTCACCAGCACACGAGGCAAGAGGCTGGCGGTGTCACCAGCACACGAGGCAAGAGGCTGGCGGTGTCACCAGCACACGAGGCAAGAGGCTGGCGGTGTCACCAGCACACGAGGCAAGAGGCTGGCGGTGTCACCAGCACACGAGGCAAGAGGCTGGCGGTGTCACCAGCACACGAGGCAAGAGGCTGGCGGTGTCACCAGCACACGAGGCAAGAGGCTGGCGGTGTCACCAGCACACGAGGCAAGAGGCTGGCGGTGTCACCAGCACACGAGGCAAGAGGCTGGCGGTGTCACCAGCACACGAGGCAAGAGGCTGGCGGTGTCACCAGCACACGAGGCAAGAGGCTGGCGGTGTCACCAGCACACGAGGCAAGAGGCTGGCGGTGTCACCAGCACACGAGGCAAGAGGCTGGCGGTGTCACCAGCACACGAGGCAAGAGGCTGGCGGTGTCACCAGCACACGAGGCAAGAGGCTGGCGGTGTCACCAGCACACGAGGCAAGAGGCTGGCGGTGTCACCAGCACACGAGGCAAGAGGCTGGCGGTGTCACCAGCACACGAGGCAAGAGGCTGGCGGTGTCACCAGCACACGAGGCAAGAGGCTGGCGGTGTCACCAGCACACGAGGCGAGAGGGCGGGGGTGTCACCAGCACACGAGGCGAGGGGGCGGGGGTGTCACCAGCACAGGAGGCGAGGGGGCGGGGGTGTCACCAGCACAGGAGGCGAGGGGGCGGGGGTGTCACCAGCACAGGAGGCGAGGGGGCGGGGGTGTCACCAGCACAGGAGGCGAGGGGGCGGGGGTGTCACCAGCACAGGAAGTGATGTAGCAGCATTGCCCGAACCATCTACAACACAGCGGGACAGGAGAGCCCGTTATATCATTACACTGTCAAACAGCGTAGAAGGCGGAGCTCCTCCCAGCAGCCCCACCCACATCTCACCTGGTGGTTTCTTTACTCGATTCCAACCTGAACCAATCATGGCCCGCCTTCTTGTTCTTCTCCACATACTGCGGGGGCAAAACAGGACACCAATTACAAATATATACAGTCAATCACATAGAAGGAAAAAAGCAGGTCAGTCTGTGTGGAGGAGGACCTTTAAGGTGGACCTGTCCCAATTTCTAGGGCAAGAAGCGAGAGGGTGGGGGGGTGTCACCAGTCCAGGAAGTGAGAGGGCGAGGGTGTCACAAGGACAGGAAGAGAGTGGGGGTTGTGTCGTCACAAGGGCAGGAAGAGAGTGGGGGGGGTGTGTCGTCACAAGGGCAGGAAGAGAGTGGGGGGGGGGTGTGTCGTCACAAGGGCAGGAAGAGAGTGGGGGGTGTGTCACAAGGACAGGAAGAGAGTGGGGGGTGTGTCACAAGGACAGGAAGAGAGTGGGGGGTGTGTCACCAGGACAGGAAGAGAGTGGGGGGTGTGTCACAAGGACAGGAAGAGAGTGGGGGTTGTGTCACCAGGACAGGAAGCGGGTTGGGGTGGTGTCACCAGGACAGGAAGCGGGTGGGGGTGTCACCAGGACAGGAAGCGGGTGGGGGTGTCACCAGGACAGGAAGCGGGTGGGGGTGTCACCAGGACAGGAAGCGGGTGGGTGGGGGTGACACCAGGCCAGGAAGTGATGTAGCAGCATTGCCCGAACCATGTACAAAACAGCGGGAGAGGAGAGCCCGTTATATCATTACACTGTCAAACATTGTAGAAGGCGGAGCTCCTGCCAGCAGCCCCACCCACATCTCACCTGGTGGTTTCTTTATTCGATTCCAACCTGAACCAGAGAGTGGGGGTGTCAGCAGGGCAGGAAGAGGGTGGGGGTGTCAGCAGGGCAGGAAGAGGGTGGGGGTGTCAGCAGGGCAGGAAGCGGGTGGGCGTGTCAGCAGGGCAGGAAGCGGGTGGGCGTGTCAGCAGGGCAGGAAGCGGGTGGGCGTGTCAGCAGGGCAGGAAGCGGGTGGGCGTGTCACCAGGGCAGGAAGCGGGTGGGCGTGTCACCAGGGCAGGAAGCGGGTGGGCGTGTCACCAGGGCAGGAAGCGGGTGGGCGTGTCACCAGGGCAGGAAGCGGGTGGGCGTGTCACCAGGGCAGGAAGCGGGTGGGCGTGTCACCAGGGCAGGAAGCGGGTGGGCGTGTCACCAGGGCAGGAAGCGGGTGGGCGTGTCACCAGGGCAGGAAGCGGGTGGGCGTGTCACCAGGGCAGGAAGCGGGTGGGCGTGTCACCAGGGCAGGAAGCGGGTGGGCGTGTCACCAGGGCAGGAAGCGGGTGGGCGTGTCACCAGGGCAGGAAGCGGGTGGGCGTGTCACCAGGGCAGGAAGCGGGTGAGCGTGTCACCAGGGCAGGAAGCGGGTGAGCGTGTCACCAGGGCAGGAAGCGGGTGAGCGTGTCACCAGGGCAGGAAGCGGGTGAGCGTGTCACCAGGGCAGGAAGCGGGTGAGCGTGTCACCAGGGCAGGAAGCGGGTGAGCGTGTCACCAGGGCAGGAAGCGGGTGAGCGTGTCACCAGGGCAGGAAGCGGGTGAGCGTGTCACCAGGGCAGGAAGCGGGTGAGCGTGTCACCAGGGCAGGAAGCGGGTGAGCGTGTCACCAGGGCAGGAAGCGGGTGAGCGTGTCACCAGGGCAGGAAGCGGGTGAGCGTGTCACCAGGGCAGGAAGCGGGTGAGCGTGTCACCAGGGCAGGAAGCGGGTGAGCGTGTCACCAGGGCAGGAAGCGGGTGAGCGTGTCACCAGGGCAGGAAGCGGGTGAGCGTGTCACCAGGGCAGGAAGCGGGTGAGCGTGTCACCAGGGCAGGAAGCGGGTGAGCGTGTCACCAGGGCAGGAAGCGGGTGAGCGTGTCACCAGGGCAGGAAGCGGGTGAGCGTGTCACCAGGGCAGGAAGCGGGTGAGCGTGTCACCAGGGCAGGAAGCGGGTGAGCGTGTCACCAGGGCAGGAAGCGGGTGAGCGTGTCACCAGGGCAGGAAGCGGGTGAGCGTGTCACCAGGGCAGGAAGCGGGTGAGCGTGTCACCAGGGCAGGAAGCGGGTGAGCGTGTCACCAGGGCAGGAAGCGGGTGAGCGTGTCACCAGGGCAGGAAGCGGGTGAGCGTGTCACCAGGGCAGGAAGCGGGTGAGCGTGTCACCAGGGCAGGAAGCGGGTGAGCGTGTCACCAGGGCAGGAAGCGGGTGAGCGTGTCACCAGGGCAGGAAGCGGGTGAGCGTGTCACCAGGGCAGGAAGCGGGTGAGCGTGTCACCAGGGCAGGAAGCGGGTGAGCGTGTCACCAGGGCAGGAAGCGGGTGAGCGTGTCACCAGGGCAGGAAGCGGGTGAGCGTGTCACCAGGGCAGGAAGCGGGTGAGCGTGTCACCAGGGCAGGAAGCGGGTGAGCGTGTCACCAGGGCAGGAAGCGGGTGAGCGTGTCACCAGGGCAGGAAGCGGGTGAGCGTGTCACCAGGGCAGGAAGCGGGTGAGCGTGTCACCAGGGCAGGAAGCGGGTGAGCGTGTCACCAGGGCAGGAAGCGGGTGAGCGTGTCACCAGGGCAGGAAGCGGGTGAGCGTGTCACCAGGGCAGGAAGCGGGTGAGCGTGTCACCAGGGCAGGAAGCGGGTGAGCGTGTCACCAGGGCAGGAAGCGGGTGAGCGTGTCACCAGGGCAGGAAGCGGGTGAGCGTGTCACCAGGGCAGGAAGCGGGTGAGCGTGTCACCAGGGCAGGAAGCGGGTGAGCGTGTCACCAGGGCAGGAAGCGGGTGAGCGTGTCACCAGGGCAGGAAGCGGGTGAGCGTGTCACCAGGGCAGGAAGCGGGTGAGCGTGTCACCAGGGCAGGAAGCGGGTGAGCGTGTCACCTGGACAGGAAGCGGGTGAGGGTGTCACCAGGACAGGAAGAGGGTGTCACCCGGACAGGAATCTAGAGGGAGGGAGGGTCACCAGGACAGGAATCTAGAGGGAGGGGGGGGTCACCAGGACAGGAATCTAGAGGGAGGGGGGGGGGTCACCAGGACAGGAATCTAGAGGGAGGGGGGGGGGGTCACCAGGACAGGAATCTAGAGGGAGGGGGGGGGGTCACCAGGACAGGAATCTAGAGGGAGGGGGGGGGGTCACCAGGACAGGAATCTAGAGGGAGGGGGGGGGTCACCAGGACAGGAATCTAGAGGGAGGGGGGGGGGGGTCACCAGGACAGGAATCTAGAGGGAGGGGGGGGGGGGGGTCACCAGGACAGGAAGAGGGTGTCACAAGGACAGGAAGCGAGAGGGTGGGTCACCAGGACAGGAAGCGAGGGGGTGGGTTGGTCACCAGGACAGGAGGAGGGTGAGGGTGTCACCAGGACAGGAAGCGGGTGAGGGTGTCACCAGGACAGGAAGCGGGAGAGGGTGTCACCAGGAAAGGAAGCTAGAGGGAGGGGGGGTGTCACCAGGACAGGAAGCGAGCGAGAGGGAGGGGGGTCACCAGGACAGGAAGAGGGTGTTAACAGGACAGGAAGCGAGTGGGTGGGGGTGTCACCAGGCCAGGAAGTGATGTAGCAGCATTGCCCGAACCATGTACAAAACAGCGGGAGAGGAGAGCCCGTTATATCATTACACTGTCAAACATTGTAGAAGGCGGAGCTCCTGCCAGCAGCCCCACCCACATCTCACCTGGTGGTTTCTTTACTCGATTCCAACCTGAACCAGAGAGTGGGGGTTGTCAGCAGGGCAGGAAGAGAGTGGGGGTTGTCAGCAGGGCAGGAAGAGAGTGGGGGTTGTCAGCAGGGCAGGAAGAGAGTGGGGGTTGTCAGCAGGGCAGGAAGAGAGTGGGGGTTGTCAGCAGGGCAGGAAGAGAGTGGGGGTTGTCAGCAGGGCAGGAAGAGAGTGGGGGTTGTCAGCAGGGCAGGAAGAGAGTGGGGGTTGTCAGCAGGGCAGGAAGAGAGTGGGGGTTGTCAGCAGGGCAGGAAGAGAGTGGGGGTTGTCAGCAGGGCAGGAAGAGAGTGGGGGTTGTCAGCAGGGCAGGAAGAGAGTGGGGGTTGTCAGCAGGGCAGGAAGAGAGTGGGGGTTGTCAGCAGGGCAGGAAGAGAGTGGGGGTTGTCAGCAGGGCAGGAAGAGAGTGGGGGTTGTCAGCAGGACAGGAAGAGGGTGGGGGTTGTCAGCAGGACAGGAAGAGGGTGGGGGTTGTCAGCAGGACAGGAAGAGGGTGAGGGTGTCACCGAGACAGGAAGTGATGTGAAGAAGGTGTCACCAGGACATGAATCTAGAGGGGGGGGGGGGGTCACCAGGACAGGAATCTAGAGGGAGGGGGGGGGGGGTCCACCAGGACAGGAATCTAGAGGGAGGGGTGTGTCACCAGGACAGGAATCTAGAGGAGGGGGGGTCACCAGGACAGGAAGTGATGTAGCAGCATTGCCCGAACCATCTACAAAACAGCAGGAGAGGAGAGCCCGCTATATCATTACACTGTCAAACATCATAGAAGGCGGAGCTCCTACCAGCAGCCCCACCCACATCTCACCTGGTGGTTTCTTTATTTGATTCCAACCTGAACCAATCATTGTCCGCCTTCTTGTTCTTCTCCACAAACTGCGGGGGCAAAACAGGACACAAATTACAAATATATACAGTCAATCACTTAGAAGGAAAAGAGCGGGTCAGTCTGTGTGGAGGAGGAGCTTTAAGGTGGACCTGTCCCAATTTCTTGGGCAAGAAGTGAGAGGGTGGGGGGGTGTCACCAGGACAGGAAGCGGGTGGGGTGTCACCAGGACAGGAAGCGGGTGAGGGTGTCACCAGGACAGGAAGCGGGTGAGGGTGTCACCAGGACAGGAAGCTAGAGGGAGGGGGGGGGGTGTCACCAGGACAGGAAGTGGGAGGGAGGGCGAGGGTGTCACCAGGACAGGAAGAGGGCGAGGGTGTCACCAGGACAGGAAGCTAGAGGGAGGGGAGGTGTCACTAGGACAGGAAGCGGGTGAGGGTGTCACCAGGACAGGAAGAGGGTGAGGGTGTCACCAGGACAGGAAGAGGGTGAGGGTGTCACCAGGACAGGAAGCGAGACGGTGGGGGGTGTCACCAGGACAGGAAGCGAGACGGTGGGGGGTGTCACCAGCACAGGAGGTGAGAGGCTGGGGGTGTCACCAGCATAGGAGGTGAGAGGCTGGGGTGTCACCAGCACTGGGGGTGTCACCAGGACAGGAAGAGAGTGAGGGTGTCACCAGGACAGGAAGCAAGAGGGAGGGGGGTGTCACCAGGAGAGGAAGAGGGCGAGGGTGTCACCAGGAGAGGAAGAGGGCGAGGGTGTCACCAGGAGAGGAAGAGGGCGAGGGTGTCACCAGGAGAGGAAGAGGGCGAGGGTGTCACCAGGAGAGGAAGAGGGCGAGGGTGTCACCAGGAGAGGAAGAGGGCGAGGGTGTCACCAGGAGAGGAAGAGGGCGAGGGTGTCACCAGGAGAGGAAGCGGGCGAGGGTGTCACCAGGACAGGAAGCGGGCGAGGGTGTCACCAGGACAGGAAGCGGGCGAGGGTGTCACCAGGACAGGAAGAGGGCGAGGGTGTCACCAGGACAGGAAGAGGGCGAGGGTGTCACCAGGACAGGAAGAGGGCGAGGGTGTCACCAGGACAGGAAGAGGGCGAGGGTGTCACCAGGACAGGAAGAGGGCGAGGGTGTCACCAGGACAGGAAGAGGGCGAGGGTGTCACCAGGACAGGAAGAGGGCGAGGGTGTCACCAGGACAGGAAGAGGGCGAGGGTGTCACCAGGACAGGAAGAGGGCGAGGGTGTCACCAGGACAGGAAGAGGGCGAGGGTGTCACCAGGACAGGAAGAGGGCGAGGGTGTCACCAGGACAGGAAGAGGGCGAGGGTGTCACCAGGACAGGAAGAGGGCGAGGGTGTCACCAGGACAGGAAGAGGGCGAGGGTGTCACCAGGACAGGAAGAGGGCGAGGGTGTCACCAGGACAGGAAGAGGGCGAGGGTGTCACCAGGACAGGAAGAGGGCGAGGGTGTCACCAGGACAGGAAGAGGGCGAGGGTGTCACCAGGACAGGAAGAGGGCGAGGGTGTCACCAGGACAGGAAGAGGGCGAGGGTGTCACCAGGACAGGAAGAGGGCGAGGGTGTCACCAGGACAGGAAGAGGGCGAGGGTGTCACCAGGACAGGAAGAGGGCGAGGGTGTCACCAGGACAGGAAGAGGGCGAGGGTGTCACCAGGACAGGAAGAGGGCGAGGGTGTCACCAGGACAGGAAGAGGGCGAGGGTGTCACCAGGACAGGAAGAGGGCGAGGGTGTCACCAGGACAGGAAGAGGGCGAGGGTGTCACCAGGACAGGAAGAGGGCGAGGGTGTCACCAGGACAGGAAGAGGGCGAGGGTGTCACCAGGACAGGAAGAGGGCGAGGGTGTCACCAGGACAGGAAGAGGGCGAGGGTGTCACCAGGACAGGAAGAGGGCGAGGGTGTCACCAGGACAGGAAGAGGGCGAGGGTGTCACCAGGACAGGAAGAGGGCGAGGGTGTCACCAGGACAGGAAGAGGGCGAGGGTGTCACCAGGACAGGAAGAGGGCGAGGGTGTCACCAGGACAGGAAGAGGGCGAGGGTGTCACCAGGACAGGAAGAGGGCGAGGGTGTCACCAGGACAGGAAGAGGGCGAGGGTGTCACAAAGACAGGAAGAGAGCGGGGGTGTCACAAAGACAGGAAGAGAGCGGGGGTGTCACAAAGACAGGAAGAGAGCGGGGGTGTCACAAAGACAGGAAGAGAGCGGGGGTGTCACAAAGACAGGAAGAGAGCGGGGGTGTCACCAGGACAGGAAGAGAGCGGGGGTGTCACCAGGACAGGAAGAGAGCGGGGGTGTCACCAGGACAGGAAGAGAGCGGGGGTGTCACCAGGACAGGAAGTGAGAGGGAGGGGGGGGTCACCAGGACAGGAAGTGAGAGGGAGGGGGGGGTCACCAGGACAGGAAGTGAGAGGGAGGGGGGGGTCACCAGGACAGGAAGAGGGTGTCAACAGGACAGGAAGAGGGTGAGGGTGTCACCAGGACAGGAAGCGAGAGGGTGGGGGTGTCACCAGGACAGGAAGCGAGAGGGTGGGGGTGTCACCAGGACATGAAGCGAGAGGGTGGGGGTGTCACCAGGACATGAAGCGAGAGGGTGGGGGTGTCACCAGGACATGAAGCGAGAGGGTGTCACCAGGACAGGAAGCGAGAGGGTGTCACCAGGACAGGAAGCGAGAGGGTGTCACCAGGACAGGAAGCGAGAGGGTGTCACCAGGACAGGAAGCGAGAGGGTGTCACCAGGACAGGAAGCGGGCGAGGGTGTCACCAGGACAGGAAGCGGGCGAGGGTGTCACCAGGACAGGAAGCTAGAGGGAGGGGGGGGTGTCATAAGGAGAGGAAGCTAGAGGGAGGGGGGGTGTCACCAGCACAGGAGGTGAGAGGGTGGAGGGTGTCACCAGCACAGGAGGAGGGCGAGGGGTGTCACCAGGACAGGAGGAGGGCGAGGGGTGTCACCAGGACAGGAAGAGAGGGGGGGGTGTCACAAGGACAGGAAGAGAGGGGGGGTGTCACAAGGACAGGAAGAGAGGGGGGGTGTCACAAGGACAGGAAGAGAGGGGGGGGTGTCACAAGGACAGGAAGAGAGGGGGGGGTGTCACAAGGACAGGAAGAGAGGGGGGGTGTCACAAGGACAGGAAGAGAGGGGGGGGGTGTCACAAGGACAGGAAGAGAGGGGGGGGTGTGTCACAAGGACAGGAAGAGAGGGGGGGGTGTGTCACAAGGACAGGAAGAGAGGGGGGGGGGGGTGTCACCAAGACAGGAAGAGAGCGGGGGTGTCACCAAGACAGGAAGAGAGCGGGGGTGTCACCAAGACAGGAAGAGAGCGGGGGTGTCACCAAGACAGGAAGAGAGCGGGGGTGTCACCAAGACAGGAAGAGAGCGGGGGTGTCACCAAGACAGGAAGAGAGCGGGGGTGTCACCAAGACAGGAAGAGAGCGGGGGTGTCACCAAGACAGGAAGAGAGCGGGGGTGTCACCAAGATAAGAAGAGAGCGGGGGTGTCACCAAGATAAGAAGAGAGCGGGGGTGTCACCAAGATAAGAAGAGAGCGGGGGTGTCACCAAGATAAGAAGAGAGCGGGGGTGTCACCAAGATAAGAAGAGAGCGGGGGTGTCACCAAGATAAGAAGAGAGCGGGGGGTGTCACCAAGACAGGAAGAGAGCGGGGGTGTCACCAGGACAGGAAGCGTGTGGGGATGTCACTAGGACAGGAAGCGGGTGGGGGTGCCACCAGGACAGGAAGTGAGAGGGAGGGGGGGTCACCAGGACAGGAAGAGGGTGTCAACAGGACAGGAAGAGGGTGAGGGTGTCACCAGGACAGGAAGCGAGAGGGTGGGGGTGTCACCAGGACAGGAAGCGAGAGGGTGGGGTGTCACCAGGACAGGAAGCGAGAGGGTGGGGTGTCACCAGGACAGGAAGCGAGAGGGTGGGGTGTCACCAGGACAGGAAGCGAGAGGGTGGGGGTGTCACCAGGACAGGAAGCGAGAGGGTGGGGGTGTCACCAGGACAGGAAGCGAGAGGGTGTCACCAGGACAGGAAGCGAGAGGGTGTCACCAGGACAGGAAGCGAGAGGGTGTCACCAGGACAGGAAGCGAGAGGGTGTCACCAGGACAGGAAGCGAGAGGGTGTCACCAGGACAGGAAGCGAGAGGGTGAGGGTGTCACCAGGACAGGAAGCGAGAGGGTGAGGGTGTCACCAGGACCGGAAGTGATGTAGCAGCATTGCGCGAACCATGTACAAAACAGCGGGAGAGGAAAGGCTGTTATATCAATACACTGTCAAACATCGTAGAAGGCGGAGCTCCTGCCAGCAGCTCCACCCACATCTCACCTGGTGGTTTCTTTATTCAATTCCAACCTGAACCAGAGAGTGGGGGTGTCACCAGGACAGGAAGAGAGAGGGTGCGGGGTGTCACCAGGACAGGAAGCTAGAGGGAGGGGGTGTCACCAGGACAGGAAGCGAGAGGGTGGGGGTGTCACCAGGACAGGAAGTGATGTAGCAGCATTACCCAAACCATCTACAACACAGCGGGAGAGGAGAGCCCGTTATATCATTACATTTTCAAACAGCATAGAAGGTGGAGCTCCTGCCAGCAGCCCCACCCACATCTCACCTGGTGGTTTCTTTATTCGAATCCAACCTGAGCCAATCATGGCCCGCCTTCTTGTTCTTCTCCACATACTGCGGGGGCAAAACAGGACACCAATTACAAATATATACAGCCAATCACATAGAAGGAAAACAGCAGGTCAGTCTGTGTGGAGGAGGAACTTTAAGGTGGACCTGTCCCAATTTTTAGGGCGAGAGGGCGGGGGTGTCACCGGGACCGGAAGCGAGAGGGCGGGGGTGTCACCGGGACCGGAAGCGAGAGGGCGGGGGTGTCACCGGGACCGGAGGCGAGAGGGCGGGGGGTGTCACCGGGACCGGAGGCGAGAGGGCGGGGGTGTCACCCGGACAGGAGGCGAGAGGGCGGGGGTGTCACCCGGACAGGAGGCGAGAGGGCGGGGGTGTCACCCGGACAGGAGGCGAGAGGGCGGGGGTGTCACCCGGACAGGAGGCGAGAGGGCGGGGGTGTCACCGGGACCGGAAGCGAGAGGGCGGGGGTGTCACCGGGACCGGAAGCGAGAGGGCGGGGGTGTCACCGGGACCGGAAGCGAGAGGGCGGGGGTGTCACCGGGACAGGAGGCGAGAGGGCGAGGGTGTCACCGGGACAGGAGGCGAGAGGGCGAGGGTGTCACCGGGACAGGAGGCGAGAGGGCGAGGGTGTCACCGGGACAGGAGGCGAGAGGGTGTCACCGGGACAGGAGGCGAGAGGGCGAGGGTGTCACCGGGACAGGAGGCGAGAGGGCGAGGGTGTCACCGGGACAGGAGGCGAGAGGGCGAGGGTGTCACCGGGACAGGAGGCGAGAGGGCGAGGGTGTCACCGGGACAGGAGGCGAGAGGGCGAGGGTGTCACCGGGACAGGAGGCGAGAGGGCGAGGGTGTCACCGGGACAGGAGGCGAGAGGGCGAGGGTGTCACCGGGACAGGAGGCGAGAGGGCGAGGGTGTCACCGGGACAGGAGGCGAGAGGGCGAGGGTGTCACCGGGACAGGAGGCGAGAGGGCGAGGGTGTCACCGGGACAGGAGGCGAGAGGGCGAGGGTGTCACCGGGACAGGAGGCGAGAGGGCGAGGGTGTCACCGGGACAGGAGGCGAGAGGGCGAGGGTGTCACCGGGACAGGAGGCGAGAGGGCGAGGGTGTCACCGGGACAGGAGGCGAGAGGGCGAGGGTGTCACCGGGACAGGAGGCGAGAGGGCGAGGGTGTCACCGGGACAGGAGGCGAGAGGGCGAGGGTGTCACCGGGACAGGAGGCGAGAGGGCGAGGGTGTCACCGGGACAGGAGGCGAGAGGGCGAGGGTGTCACCGGGACAGGAGGCGAGAGGGCGAGGGTGTCACCGGGACAGGAGGCGAGAGGGTGAGGGTGTCACCGGGACAGGAGGCGAGAGGGCGAGGGTGTCACCGGGACAGGAGGCGAGAGGGCGAGGGTGTCACCGGGACAGGAGGCGAGAGGGCGAGGGTGTCACCGGGACAGGAGGCGAGAGGGCGAGGGTGTCACCGGGACAGGAGGCGAGAGGGCGGGGGTGTCACCGGGACAGGAGGCGAGACGGCGGGGGTGTCACCGGGACAGGAGGTGAGAGGGCGGGGGTGTCACCGGGACAGGAAGCGAGAGGGCGAGGGTGTCACCGGGACAGGAAGCGAGAGGGCGGGGGTGTCACCAGGACAGGAAGTGATGTAGCCATTGCCCGAACCATCTACAACACAGCGGGAGAGGAGAGCCCGTTTTATCCTTACACCATCAAACAGTGTAGGAGGCGGACCTCCTGCCAGCAGCCCCACCCACATCTCACCTGGTGGTTTCTTTATTCGATTCCAACCTGAACCAATCATGGCCCGCCTTCTTGTTCTTCTCCACATACTGCGGGGGCAAAACAGGACACCAATTACAAATATATACAGTCAATCACATAGAAGGAAAAGAGCAGGTCAGTCTGTGTGGAGGAGGAACTTTAAGGTGGACCTGTCCCAATTTCTAGGGCAAGAAGCGAGAGGGCGGGGGTGTCACCGGGACCGGAGGCCAGAGGGCGGGGGTGTCACCGGGACCGGAGGCCAGAGGGCGGGGGTGTCACCGGGACCGGAGGCCAGAGGGCGGGGGTGTCACCGGGACCGGAGGCCAGAGGGCGGGGGTGTCACCGGGACCGGAGGCCAGAGGGCGGGGGTGTCACCGGGACCGGAGGCCAGAGGGCGGGGGTGTCACCGGGACCGGAGGCCAGAGGGCGGGGGTGTCACCGGGACCGGAGGCCAGAGGGCGGGGGTGTCACCGGGACCGGAGGCCAGAGGGCGGGGGTGTCACCGGGACCGGAGGCCAGAGGGCGGGGGTGTCACCGGGACCGGAGGCCAGAGGGCGGGGGTGTCACCGGGACCGGAGGCCAGAGGGCGGGGGTGTCACCGGGACCGGAGGCCAGAGGGCGGGGGTGTCACCGGGACCGGAGGCCAGAGGGCGGGGGTGTCACCGGGACCGGAGGCCAGAGGGCGGGGGTGTCACCGGGACCGGAGGCCAGAGGGCGGGGGTGTCACCGGGACCGGAGGCCAGAGGGCGGGGGTGTCACCGGGACCGGAGGCCAGAGGGCGGGGGTGTCACCGGGACCGGAGGCCAGAGGGCGGGGGTGTCACCGGGACCGGAGGCCAGAGGGCGGGGGTGTCACCGGGACCGGAGGCCAGAGGGCGGGGGTGTCACCGGGACCGGAGGCCAGAGGGCGGGGGTGTCACCGGGACCGGAGGCCAGAGGGCGGGGGTGTCACCGGGACCGGAGGCCAGAGGGCGGGGGGTGTCACCGGGACCGGAGGCCAGAGGGCGGGGGTGTCACCGGGACCGGAGGCCAGAGGGCGGGGGTGTCACCGGGACCGGAGGCCAGAGGGCGGGGGTGTCACCGGGACCGGAGGCCAGAGGGCGGGGGTGTCACCGGGGACCGGAGGCCAGAGGGCGGGGGTGTCACCGGGACCGGAGGCCAGAGGGCGGGGGTGTCACCGGGACCGGAGGCCAGAGGGCGGGGGTGTCACCGGGACCGGAGGCCAGAGGGCGGGGGTGTCACCGGGACCGGAGGCCAGAGGGCGGGGGTGTCACCGGGACCGGAGGCCAGAGGGCGGGGGTGTCACCGGGACCGGAGGCCAGAGGGCGGGGGTGTCACCGGGACCGGAGGCCAGAGGGCGGGGGTGTCACCGGGACCGGAGGCCAGAGGGCGGGGTGTCACCGGGACCGGAGGCCAGAGGGCGGGGTGTCACCGGGACCGGAGGCCAGAGGGCGGGGGTGTCACCGGGACCGGAGGCCAGAGGGCGGGGGTGTCACCGGGACCGGAGGCCAGAGGGCGGGGGTGTCACCGGGACCGGAGGCCAGAGGGCGGGGGTGTCACCGGGACCGGAGGCCAGAGGGCGGGGGTGTCACCGGGACCGGAGGCCAGAGGGCGGGGGTGTCACCGGGACCGGAGGCCAGAGGGCGGGGGTGTCACCGGACCGGAGGCCAGAGGGCGGGGGTGTCACCGGGACCGGAGGCCAGAGGGCGGGGGTGTCACCGGGACCGGAGGCCAGAGGGCGGGGGTGTCACCGGGACCGGAGGCCAGAGGGCGGGGGTGTCACCGGGACCGGAGGCCAGAGGGCGGGGGGTGTCACCGGGACCGGAGGCCAGAGGGCGGGGGTGTCACCGGGACCGGAGGCCAGAGGGCGGGGGTGTCACCGGGACCGGAGGCCAGAGGGCGGGGGTGTCACCGGGACCGGAGGCCAGAGGGCGGGGGTGTCACCGGGACCGGAGGCCAGAGGGCGGGGGTGTCACCGGGACCGGAGGCCAGAGGGCGGGGGTGTCACCGGGACCGGAGGCCAGAGGGCGGGGGTGTCACCGGGACCGGAGGCCAGAGGGCGGGGGTGTCACCGGGACCGGAGGCCAGAGGGCGGGGGTGTCACCGGGACCGGAGGCCAGAGGGCGGGGGTGTCACCGGGACCGGAGGCCAGAGGGCGGGGGTGTCACCGGGACCGGAGGCCAGAGGGCGGGGGGTGTCACCGGGACCGGAGGCCAGAGGGCGGGGGTGTCACCGGGACCGGAGGCCAGAGGGCGGGGGTGTCACCGGGACCGGAGGCCAGAGGGCGGGGGTGTCACCGGGACCGGAGGCCAGAGGGCGGGGGTGTCACCGGGACCGGAGGCCAGAGGGCGGGGGTGTCACCGGGACCGGAGGCCAGAGGGCGGGGGGTGTCACCGGGACCGGAGGCCAGAGGGCGGGGGTGTCACCGGGACCGGAGGCCAGAGGGCGGGGGTGTCACCGGGACCGGAGGCCAGAGGGCGGGGGTGTCACCGGGACCGGAGGCCAGAGGGCGGGGGTGTCACCGGGACCGGAGGCCAGAGGGCGGGGGTGTCACCGGGACCGGAGGCCAGAGGGCGGGGGTGTCACCGGGACCGGAGGCCAGAGGGCGGGGGTGTCACCGGGGACCGGAGGCCAGAGGGCGGGGGTGTCACCGGGACCGGAGGCCAGAGGGCGGGGGTGTCACCGGGACCGGAGGCCAGAGGGCGGGGGTGTCACCGGGACCGGAGGCCAGAGGGCGGGGGTGTCACCGGGACCGGAGGCCAGAGGGCGGGGGTGTCACCGGGACCGGAGGCCAGAGGGCGGGGGTGTCACCGGGACCGGAGGCCAGAGGGCGGGGGTGTCACCGGGACCGGAGGCCAGAGGGCGGGGGTGTCACCGGGACCGGAGGCCAGAGGGCGGGGGTGTCACCGGGACAGGAGGCCAGAGGGCGGGGGTGTCACCGGGACAGGAGGCCAGAGGCGGGGGTGTCACCGGGACAGGAGGCCAGAGGGCGGGGGTGTCACCGGGACAGGGAGGCCAGAGGGCGGGGGTGTCACCGGGACAGGAGGCCAGAGGGCGGGGGTGTCACCGGGACAGGAGGCCAGAGGGCGGGGGTGTCACCGGGACAGGAGGCCAGAGGGCGGGGGTGTCACCGGGACAGGAGGCCAGAGGGCGGGGGTGTCACCGGGACAGGAGGCCAGAGGGCGGGGGTGTCACCGGGACAGGAGGCCAGAGGGCGGGGGTGTCACCGGGACAGGAGGCCAGAGGGCGGGGGTGTCACCGGGACAGGAGGCCAGAGGGCGGGGGTGTCACCGGGACAGGAGGCCAGAGGGCGGGGGTGTCACCGGGACAGGAGGCCAGAGGGCGGGGGTGTCACCGGGACAGGAGGCCAGAGGGCGGGGGTGTCACCGGGACAGGAGGCCAGAGGGCGGGGGTGTCACCGGGACAGGAGGCCAGAGGGCGGGGGTGTCACCGGGACAGGAGGCCAGAGGGCGGGGGTGTCACCGGGACAGGAGGCCAGAGGGCGGGGGTGTCACCGGGACAGGAGGCCAGAGGGCGGGGGTGTCACCGGGACAGGAGGCCAGAGGGCGGGGGTGTCACCGGGACAGGAGGCCAGAGGGCGGGGGTGTCACCGGGACAGGAGGCCAGAGGGCGGGGGTGTCACCGGGACAGGAGGCCAGAGGGCGGGGGTGTCACCGGGACAGGAGGCCAGAGGGCGGGGGTGTCACCGGGACAGGAGGCCAGAGGGCGGGGGTGTCACCGGGACAGGAGGCCAGAGGGCGGGGGTGTCACCGGGACAGGAGGCCAGAGGGCGGGGGGTGTCACCGGGACAGGAGGCCAGAGGGCGGGGGTGTCACCGGGACAGGAGGCCAGAGGGCGGGGGTGTCACCGGGACAGGAGGCCAGAGGGCGGGGGTGTCACCGGGACAGGAGGCCAGAGGGCGGGGGTGTCACCGGGACAGGAGGCCAGAGGGCGGGGGTGTCACCGGGACAGGAGGCCAGAGGGCGGGGGTGTCACCGGGACAGGAGGCCAGAGGGCGGGGGTGTCACCGGGACAGGAGGCCAGAGGGCGGGGGTGTCACCGGGACAGGAGGCCAGAGGGCGGGGGTGTCACCGGGACAGGAGGCCAGAGGGCGGGGGTGTCACCGGGACAGGAGGCCAGAGGGCGGGGGTGTCACCGGGACAGGAGGCCAGAGGGCGGGGGTGTCACCGGGACAGGAGGCCAGAGGGCGGGGGTGTCACCGGGACAGGAGGCCAGAGGGCGGGGGTGTCACCGGGACAGGAGGCCAGAGGGCGGGGGTGTCACCGGGACAGGAGGCCAGAGGGCGGGGGTGTCACCGGGACAGGAGGCCAGAGGGCGGGGGTGTCACCGGGACAGGAGGCCAGAGGGCGGGGGTGTCACCGGGACAGGAGGCCAGAGGGCGGGGGTGTCACCGGGACAGGAGGCCAGAGGGCGGGGGTGTCACCGGGACAGGAGGCCAGAGGGCGGGGGTGTCACCGGGACAGGAGGCCAGAGGGCGGGGGTGTCACCGGGACAGGAGGCCAGAGGGCGGGGGTGTCACCGGGACAGGAGGCCAGAGGGCGGGGGTGTCACCGGGACAGGAGGCCAGAGGGCGGGGGTGTCACCGGGACAGGAGGCCAGAGGGCGGGGGTGTCACCGGGACAGGAGGCCAGAGGGCGGGGGTGTCACCGGGACAGGAGGCCAGAGGGCGGGGGTGTCACCGGGACAGGAGGCCAGAGGGCGGGGGTGTCACCGGGACAGGAGGCCAGAGGGCGGGGGTGTCACCGGGACAGGAGGCCAGAGGGCGGGGGTGTCACCGGGACAGGAGGCCAGAGGGCGGGGGTGTCACCGGGACAGGAGGCCAGAGGGCGGGGGTGTCACCGGGACAGGAGGCCAGAGGGCGGGGGTGTCACCGGGACAGGAGGCCAGAGGGCGGGGGTGTCACCGGGACAGGAGGCCAGAGGGCGGGGGTGTCACCGGGACAGGAGGCCAGAGGGCGGGGGTGTCACCGGGACAGGAGGCCAGAGGGCGGGGGTGTCACCGGGACAGGAGGCCAGAGGGCGGGGGTGTCACCGGGACAGGAGGCCAGAGGGCGGGGGTGTCACCGGGACAGGAGGCCAGAGGGCGGGGGTGTCACCGGGACAGGAGGCCAGAGGGCGGGGGGTGTCACCGGGACAGGAGGCCAGAGGGCGGGGGTGTCACCGGGACAGGAGGCCAGAGGGCGGGGGTGTCACCGGGACAGGAGGCCAGAGGGCGGGGGTGTCACCGGGACAGGAGGCCAGAGGGCGGGGGTGTCACCGGGACAGGAGGCCAGAGGGCGGGGGTGTCACCGGGACAGGAGGCCAGAGGGCGGGGGTGTCACCGGGACAGGAGGCCAGAGGGCGGGGGTGTCACCGGGACAGGAGGCCAGAGGGCGGGGGTGTCACCGGGACAGGAGGCCAGAGGGCGGGGGTGTCACCGGGACAGGAGGCCAGAGGGCGGGGGTGTCACCGGGACAGGAGGCCAGAGGGCGGGGGTGTCACCGGGACAGGAGGCCAGAGGGCGGGGGTGTCACCGGGACAGGAGGCCAGAGGGCGGGGGTGTCACCGGGACAGGAGGCCAGAGGGCGGGGGTGTCACCGGGACAGGAGGCCAGAGGGCGGGGGTGTCACCGGGACAGGAGGCCAGAGGGCGGGGGTGTCACCGGGACAGGAGGCCAGAGGGCGGGGGTGTCACCGGGACAGGAGGCCAGAGGGCGGGGGTGTCACCGGGACAGGAGGCCAGAGGGCGGGGGTGTCACCGGGACAGGAGGCCAGAGGGCGGGGGTGTCACCGGGACAGGAGGCCAGAGGGCGGGGGTGTCACCGGGACAGGAGGCCAGAGGGCGGGGGTGTCACCGGGACAGGAGGCCAGAGGGCGGGGGTGTCACCGGGACAGGAGGCCAGAGGGCGGGGGTGTCACCGGGACAGGAGGCCAGAGGGCGGGGGTGTCACCGGGACAGGAGGCCAGAGGGCGGGGGTGTCACCGGGACAGGAGGCCAGAGGGCGGGGGTGTCACCGGGACAGGAGGCCAGAGGGCGGGGGTGTCACCGGGACAGGAGGCCAGAGGGCGGGGGTGTCACCGGGACAGGAGGCCAGAGGGCGGGGGTGTCACCGGGACAGGAGGCCAGAGGGCGGGGGTGTCACCGGGACAGGAGGCCAGAGGGCGGGGGTGTCACCGGGACAGGAGGCCAGAGGGCGGGGGTGTCACCGGGACAGGAGGCCAGAGGGCGGGGGTGTCACCGGGACAGGAGGCCAGAGGGCGGGGGTGTCACCGGGACAGGAGGCCAGAGGGCGGGGGTGTCACCGGGACAGGAGGCCAGAGGGCGGGGGTGTCACCGGGACAGGAGGCCAGAGGGCGGGGGTGTCACCGGGACAGGAGGCCAGAGGGCGGGGGTGTCACCGGGACAGGAGGCCAGAGGGCGGGGGTGTCACCGGGACAGGAGGCCAGAGGGCGGGGGTGTCACCGGGACAGGAGGCCAGAGGGCGGGGGTGTCACCGGGACAGGAGGCCAGAGGGCGGGGGTGTCACCGGGACAGGAGGCCAGAGGGCGGGGGTGTCACCGGGACAGGAGGCGAGACGGCGGGGGTGTCACCGGGACAGGAAGTAAAAGGGTGGGGTGTATCTGGAGGTGATGGGGGAGGGGTATTATCCGGTGTCAGTGATGGGGGAGGGGTCCTCCGGTGCTGACGTTGGTGTGTGTATAAAGGTCCCGGTTATGTTCTCATACCTCTCTCCACCCTTTGGAGTTCCTCACACGTCACGTCCGCCATATTTTCCCGGTGTCCGGTCTCTCTCCAGTGTGCGGTCTTTCCCCGGAGCTCCTCCCCCTCCCGGTACATCACCGCTGAGCAGATTATTACCTCTCTCCCCGGACCCGGAAGTGACGTTCGGTCTCGGCCATCTTCGTACACCCCACACTCGTATGCAGTTAGCATTCAGTCAGAAGACGGCGAGCGGACATCTTTATACACCCACCGAAGTCTTATATTTCACATTATTTTTACAAATAATCTGATTTTATATAGTGATATACAGAATTTAGATATCTGTGACATTGTTTTGATTTTAATTGTTAAAAGCAGCGGTGTTCTGTCAGATCAGGTTTGGCACTGCTGATAAAAAATATCTTCAAAACAATGTCACGGATTTCTAAGTCCTGTATATCACTATATAAGATCAGATTATATGTAATAAAAATTGTGAAATGTAAGACATCGGTGGGTGTACAAATATGTCCGCTTGCCTCCTTTTGACTATAGGCTTACTGGGGCCGAGTGCGGGGTGTACAAAGATGGCCGCGACCAAACTTTTTTCCGCTACGGATTATTTCGGTCACTATGGAGACGGAGTACAGTTGCACGGCTCGTTCCGGGGATGCTGGGTGTTGTAGTCCGCCCTCCGCTCTGTGCTCGGCGAGGGGCCCTCAGGCTTTGATTCTGGGGGGAGGGAGGGGGGAGATCTGTATGGACTTGTCATGGTGGTCCTCATCCCCGGACATTCCTGTGTTTATATTCTGTACCCCTCTGAGGAGATTTCACCTCACTTCCTGTCCTGGGGACACCTCCTGAGGAGAAGACATCTCCATCCATACAGAACAAGACCAATACTATAGAACAGGCCGAGGTCTCCACCAGAGTCCATTATTATGAGGGTCTCTATCAGGTTCTATTATTATGGGGGTCTCTATCAGGTTCTATTATTATGGGGGTCTCTATCAGGTTCTATTATTATGAGGGTCTCTATCAGGTTCTATTATTATGGGGGTCTCTATCAGGTTCTATTATTATGGGGGTCTCTATCAGGTTCTATTATTATGGGGGTCTCTATCAGGTTCTATTATTATGGGGGTCTCTATCAGGTTCTATTATTATGGGGGTCTCTATCAGGTTCTATTATTATGAGGGTCTCTATCAGGTTCTATTATTATGGGGGTCTCTATCAGGTTCTATTATTATGGGGGTCTCTATCAGGTTCTATTATTATGGGGGTCTCTATCAGGTTCTATTATTATGGGGGTCTCTATCAGGTTCTATTATTATGGGGGTCTCTATCAGGTTCTATTATTATGAGGGTCTCTATCAGGTTCTATTATTATGAGGGTCTCTATTAGGTTCTATTATTATGAGGGTCTCTATCGGGTTCTATTATTATGGGGGTCTCTATCAGGTTCTATTATTATGGGGGTCTCTATATGTTCTATTATTATGGGGGTCTCTATTAGGTTCTATTATTATGGGGGTCTCTATCAGGTTCTATTATTATGAGGGTCTCTATCGGGTTCTATTATTATGGGGGTCTCTATCAGGTTCTATTATTATGAGGGTCTCTATCGGGTTCTATTATTATGGGGGTCTCTATATGTTCTATTATTATGGGGGTCTCTATATGTTCTATTATTATGGGGGTCTCTATCGGGTTCTATTATTATGGGGGTCTCTATTGGGTTCTATTATTATGGGGGTCTCTATCAGGTTCTATTATTATGGGGGTCTCTATCGGGTTCTATTATTATGGGGGTCTCTATATGTTCTATTATTATGGGGGTCTCTATATGTTCTATTATTATGGGGGTCTCTATCAGGTTCTATTATTATGGGGGTCTCTATCAGGTTCTATTATTATGAGGGTCTCTATCGGGTTCTATTATTATGGGGGTCTCTATCGGGTTCTATTATTATGAGGGTCTCTATCAGGTTCTATTATTATGAGGGTCTCTATCAGGTTCTATTATTATGAGGGTCTCTATCGGGTTCTATTATTATGAGGGTCTCTATCGGGTTCTATTATTATGAGGGTCTCTATCGGGTTCTATTATTATGAGGGTCTCTATCAGTTGTGAAGCTGACTGGGTGGATCCATGGTGTGTCGGTTGTTCTTTCCCATGGTGCCCCTTCTATGGGAGGTTCTCACACATCGCAGGAACACATTTATGTCTCGCAGTGCCAGTCGCTGTCAGTGGCAGCCCAATGAGGGATCACACCCGCCGTGTTCTGCGTCACTGGAAATTGCTCATGTCTGATTTTCCGTCTCTAGTGCTGCGTTGCCAACATAACACATCGCCATCCATCGTCTTGGTGTGAGTGCCGCCTCAGTCCTGTCCTATGATTACTGTTCACCAGATTCCACCAATCAGTAGCTGATGATTGATGGAGGTGATCCATCCAGGACACCATGGCTCCGGTGAGGACCGCTCTCAGCAAGAACCGAGCACCCCATAAATAGGTCACCCAGTGTTTAAGATCCACGTATAAGAAGTCTAATCGGGGCGCCGGACCAAAGGTCCAAGAGCCCCAAATCTTTTCACGTTATTGTTCACCCATAACAAGACAAGATGGACGGCCAATGCGTTTCGGGGGCTAAACGTTTTCCTCCTTCAGGGCTCAGATCTTATATGTAGCTTGGACATCACTGAGCATCAGCTGGGTGCTCCGGGGCCACAACTGCCTGACACAAATCATCATTGTTTTGCTAGAAAATTACTTAGAAACATTATGTGTATTTTTTTTTTAAAGCAGAGGCCCTAGAGAATAAAATGGTGGGCGTTGCAATTTTTTTATGTTATGTTGCATCGATATTTAATGAAAAAAAAAAAACTATATATACCAGTTTTTTGGTAAAATATAAAAGAGGATGTTATGCCGAATAAATAGATACCTAACATGTCGCACTTTAAAATTGCGCATGTTCGTCGAATGACTTCAAAGATGCTACTTAGAAATCTCTATAGGCGCAACCTAGAACATTTTTACAGGTTATCAGTTTGGAGTTACAGAGGAGGTCTATCACTAGAATTATTGCTCTCACTATTATTCGCAGTGATACCTCACATGTGGTGCGAACACCGGCCTACGTATGCGTTCACTTCTGCGCGTGAGCACGGGGGGATGGGGGCACCTTACTTTTTTTCTTTCTTTCTTTCTTTTTTTTTTTTTTTTTCCCATTGTCCCTTTATTTATTTATTTTTTATTTTTTGACCACTTTATTTTCTTTCACAAGAAATGTAAATATCCATTGTAATAGAAATAAGGCATGACTGGTCCTCTTTATGGAGACATCTGGGGTCTATAAGACCCCCACATCTCTCCTCTACCCTGGAAAGTATCAGATCAAAGAAAAAAAAAATACATTGATCTCTGCTTTCCAGAAAAAAAATAAATGTCAGTGTTTACATCTGCCAAAACCGGAAGTGACATCACGGCGTCCCTTCTGGCCTCCCAGGAGCATAGAGATGGCTGGGGACCATTTGGTCCAATGCCAGCTCTATGGTAATCCAATGGCACTGCCGTATCGGAATCCAAGCTCCCCAATTTCAAAGGATAGTTTCCGGCAGGAGAGGACATTCCCCCCCCCGCTTCCCGTAAAAGCAATCCATCGGCTAATTAGCTACTAGGATGGCTTTTACAACACAGAGAGTCGCTGGGTGAAAAATAAAGACAGCGGGATAATGCCTGTAGCTGCACCCATCATCCCGATATAACCAGTGAAAGTCCAGGACGTCTGCCTGTCGGGAGGAGGTTAAAGAGGAACTCCTCCCTCATTACAAATACACTATATTACCAAAAGTATTGGGACGCCTGCCTTTACACATACATGAACTTTAATGACCTCCCAGTCTTAGTCCGTAGGGTTCAATATTGAGTTGGTCCACCCTTTGCAGCTATAACAGCTTCAACTCTTCTGGGAAGGCCGTCCACAAGGTTTAGGAGTGTATCTATGGGAATGTTTGACCATTCTTCCAGAAGAGCATTTGTGAGGTCAGGCACTGATGTTGGACGAGAAGGCCTGGCTCGCAGTCTCCGCTCTAATTCATCCCAAATGTGGTATATCGGGTTGACGTCAGGACTCTGTGCAACTACAAAGGGTGGGCCAACTCAATATTGAACCCTACGGACTAAGACTGGGATGTCATTAAAGTTCATGTGTGTGTAAAGGCAGGCGTCACAATACTTTTGGTAATATAGTGTAAGATAACAAAAGGCCTGTGTAGAAGTGATTAGTAATTGTTTGTTTTTCTTTTCCTCTTCAGTCATATCACAGCGGCCATTTTTACTTCTGGAACATGTGACAGGAAGTTCCCAGGATACATCCATGATCCCGGGGTGACAACACTCGAAATTCCAGTAATTGTAAGTAAAAGGAAACAATGTATCATATCAGTATGTGGCGCTGTATGGGGGGAAAAGTCCACCCTAATGCTGGGTTTACACTGATGTGGGAAACGCAGAGGAATCATTGCATTTTCCGCATAGCAATCGCACTCTGTTCATGGCATCTGCTGCGGGTGGCAATTAAAACTTAACGACGCCCCAAAAGCAGGTCGCAGAAAGCGGTGCGTTTGCTAAAATCGGATTGCTTGGGTACGAACTCCCATGCGACCCGATTCCAATGCTGCAAAAAAAAAAAGGGTGCCAGCGCCTTTTTCGTACTGATGCAGTGCGATTTTAGCCATATGAAATGATGGGCTCCAATCACACTGCACATAATCATTTGTGATTGGCACAGGAATGCGGTGCGATTCCTGTGTGAATTACATACGATGTAATGAACCCAACCTAAAGCCGTACTAAACCCAGCCCTCAAATTTTCTACTTGCATTTTGCGAGTGGAAAATGAGGGCTGTCGAGGAGCTGGGCTGCCTAGGAGCAGGGGTGCGAGCACCGCCGACAGGCGGGGATGAATGGGATCTGTTCTCCCAGAGGAAGAGAGCGTGGAGGAAGAGAGGGGGCGGCCGGATCATCATAGCGGAAGACGTGTGGAGGAAGAGGAGAGCCGGCTTGATCACAGAGCGGGGTTTGCCCGATGTAACATTAGAATTGCATTCCGCACCGTCACACAGAGCCCCGCCCTCCTGACCCCTCACCTGTGACAGACAGAACATGCCCTGGAATTGGACCGGCGTTCTGTCTGTCAGAGGTGAGGGGTCAGGAGGGCGGGGCTCTGTGTGACGGCGCGCGGACTGCAATTCTAATGTAAGCTGTTACATCGGACAAACCCCGCTCTGTGATCAAGCCGGTGTCTTGTCGAATACAGTCCCCTATCATATAGTGTCCGCCTTGTACTGCGCAGGCGCAGTATGGAGGACAAATGAGACGCCGAAAGTCTCCGAAGTTAAACAGCTGATCATCAGCTGTACACGGCGCCTGCGCTTTTATTCTCACCCTATGTCCAGGTTCATTCCCTACTATCCAAGTGGACATAGAGTTAGAATAAATAATTGCCGAGCGCAGCGAGGCCGTGCCCGAAGCGTGGCGAGTGAAGCAAGCCCGCGAGGGGCCCTCTTACAAAGCCATCGCCCAAGCGCCGTGTACAGCCGATGGTCAGATGATCAACGTCGGACACTTTCGGCATCTCCTTCTGCTCCGTACTGCGCAAGCGCTGCGCCTGCACAGTACGGGCGGACACTATGCGATAGGAGGACAGTTCTAGTCAGAACACCGGCTCTCCTCTTCCTCAACGCTCTCTTCCGCTATGATGATCCGGCCGCCCCTCTGCACGGGTGAGGCTGCAATGATGGACACGGGTGAGGCTGCAATGATGGACACGGGTGAGGCTGCAATGATGGACACAGGAGAGGCTGCAATGATGGACACAGGTGAGGCTGCAATGATGGACACGGGTGAGGCTGCAATGATGGACACGGGTGAGGCTGCAATGATGGACACGGGTGAGGCTGCAATGATGGACACGGGTGAGGCTGCAATGATGGACACGGGTGAGGCTGCAATGATGGACACGGGTGAGGCTGCAATGATGGACACGGGTGAGGCTGCAATGATGGACACGGGTGAGGCTGCAATGATGGACACGGGTGAGGCTGCAATGATGGACACGGGTGAGGCTGCAATGATGGACACGGGTGAGGCTGCAATGATGGACACGGGTGAGGCTGCAATGATGGACACGGGTGAGGCTGCAATGGTTAACCACTTGCTTACTGGGCACTTAAACCCCCCCTCCTGCCCAGACCAATTTTCAGCTTTTAGCGCTGATGCACTTTGAATGACAATTGCACGGTCATACAACACTGTACCCAAATGAAATTTGTATCATTTTTTTCCCACAAATAGAGCTTTCTTTTGGTGGTATTTAATCACAGCTGGGATTTTTATTTTTTGTTTAAACAAACAAAAAAAGATGGAAAATTTTGAAAAAAAAACAATCATGTTTCATAGTTTGTTATAAAATTTTCCAAACAGGTAATTTTTCTCCTTCATTGATAGGCACAGATAAGGCGGCACTGATGGGGACAGATAAGGCGGTACTGATGGGGACAGATAAGGGGGCACTGATGGGTGGCACGGATGGGTGGCACTGATGGGCACTGATAGATACCACTGATGGGGGGCACTGATGGACAGCACTGAGGGGCACTTATGGGCACTGGTAGGTGACACTTATGGGCACTGGTAGGTGACACTGATGGGCACTGATAGGTGGCACTGATGTGCAGCACTGTTGTTGTTACACTGATTGCGGGCACTGATGGGTGGCACTGTGGGCACTGATGGGTGGCACTGTGGGCACTGATGGATGGTGCTGATGGGCACTGGTAGGCGGCACTGCTGCCTATTGCTAGGTGTCACTGGCAGGGGACACAGGTGGGCACTGATGATCGCCGTGATCGGGACTGATGTCCCTCTCACGGCCGCCAGTGATCGTCTTTTTTTTTCCTCCTCACGCTGTCAGCGCAAGGAGAAAAAATAGCCGATTACCAGCTCTGTTGACATCACATGATCAGCTGTCATTGGCTGACAGCTGATCATGTGGATCGACCCCTTACTCCGATCTGTGATCAGGCGAGTCTCATAGACTCGCTAATCACAGAGCGCGCCGCACGCCCCCTGCAGGGGGCGCGCAGGCCGCTCATGCACGGGATGACGTCAATAGACGTAGTCCCAGCAAAGCAGGTCCGCGCTGTAGCAATCATTCGGCTATAGCGCGGATCTCTAGTGGTTAGCCCTGAACTCTATATGTATCGCACCCCAGATGCCCCTTTGAGGGCAACCATACTACTGATGTGGCGTGAAAATGAAATTGAGTTTGGCACCCCTCCTGTGTTATATCATTAATATTTGATTTTTGTGGAGTATCATTCATGGTCCTATGAATATAATCTTTGACATAACTTTGGGGATAGGGGGGTCGTTGAATCCATAGAGTTGGTTGTAATTTTTTGTTCTATTTATGATACAGATCTACCAAATAACAGTGTAACAAATAATAACAGTAAGTTTTTAGATTTAAAGTCCTTTAGTTTAACAGGCTGTTCTCTTATGCCCAATTTACCTTGGGCCTCCTACTGGGACCCCCCCCCCCCCGGAGCCCCACCCAACAAAAATTTAATTTTAAACATAAGCAGAGAGAAAAAAGACGGGGAAACAAAACAAGGTAGGAAAAGGTTAAAGTGATTGTAAAGCCTCGTTTTTCTATTTTTTAAAAATAATAAACATATTATACTTGCCTCCTCTGTGCAGTTGGTTTTGCACAGAGCAGCCCCGATCCTCCTCGATCCTCCTCTTCTCGGGTCCCTCTTTGCTGCTCCTGGCCCCTCCCACCTTTGAGTGCCCCTCAGCCAGCAGCTTGCTACAGGTTGTCACCCAAGCCAAGTCAGAGCTCTGTGTATCCATTCAGACACGGAGCCCCGCTCCCTCTCTCCCCTAATTGGCTGACTGAGTTTGACAGCTGCGGGAGCAAATGGCGCCGCTGCTCTGTCTCAGTCAATCAGGAGGAATGTACTGGATGGCTGAGGGGATCGTGGAGATCTCTGGGGAGAGAAGGAGCTCAGGTAGGTAATCGGGAGGTGCTGGGGAGGCTGCTACACGCAGAAGGTTTTTTATCTTAATGCATAGAATGCATTAGGATAAAAAAACCTTCTGCCTTTACAACTCCTTTATTAAAGTACCCCGGGCATGAATGGGTGGAAACTACATAAACATGAGATTCAGGACTGGGTCTAGGGGGGTGCTGTCGTGGGCTGTGCCCCCCAGGGCTTTAAGAGTGCATCCACTGATCTATGAGGCCCTCTGATAGGACCAGTTGATGTAAGGAGGCACTCTGATTGGTAAATTGATGTAAGAGGGGGACCCTGATGGGTACATTGATGTAAGAGGGGGACCCTGATGGGTACATTGATGTAAGAGGGGGACCCTGATGGGTACATTGATGTAAGAGGGGGACCCTGATGGGTACATTGATGTAAGAGGGGGACCCTGATGGGTACATTGATGTAAGAGGGGGACCCTGATGGGTACATTGATGTAAGAGGGGGACCCTGATGGGTACATTGATGTAAGAGGGGGACCCTGATGGGTACATTGATGTAAGAGGGGGACCCTGATGGGTACATTGATGTAAGAGGGGACCCTGATGGGTACATTGATGTAAGAGGGGACCCTGATGGGTACATTGATGTAAGAGGGGGACCCTGATGGGTACATTTATGTAAGAGGGGGACCCTGATGGAGACAATGCTTACCTGAACCCCATCTTGATCAGTGATGTGCACAAGAGCAGTGGCTCTCCTGGCTCTCTTCTGCGTCATTGGCTCAGAGACAGCAGAGGAAGCCATTGTTGTCAATCACGGCAGTGAGAAGGGAGCGGACACATAGAGCCGGCTTGGGAGCGAGCATGCCTGCAGGTGCGATCTGTCAGCGGTGGTGTATACCAGACATTGCCAATGACAGATCAATGCACCGGCCCGCTGCCAGTACCATGTGATCGCTGTGACCAATCACAGCAGATAATATGACAGTAAACAATGGATGGCTTCCTTTCATGCCATCCATTTTGTACAATTGTGTTGCTTGCTGTGATTGGTGACAGTGATCACATGGTACAGACAGGGTTGATCACAGCACATCTGTGCAACGTGATTACCTGTGGTCAATCACAGCTACTCACAATACTCACTGAATTAATTGGTTATTCCGTAAAAATGGTTGTTTATACCAATGAAATTCATTGGTAGAAGCAATTTTTATGCGCAAAAAAAAATAATCCTGATCACTTCCCCAGAGTAGTACAGTGTTACTATGGTATACTATGTTACTATGGTAACACTGTATTGCTCTGGTCACAGTGTGTTAAAAAATCATAATCAAAAGAAAAAACATTATATATTACTTTTTTTATTTCCATACTGTCACCAGTCAGTGTCCCCGATCACCGCCACACCAGTTATATGATGAGGCTGTACTGCACTGGTCACAGTATGTAAAATAAAAATTGTGAAAAAAAATCATTCATTCATCATTATTTTCCAAATAATTGTAATAAAAAAAAATTACAGCTTCAATAAACTTGCAATGCATCCTACTAAATACCTTGGACTGTCTACTTTCCAAAAAGGGGTTATTTGGGGGAAATTTGTACTGTCCTGACGTTTTCGGGCCTCAGGAATGATCGATTTTCAGATATACATTATATATACCATAGTTTGTGGACTCTATAACTTTCCAACAGACTAAATAATATACACTGATTTGTGTTATTTTCACCAAAGAAATGTAGAATACATTTTATCCTAAATTGATGAGGAAAGGTTATTTATTTGCAAAATGTTATAAGAGAAACGGAGAAAAACACATTTTTGGTTTTTTATTATTTATTTAGCAAAAAGTAAAAAAAAAAAAAAAAAAAAAAAAACAGCGATGATTAAATACCACCAAAAGAAAGCTCTATTTCTGTGAAAAATTTAATATCATTACATGTTGCATGACCGCGCAATTGTCATTCAAAGTGCGACAGCACTGAAAGCTGAAAATGTTCCTGAGCAGGAATGAGGTGAAGGTGCCCCGGTATTGAAGTGGTTAAAAAGGAGCCAAATAAGGATGTGATAATAAATGGCTTTATACGATCAATATCCATAAATAAAATATAATAAAATAATGGATAAAAATTCAATATCAATGCCAAAATTTCAAGATTTTCTGCCAGGGGAGGGCAAACTTTTGAGCACAACTGTACTCCTGATCCCTGCACTCTGCACATTATATACTCCTTACCTCTGCACTCTATACATTATATACTGCTGACCTCTGCACTCTATACATTATATACTGCTGACCTCTGCACTCTATACATTATATACTGCTGACCTCTGCACTCTATACATTGTATACTGCTGACCTCTGCACTCTATACATTATATACTCCTTACCTCTGCACTCTGCATATCCTGTGCTCCTTACCACTGTACTCTGTGCATTATATACTCCTGACCTCTGCACTCTATACATTATATATTCCTGACCTCTGCACTCTATACATTATATATTCCTGACCTCTGCACTCTATACATTATATATTCCTGACCTCTGCACTCTATACATTATATACTGCTGACCTCTGCACTCTATACATTATATATTCCTTACCTCTGCACTCTATACATTATATACTCCTGACCTCTGTACTCTATACATTATATACTCCTGACCACTGCACTCTATACATTATATACTCCTGACCTCTGTACTCTATACATTATACACTCCTGACCTCTGCACGCTACATAATATACACAATATACTGTACACTTCTGACCAAGGTGTTAATTGTCTTTATGGTTTCTAATTATTTAATGAAGTTCTCAGGCGGCGTGTCAGTTCTCTGTCTGTATCCTTTGTTCAGAAAAGAAACAAGCACCCCAGGTGGGACTCGAACCCACAATCCCTGACTTAGGATGCCAGTGCCTTATCCGTTAGGCCACTGGGGCTTTGCTTGTGTTTTGCTTTTTTTTGTTTGTTTTGGGGGGCGGGGTTTATTATTTTATGAAATGTACAATTAGTATCCAACCAATTTTTATCGGAGATAAATCCATAGAATTAAATTATTTTGGGGCTTTGATGGAAGTCGGTCAGTGTTCTCTTCTGAACCCTAAACCTTCTGATAATTCAGAGGAAGGCAACCCCCCCCCCCCCCCCCGGTCATATTATCTCCAAAGGGGGAAAAATTCCTTCCTGACCCCATAAGGCGATCGGATAATCCCTGAATCATCAGTCTAGAGTGTCCAGTTCATCTCCCTGTACATTGCTCAGAATGTAGAGACGGGACCCCAACATCAAGGGCCCACAATCCAGAAGGTCATTTAGAAAGAGGTCTGATCTCAAACTCCACCCCTCCAGGGAGCAACCTATCCCAATCACTCCCAAAGTCACTGCTGCTCATACAATTGGCAGGAAATGTGGAGGAGGAGCGGGCTATGGGGGAAGAGTCTAAATGGCATGCCTTGAACCACTTAAAGTGGAACTTTACTCGCCTCCCCTGCCACCCTCGAAATCTTCACTTCACCGTCTTCTAGGTTCCAGATCTTCAGCAATCTTGATTGACTAGTCATGAAGCCAGACTAAGCGCATCTTCAGTACTTACCCGAGACAAACGGTGATAAGAGGAATGCAGGAGACATGCCCCTTCTTCTTCTGCATTCCTCTTGCCGCTGTCTCCTTCCTAGCTATGTAGTCAGGCTTGGTGCCCCCCCACTTCCCCCAACTACATACCTAGGAAGGGGATGTCCACTTTTCTCAGCTCTAGGCACTTTCCTGAGACAAATGGTGACAAGAGGAATGCAGAGGACATGCAAAAGGTTTAGAAACAATGCTCTAAGATATGGAAATTACAGGTAAGTCAAACTTCCTCTGATTGCAGCCACTGACAACAATGTTGGGGGTTATTATTGCTGCAATTGATCACTCATGCTGGGGCAATTACTGTCCCCACTAATACCAATGTTGGGGGTTATGGTCAGGCAGGTAAGAAACTTGACTACAGAGTAGAAAGTAGGTCTCTTCTGCATTAAAAATGTCATTTTAAGGTAGGGAGGAGGAGGGGCCTTTCTTGTGGAGTTCACTGGGGAAGAAACATAGCAAGGTGAGGGCAGAAAAAGACCAAGTGATCCATGGAGTCTGCCCCAGCGTCAGATAGTGATTGCACACATATATTGTTAATGCGTCAGGAAAATGAACTTCTGGGACTGAAACACAAAGCACAGAGGTGGATCTCCTCCTACTTGATGGTTTTATTTTTTATCCTCCCTTCATCCTGGTATAAGAGATAAGAAAGATATCGCCCCAGGTGGGACTCGAACCCACAATCCCTGGCCGAGGCCAGTGCCTTAACCATTAGGCCACTGGAGCTTTGCTCTCTATCTACTATCTGTCTGTCTATCACTCACCCCCCCCCATATCTATCTATACTTTATCTGGCTATATATCTAATATCTATATATATTTTATTTTTTATCTAATATCTTTCCATCTCTCACTCACCGCCCCCCCCCCCCCCCTATATCTATCTAGCTAACCCTAAACCTTATGATGATTCAGAGGAAGGCGAAAACCCCCTTTGGTCATATTATCTCCAAAGGGGTAAAATTCCTTCCTGACCCCATAAGGCGATCGGATAATCCCTGAATCATCAGTCTAGAATGTCCATTCCCCTGTACATTGCTCAGAATGTAGAGACGGGACCCCAACTGAAGGCCCCACAATCCAGAAGGCCATTTAGAAAGAGGTCTGATCTCAAACTCCACCCCTCCAGGGAGCAACCTACCCCAATCACTGCCAGAGTCACTGCTGCACATACAATGGGCAGGAAATGTGGAGGAGGAGCAGGCTATGGGGGAGGAGTTTAAATGGCATGCCTTGAACCACTTAAAGTGGACCTATACTTGCCTCCCCTCACACCCCCGCCACCCTCAAAATCTTCACCGTCTTCTAGGTTCCAGATCTTCAGCCAACTTGATTGACTAGTCATGAGGTCAGACTGAGCGCAGCCTCAGAACTTTCCTGAGACATTCCTCTTGCCACCGCTTGTCTCCGGAGAGTTCCTGTCTCCTTCCTAGCTATGTAGTCAGGCTTGGTGCCCCCACACTTCCCCCAAACAACATACCTAGGAAGGAGATGTCCACTTTTCTCAGCTCTAGGCACTTTCCTGAGATAAATGGTGACAAGAGGAATGCAGAGGGAATGCCCCCCCATTCCTTCTGCTTTCCTCTTGGTGCTGCTTGTCTCAGGAGAGTACCTGTCTAGCTATGTTGTCGGACGGCTGCAGGCGTAGAGGGTGCGCTCAGTCTAAACTCATGGTCAGTCAATCAAGATGGCTGAAGATCTGGAACCTAGAAGACGGAGAGGTGAAGATTTTGAGGGCGGTGGGGGTGTGAGGGGAGGGGAGTATAGTTCCACTTTAAGTGGTTCAAGCCATGCCATTTAGACTCCTCCCTGTATTGTCTGGGTGTGTGGATCTTACAAGTCTGACTTCTTCAAAATTCGCTGTCTTCGTTGGAGCTTTCGGTGGAGCTGTCTGAGTCTACGGTGCAGAGAAAAAAATCCAGGCTCCTCCATTTTTCAGGGACTTCTTTTTCGATGCAGGAAACGTCTTTGCGTTTATTCTCAATCTCTCGTTCTTCATTGGCCAAAAATTCCTCCATATTCATATTTAAATCTTCTGTTTGTTCGAGAATCTGGAAGGAGAAAATAACATTCGTTAGTGTTCCAGATTGATACAGTAAATGGTGACAAAGCTTGGTGAGCCCAACCCCTCCGACGTGCAGCAAATACCCCAAGAGGGATCCTTCAACCCTAGCTCCCTCTAGTGATCAGAAGAAGCACTGCACTGCATTAACACATCCTTGACGTGTGTATATATAGATACAGTGACTCTGTGCTGTCGCCCCAGGACAGGAAGTGTGTTTCTGGTGGGATTAAGCTGTGTGCCTGACACATACATAATAATTATCACCAATAATAAACAGAATTCCTTCAGACAAGTCCCCAGACCATGTGATTGTGCGGTGATTGCAAAATCACAAATGTGAGAATTCTGTACAAAAAACACATCTTAGATGCTGCTGAATAATCTCCCCTCCCCCAATATATATGGACCCTCCATTATTCATATACTTACCGGCTGTGGTGTAAATGCTGCGGGTGACGTTCCTTTCTCCACCTCGTCCCAGTCAGTTGTTTTGAAAAATGGGTGGCGTCTGATGTCACGTACCATGTATGCCCGTGTTTCCTGGTCTTCCCATAAGAGCTGTAAAAAAGAAAGAAATATGATAAGAAACACAGTGAGAACAACAACAATGTGTGACCAATAGAACTCCCCATTGTAATCTTTGATTCTGACAGTGACATATTTCAGCTTCCTTGATTTTGCTTGTAAACCCGCCACTATGTTATGATTGGATGGGGTTGTAGCATGGTACCTGGTATAGTACATGCTCAGGGTGAATATAAGTGAAGGCAGATCCTTTCACTAAGCAGTCAGTGTGATAAAAGTATTGCTATGACCCACATGAATGTGTGGTGGGAAGAATGTAGAGTTGTGTGTTCTGAACTCCTAACAAGGTCTGTATAACCTGGAAAGGGTTTTGTCTGTAAAGAGAAGGTAAAGCTGTGTATACTCACCATAGTTATGAGATCCTCGAGGTGAACATTCCTGTCATTTGGACGAACTCGGTTCTCGGGACGTCCTGGCGCGGTCTCCTGGAGTTTCTTGATCTGATGCGCGCTAATAGACATCTCATTCACCATCTCTCCTAAGGAGTAATAGTCCGCTGTGGCGTCGTATGGTTCCCCTTTTATGATCTGTAGAAACACAAGGAGAGAAAAAAGGATGAGAACATTCCTAGGCCAGGCAAAGGATAGACGGGACTCCATGCTGACATATGTGATGTATGAAGCCTCCCAGGAGTCCTAAAATTGTGCTCAAAATACATCAAACTAAGGCGGAGCTTGTGAATGTTGGAGGTGGGGCTTAACATTTATATATAGTCAAAACTTTTGTTTTCTACATTTTGAATAGAGTACGGAAGGGTTGAGACCCCTGCCAGTTTATTTTTTGCTGTCTGTGTGCCATTGGGGGAATTTCCCTTCACTTCCTGTCCCCGGGATTCAAGAGGAAGTCAAAGGAATTCTCCCAAAGTGAGAGAAACTCTACTCTTAGGATCTTATCCCCAAACAGGTGTCACCATTGGAAGACTTTCCTCTATTCCTGTTCTGGGGACAGCTGTAACATTTTGCATCCTGCTGTATTTTCTTTCTCGCTAACAATGGTCACCAGTACACATAAAGAGTGTGACTTCCCTAATGAGGACACCAATAAAAACCTGAGAGAGGGTCTAACCCTATCCATTTAGTCTGCATTCATACATTGGCATTTTGAGCTGCACATCGCGTGAAGGTTGTCGCCCAAAAAAAAAGTTCAGGAACTTCTTTTAGGCAGCATGCTTCACGCAATGCGTTTACCACAATTGCAGCGCAGTTGATCACGTGACAATCGCGGCAGAACCTCACCGCATTTTTTAGGTGGGATTGAAAAAAATGGCGTCTGAAATGTACATTGTGCGATTTGTCATTCACACCTGGGTATTTGGAAGTCAAGATTCAAAATGTCCATGTGTGAATGTGGCCTTAATGAAAGCGGAGCCCCTTAATCTCTTCTCTATATTCCGTAGTAAATATTACAATTCAGTCTAAAATCAAGAATCTTACCTCTGGGGCCATGTAACCGGGTGTACCCGCATATCCTACGACCTTAACGTTCTCAATGACTCCGGCCACTGCGATACCAAAATCACCGATCCTGATGTGACCGTCGCTGTCCAATAGAATGTTCTCGGGTTTGAGATCTCTGTGAAGAAAAGAAGTGAACCGTTAGCCCTGCATATCCCACATTATAATAAAGAAAGGGTGGACATTGGCTTCTCTTATATCTGCCTACAGGAAGACCTCTGTCCCAGAATTCCCAGCTCCGCCCACCTGCTATATACATCATGAGGAGGTCTCACTCCTCTTGCTGGATTTTTTATAAATCCTCCATTAAGCAGAATATGGCATGAGCAGGGAGACTTCTACAGCCGATGGAAGGACACCGCGCAACTGGGAAGTCTTCCTGATTCAATAAAACCACAAGCCAAGGGGGATTGTTAGTCAGCTAATTTAATATTTACCTATGGACAACCGCACGATCATGGAGGTATTGCATGCCGCAAATAATCTCGGCAGTGAGACATCTGAAGGAGAAAGAAAAATATGAATTAGCATTTAGAATCATCACAGACCAATAAAAGGTAAAAATGAAGAGACTTCCCCCTATAGTACATAGGGGTTTAGATGGACGGGGCTCAGTGGGAGTGGCCTGGTTGTGTCACTGCCTGTTCTCATTGGTCAGCCACCCCCAACGCCATCACAACCCGGTCATTGGACTTACCTTATCATGTTGTCTGGAAATGGAGCTGAAGCCTCCATCAGTTCCCGTAGAGTCCCGCCACTCAGGAATTCCATGGCAAAGACTAGATGAGTCTGTTTGAAAATAAGAGATAAAGGTTACATTAGAGACAAGTAAGATTTCACTTTGTGGAGGAATATAGGAAGGCTGGGGGTAAAGTACAGGAATAGGATAAAAAAAACCTGGGAGATAAAAAGACTTACCTCTGTTTGGAATGTTAAATACAGACGAGTGATATATGGCTGGTCATCGCACTCTTTCAGTATGTTATACTCTTCATTTTCATGGACGGGATTACATTTTCCCAGTTCAATCATCTTCATTGCCACCTTCTGTTGATTGGAGGAATGGGAGGCCAACATCACCTTCCCAAAGGCCCCTTGTCCAAGTTTTTTATGGATGGTAAAATCTTCCAACGCAACCCTACATGTCCTATCCTCTGCGTCGGATGGGACCGGTGAAAATGTCTCCTCCTCTGCGCCGGATGGGACCGGTGACAATGTCTCCTCCTCTGCGCCGGATGGGACCGATGAAATTGTCCCATTGACTGTGTTGCTGGGCATTGGAGTACCTAAAGATTTCTTACTCTCAATGTCCCTGTTGAAAGAGGCTTCATCTGATGAAGACCTATATATCCATCTCTCTTTGGTGAATAGAGTCACCTGTATTTGTTGGTCCTTGGTGATCGGCATGGCCTGTAATTGCTGATCCTCGGTGATCGGCATGGCCTGTAATTGCTGATCCTCGGTGATCGGCATGGCCTGTAATTGCTGATCCTTGGTGATCGGCATGGCCTGTAATTGCTGATCCTTGGTGATCGGCATGGCCTGTAATTGCTGATCCTCGGTGATCGGCATGGCCTGTAATTGCTGATCCTTGGTGATCGGCATGGCCTGTAATTGCTGATCCTCGGTGATCGGCATGGCCTGTAATTGCTGATCCTTGGTGATTGGCAGGACATGTAATTGCTGATCCTTGGTGATCGGCAGGACATGTATTATCCTGTTGTTGCTGGATGGGATCACTTCTCTTTCCCCATCCTCGGTGGTTAGGATCTCTTCTGTGTCCTCATCCTCGGTGGTTAGGATCACTTCTGTGTCCTCATCCTCAGTGGTTAGGATCACTTCTGTGTCCTCATCCTCGGTGGTTAGGATCTCTTCTGAGTCCTCATCCTCGGTGGTTAGGATCTCTTCTGAGTCCTCATCCTCGGTGGATGGGATCACTTCTGAGTCCTCATCCTCGGTGGTTAGGATCTCTTCTGTGTCCTCATCCTCTGTGGATGGGATCACTTCCGTTTCCTTGTCCTTTTTGGTTTCATCCTGTGGAGTTGGCCCAGTCTGTGTGGTGATTGAAGTCACTGGGGTTTCCTCACTCTCTCTGAAGGATAAAACCACTAGAGTCAGGTCTATTTCATCGGTGGTTGGGTCATTTTTTGCTTCTGGGGAGAAAAAAAAATGATTAAACAATTATTTCTATTCCTGCTATTTACATATCATTTATTGATGTTATACAGAATCTATGGACATATAAAATGGTTGTAAACCTCAGACATGAAATATGAACAAAGTACATCCTTCTATACTGTGTACTTGTTTCTATCCAAAGCAGTGCGTGTGATTTCTCTCTGCTGTCTGGTTCCTCTTTCATCTACAGGACTCAATTCTGACAGCTTTTCCTGATACCAAGAGAAATATGATAGCTAGAGGGGAGAGCTCCAGCACACAGCCTGTGATTGACAACAATAGCTGTGCTTGTTCTCCTTGTAGTGTGTGGAAGGGGGGGGGGGGGGTCCTGGGTCCCTTATCTCCAATCTGGACTCAGTGTTCTTCTTCCTGAGCCTTTCATTATGTGAATTCAGGACCCCACCCCCTGCTTTGTGCTTCTGAGAAATGTCGATAGATTTTGTGTAAATTCTGAGGTTTACAAGTCTGTAGAGGACAGATGGCTGTAGATAAATAGGTACAACTTATGTAGACGGATTTGTTTAATCTCTATCACCCAAGGCCAGTCACTTCACTGGGTATATGGAGGGTGTACAATTACTTTAAATGTGTTTCCTTTTATATATGTAAGTGAATGCCGTTGGTGTTCTTGAAATGATCTTGTGTCACTCGTCTCTCTTTATCTGCTACAGGAAGGCTCCTAATGGAGAGATTTCCCTTCATTATCGGTTCTGTATACACAGCAAGACTTGGGAAGAAATATCTCAGTCCTCTCCTAGACCGTTGTCACCGGAAGCCATGTCCCCATCAGAAGATTTCCCCTCTATTCCTGTCCTGGTAGATCTTCCATCACTTTCCATCCTGGTGACATTGGTGATCAGGACTAAGGGAGAGAATGATTCTCCCTAATAGGGACCTGCCAGGGGTTCTACCAATTCCCTACTCTATATAGTTACCCTTTTAGGTGTATATAGCAGTGACCCCAGTGTATGTAGTAAATATGTAGGTGACATACATTATATTACTGTATAGTGCTTGCATTATTTTTAAGTGTTCTTGCATAGCAAGACCACTTACTGTTATCTCACATATATATTATTCTTATTATTATAGCCAAATTTACCACCCTAACTCCTCCCACAGTTTTTACACTACATAGACAAGTAATATACCGAAACGTGCGGATTGTTCCCAAATGGTGTGCTATTACTTTGTGGAACGTTT
This sequence comes from Aquarana catesbeiana, assembly GCF_042186555.1. Taxonomy (NCBI): domain Eukaryota; kingdom Metazoa; phylum Chordata; class Amphibia; order Anura; family Ranidae; genus Aquarana; species Aquarana catesbeiana. The sequence continues at coordinate 15,997,431 of NC_133332.1, forward strand.
CGCCGAATGGTTCACGAAATATTGTCGTTTTTGCGGCGAAATTGGTCCCATAGGAATGAATGGGGAAACTAGAGTGGGAGATGACAAAAGCTGGAAAATCAGAACATGATTTCTAAACTGCCGCCACTCCCTCATTTTCAAGCCCACCTACACAAATCTTATATCAAAACGTTCAGCTATCCCTGCTGCCACTAAACATGTCCACGGCTAAGCCATAGTCCTGACAGTTTTCACAATATGACCATTTGTTTGCAACTCACGCCGTCCATTGACATTCATTGAAACTACACTCTAGCCCCCTCCAAATTTGAAGGGCAATTTCTAAACTGCGACCGTGCCTTCATTTTTAATATTTCAGAGACATACTATACATCAAAATCTAGGTCTGGGTCTTGTGATTCTCACAATATAAAGATCTTCGCTGTAGGATGTATAGTTTTTAAAATACGGCCATTTGTTTAGAGGTCATTTCAGGAAATTTTAGCCATTAATCAGAGTGTACTGTTAGTGTTTGTTTTGTTGCCATGGTTACCAAAGCTTCTGTTATACACAGGGGGGAAGGTGGCTGGAGCATCTCAGCTGATTACAGAGCCCGGGGGAGGGGACAGACACACCATGTACTGATTTATAATAGAGGAATATGATGGGGCAGTTTTGATGGGGTAATTCTGATGGGGCAGTTTTGATGAAGCAGTATTTGGGAAGCATAAACAGGGCATGAGCGTTGCTAGGAAACAGTGGTTGTAAACACAAGATGCTGAGACACTCCAAATGCATGTGACTTCATCTGCTAGACTTGATAATGCTTGTAGACTCCTCCCACAGTTTTCACACTACAGAGACAAATAATATACCGAAACGTGCGGATTGTTCCCGATTGGTGTGTTATTACTTTGTGGAATGTTTTGCCGAATGGTCCACGAAATGACGTTTTTGCGGCGAAATTGGTCCCATAGGTATGAATGGCGAAATGTTCAAAACTAGAGTGGGAAGTGACAAAAGCCGACAACCCGATGATCAGCCAAAACATTATGACCACCCCATGATCAGCCAAAACATTATGACCGCCCCATGTAAAAAAAAAAAATATTTTTGAAAAAAAAAAAATATTTTTGAAAAAAAAAAAATATTTTTGAAAAAAGTAAAAAAATAATTTTTGAAAAAAAAAAAAATCATTTTTGAAAAAAAAAAAAAATATTTTTGAAAAAAAAAATTATTTTTGAAAAAAAAATATATTTGAAAAAAAAAATATTTTTGAAAAAAAAAAATTATTTTTGAAAAAAAAAATTACTTTAAAAAAAATAATAATTTCGAAAAAAAAATTATTTTTGAAATAAAAAAATTCATTTTTGAAAAAAAAAATTACCTTTGAAAAAAAAAATTACTTTTGAAAAAAAAAATTACTTTTGAAAAAAAAAATCATTTTTGAAGAAAAAAAAATCATTTTTGATTAAAAAAAATTCATTTTTGAAAAAAAAAATTACTTTTGAAAAAAATGTTCAGCTCTTTCAGCGAATGATGGAACTTTTTTACTACTATTTATACTTTTTAAAATATTAAGCTTTTTAACACTTTTCACAGTTACTCAAGCCACTCCACCCCACCCAGTTACTCCGCCCACTCCAGTTGTAGAGGCAAGAACACTTTCACAATTTCCCCAGAAATTGTACCTTTTCTAGTTCTCAATTATAATACTTACCAGTAGTGTAATTTGCATTTTTTGATTGAGGAACAGGTCCATGTCTAATTGCCCTACACACACCCCTTCTAGGGGCAGTAGTTTCTGGGAATGAGATGCGTCGGCCGCCATCTGCTGAGGGTCCCGCTCTCCCCTGTGTTGCTTCCTCTTGGATGTTATTCAGAGGTCCAACTTTATTATTTTTCTTAAATAGCCGCTTAACTGCCCCATGCACACCCCTTCTAGGGGCAGGTGATTGGAGCTGTGTGGCTGGTTGGCGGTCCTCTGCTGAGGGTCCCGCTCTCCCCTGTGTTGCTTCCTCTTGTATGTTGTTCAGAGGTCCAACTTTATTATTTTTCCTAAACAGGCGCCTAATTACCCCATATACACCCCTTTTAGGGGTAGTAATCTGGGGCTGTGCGGCTGGTTGGCGGTTCTCCATTGAAAATCCCGCTGGAAATCTGGTTCGTTTAGCGCAGTTCATTATTGAATAATGAGCAATGCTTAAGACAAAGAGCAATCGCTTCCTTCTTCTTCAAAGGAAAAACTCTGTCTGAGCCTCCAACTGCCGGGAGCTTGTTTTATCTGAAGCTCTGCCTCTATGACATCACATATGCAAATGAGGTATGTTGTCATGGCAACTCAACTGCCGCCAGACAAGGCACACAGCAGCTGTGTAGCCATGACAATATGGAAATGAGATCAATTCTCAACTGGTAAACAACTTCATTTTTTTTTGGTATTTTTTTCTAATAAATATAGATTTGGGACATCCGTGGTTTTATTTAAACATGCTTTCTTTCATGTTTAATGAATCCAGTCTATAATAAAATCATTTTATTCATGTCTGTAGACTTAATTCACAAAGTATGAGATCAGCATTTTTAGCTCAGTGACCTTTCAAATCTGCTGGCTGTTTGCAAAAAAAATAACTGACGCTTTTTTTTTTTTTTTATTTTACAAACACACATCAGTTATTTAGGGGGGTCCTTATTTCTAGTCATAGTATATGTCCAGTACAAGCCTGTAATACTTAATACTGTAATACATTACCAGTCCATTCCTCACCATACAGGGCTCTGATAGTTGGACTGACAATCATTCCACCATACAACACCTAATAAATCCGATATCATTTTATGCAGATAGATAGAGCTCTCTTGTGGTGGGATTTCATAGGCACTTTTTTTAATAAATTATTTTTCTATATAAAAGGGAGAAAACTGAATTAAAAAAAAAATTTCTATTTTTTTCTAATATGAAATATTGGAAATAAATAATCTTTATAGATGTAATGTATTCCACTGATTGTCTTTGGCAAAGAAATAAACAAAATCGGTGTCTGTCACTTACTCTGTGTCAGAGTTCTGATATTTTGAGCATTCCGCTTTCTCTGACTTCCTGGTAAAAAAAAAAAAATCTCCACTAAAAATGGGGGAACAGAGCGATCACCCCAACATGAGCCCTTCCTGGAGACTGGCCACCCCAAGGGGATCTCTCATTTTTTTTTTAGAGGGGGGTAAAAAAATAAATGATGTCACCCACTGAAGCCAAGAGCAAGTCCTCCGCTGGGGTTTGTTTACAGGAGATGCAGTCAGGTGTGTTTTTCAAATGCAGCAAAAAAAACCCAAAAAAACACAGAAAAAACGCATATTCAAAGGAAATAAATGTATTCCAATGAGCCGAGTTTACACCATTGCAGTGTTTATTAGAAGTGCAGCATTTTTTCACACTAGCGCACACTGCAGACATGTACTGTATAATGGCATGCAAATGTGTAAATGCAACTAAAATAAATTTAAATAAATGAAAAAAATTATTCCAAAGATGTAAAAATGCAAAGGCCAGATGTCCTCTGTAAACCCCAAACATCCCCCCCCCCCCCCCAGAACATCGCAGTGCACCTCAACACACGTAATCACACTGCTATTGGTCAGTCCTCTGGAAGTGTTGTAGACCATATATAATGGAGCAAATAGGCTACTCAAATACAGTGGAACCTCGGATTACGAGCATAACCCGTTCCAGGAGAATGCTCGTAATCTAAAGCACTCACATATCAAAGCGAGTTTTCCCATTGACGTCAATGGAAACAAAAATAATTTGTTCCGCATTGACTTCAATGGGATGCAATACCGCATGCGGCCAGAGGCGGGGGGGCGACGGAGAGCCTCAGAAATGGCCGAAAAGGCCCTAGCACACTTCAGCGGACCTCGGAAAACCTCGGAAAGACTCCGTTCACGAGTTTTTGCCGAGGTCAGCCGAACTGTCCTCGGGCATTTCCGTGCATTTCCGACGATCGGCGACTGTCGGCTCTGCTCGGCCCCGGCGCCCCCCCACCTCCGACCAAAAGCGGTACTGCACACCGCTTTCGGCCTGAATCCTGCTCGTTTTGCCAGACAACACTCACAAACCGAGTTAGGATTTTTAGAAATACAGTGCGAAACGCTCGTTAACCACGTTGCTCGCACACCGAGGTTCCACTGTACGATGTAATATAATTATAATTACCAGTTTAAGATGTTGCTTTCCTACATGAACAAGAGAGTGATAATCATAAGGATCAGTAATCCCCAAGATTTGTATGGTGAGTATATCAGAAAACCTGTGACACCCAACAAATCAAAATCAGAACACAAACATCACAATTCTATCCATCCCATATATGCCCCAACAGCTAAATAATAAATTCTCTTCATCCATACCTAATACAAGATAACATTATTCAACATCCATGCGGATCAATAAGTATCCCAACAGGGAACTTTCTTCAGCCGTGTCCCACAATCAAGACCGATAGATTTAAGCTTATGGGAATATAAGGCAAACAAACACAGATAAGTCAATACTTCCACAAGGAGCCACACCAGACTTGACCATTCATTTGTTATGTAGAGGGCTAGAATCCCCCACAATAGATAGCCAAACCAGCCACATGGTGAGCACTCACCTAAGAGGATGTCCGCCTGTAAATAACACAGTACAAAGCACTGGTTTCAGAATTCCAGGTTTCTCATGTGTTAAACCGCCCCAATATACCAAACCATCTGTAACAATAGGCATATTCCTGTGTTGCCCACTCTATGGACGATTGAAATTCAAAAGGAATGTAGCAAGGTCCCAGGCCTCCTTCGGTCTAACGAGAACCTCCAGGGCCAGAGATAGCTGACATCCTTCTGTATGTGGTGGGTTGTGAGGCATAGTGCGTAGTTAAAGTTTTTGGGGCGCCAGACACTTCTTGGATGCAAAGGAAAGTTTATTTTTCTTAACAAACCTTTTCTTGGACGAGAGAGGGCTAGGGTCAGGACACCCTTAGGTGGTGGCAAGTTCAATTGGCAGACTCCAAAACTTCAATAGGAGGAGAACCATGCAGGGAAAAGTATCCAGCAAGACGCCACATCTGCATGTGCATTCTCCTATGGCAACAGTCTAATGCTCCGTACACACGGTCGGACATTGTTCGGACATTCCGACAACAAAGTCCATGGATTTTTTCCGACGGATGTTGGCTCAAACTTGTCTTGCATACACACGGTCGCACAAAGTTGTCAGAAAATCCGATCATTCTGAACGCGGTGACGTAAAACACGTACGTCGGGACTATAAACGGGGCAGTGGCCAATAGCTTTCATCTCTTAATTTATTCTGAGCATGCGTGGCACTTTGTCCGTCGGATTTGTGTACACACGATCGTAATTTCCGACAATGGATTTTGTTGTCGGAAAATTTTATAGCAAGCTCTCAAACTTTGTGTGTCGGAAATTCCGATGGAAAATGTGTGATGGAGCCTACACACGGTCGGAATTTCCGACAACAAGGTCCTATCACACATTTTCCGTTGGAAAATCCGACCGTGTGTACGGGGCATAACAGTTCATAACACAAACGTAACAGTTCTGTCACTTTGACTACAATCGCTCCTTGTAGTTCTTCAGCCCTCTGAGCTCCCGGTCTCTCACTAGAGCCTATGATTTACAGCCACTGAATCCCTTGAGCTTCTTTAATCTTCATGGCGGTATCTTCCCCAAGCGTCCCCCCCCCCCGTTTCTCTGCTGGCTCCCTAGCTTGGCACTCTATTTACCTCTCAAGCTTCACCCCGCTGGCCTGCTCGGTCCCTGGCTTGACACACAAGGCTGCTCTGCAAGCGTCACCTCCGCTGGCTGGGTCCCTGACTTGATACCCACTGAAGTTTCCCGATTCTTTACCGTCCCCGGTTGGTGAGAATGCTGCTCCGGTACTTGTTTCAGTTACTCACTGTGGTCCCTGGTAATAAGGCGGATAGTCCCTTCCTGGCGACAGCTTCCCCTCCACCTCCGACCACGACAGGTTCTCCGGCCGGTAGAACCGTCACTTTTGGTTGGACTGCAAGCCGCAATCCCAACCCTGCACTGCTCTCTTGCTTCTGGATAGGCCCTCAGACAGCCTAGCAGCCAGATGTGCCCGGGATAGGCCCAATCTCCAGCCTAGCAGCCCGGGCAATACAACACACATCCACCTAGACAGCCGTCCAGGTGGCACAGAACACAGAATGCCTTGCAAAAGTATTCACCCCCTTGGCATTTTTCGTGTTTTGTTGCCTCACAACCTGGAATTAAAATGGATTGTTTGAGGATTTGCATCGTTTAATTTACAGAACACGCCCACAACTTTGAAGATGTGTATTTTTTTTATTGTGAAGCAAACAACAAATAGGGCAAAATAACAGAAAAAGTCAATGTGCATAACTATTCACCCCCCTAAAGTCAATACTTTGTAGAGCCACCTTTTGCGGCTATCACAGCTCCAAGTCGCTTTGGATAAGTCTCTATGATCTTGCCACATCTTACCACTGGGATATTTGCCCATTCCTCCTTGCAAAACTGCTCCAGCTCCTTCAAGTTGGATGGTTTGCACAAGCGAAATAATAAAGGGGAGAATGTGACGTTATTGATGTAGCTATGTAAATAGTTGTTTTTCTGGTTGGACAAACTGCACTGAATCCTATAATGCACTGAAGACTACATTTGTAATGTACTTCGAGAAAAAATGCTTGTAATGTACCTTTGCAAACTAAATAAAACTTTGTTGGATAAAAAAAAAGTTGGATGGTTTGCGCTTGTGAACAGCAATCTTTACGTCTGACCACAGATTTTTTATTGGATTGAGGTCTGGGCTTTGACTAGGCCATTTCAACACATTTACATGTTTCCCCTTAAACCACTCAAGTGTTGCTTTAGCAGTGTGTTTGGGGTCATTGTCCTGCTGGAAGGTGAACCTCCGTCCTAGCCTCAAATCACACACAGAGTGGTACAGGTTTTGCTCAAGAATATTCCTGTATTTAGCACCATCCATCTTTCCCTCAACTCTGACCAGTTTCCCAGTCCTGACTGCTGAAAAATATCCCCACAGCATGATACTGCCACCACCATGTTTCACTGTGCGGATGGTGTTCTTTGGGTGATGTGATATGTTGGGTTTGCACCAGACACTTTGATGGCCAAAAGGTTCAATTTTAGTCTCATCAGACCAGAGCACCTTCCTCCATACATTTTGGGAGTCTCCCACGTGCCATTTTGTTTTTTGCTGAAAGTAATGGTTTTCTTCTGGCCACTCTGCCATAAAGACCAACTCTATGGAGCGTACGGCTTATTGTCGTCCTATGTACAGATACTCCAGTCTCTGCTGTGGAACTCTGCAGCTCCTCCAGGGTTACCTTAGGTCTCTGTGCTCCTCTCTGATTAATGCCCTCCTTGCCCGGTCCGTGAGTTTTGGTGTGCGGCCGTCTCTTGGCAGGTTTGCTGTTGTGCCATGTTCTTTCCATTTGGTTATGATAGATTTGATGGTGCTCCTAGGGATCATTAAAGATTTGGATTTTTTTTATAACCTAACCCTGACTTGTACTTCTCAACAACATTGTCCCTTACTTGTTTGGAGAGTTCCTTGGTCTTCATGGCAGTGTTTGGTTAGTGGTGCCTCTTTCTTAGGTGTTGCAGCCTCTGGGGCCTTTTAAAAAGGTGTGTATATGTAATGACAGATCATGTGACACTTAGATTGCACACAGGTGGACATCATTTCACTAATTATGTGACTTCTGAAGATAATTGGTTGTACCAGAGCTTTTTATGGGCTTAATAACAAAGGGGGTGAATACATACGCATATGCCAATTATCCATTTTTAATTTCTGAAAAATAGTTTTATATATATTTTTTTTTCTAATTTTACTTCACAAACTTAGACTATTGTGTTCTGATCCATCACTTATAATTAAGATTAAAAAAACATTGAACTGAAGGTTGTAATGTAACAAAATAGGTAAAAAGCCAAGGGGGTGAATACTTTTGCAAGGCACTGTAGATCACCTGACTCCACCCGAATAAATAGGCTCTCCCAGCAGGCCAAGGGATCCAAGAAAACCCCTGCCCATTGGCTGAGATACCCCATATACCCATAACCTGACCTTGCATTGCACTTCTCATATCTAGCACCACCAAGTACCCGGCCACCTAGTGGTAGAAGAGAAAAGTGCAACAAGGCCAAAATTTGGGGGAAATCAATAGATCTCTAACAATCAACCAGGATAACTACTCCTGGCAAGTAAATTTGTGAGAAGCAACCCTGACTAAACTCCAGGGTGCTACAGGAAAAAAAGGAAAAGGGTTAATTCATTGATCACCTGTAAGAGCATTTGCTGTTTTTTTTTAATGTTTTGTAATAACATATTTTATACTTGAACTTGGATGTGGTTTAGTCCTTATCCGGTACCGGTAAAATCCGTTAGCTTTGGTTTATTGTTTTTTTCTCACCCCTACCACCCATTATATACAGTAGATATCAGATCCTTTAAAGCGGAGCTCCAGTCCCCATAAACTATTTTTAAAAAAAGGCTGTCCCGATATTGTTATTACTTGTACATTTCAATTAGAATTCTGTTAGAACAGTATTGATGCTGATTATTTCTAAATCTTTAAAAAAGTACCTGATCTCGGTGGCCATCTATGATGTGGGCATCTGAAGCCCGCTTCTGTCTTTTTCCGGGATTTCGGTGCAGCTGCCTACCCAGCATGCACCTCCCGATCTCGCGCCTGTGCAGTAATGACACCGTGCAGGCTGTCATCTATTCAAATACCGCAAGATTACATTAGGCTTCCCAAAGACTGCTGGGATAGATGACGCCGGTATCCCAGGAGTCAATGGGAATCGCCTGACGTAATTGCCTGGGCGGTGGGGACAGGAAATGCCACCTAAAGATATTCAAAAAGGTATTTAGAAGCAAACAAAAAAACAAAAAATGCTGTTTAGCACTTTACAGGGGGGGGGGGGGGGGGCATTGGAAATATTGGAAGTGTAAAAAAAAGACTGGAACTCTGCTTTAAGTCCTGGGTGTTGTGAGGTGGGGCCTCCCATGGATCAGACTTTTTCCAACACATCCTACAGAGGCTCAATTGGACTGAGATCTGGAGAATTTGAAGGCTTATGCCACTTACACACAAGCAGACTTTTCGACCGGACTGGTCTGATGGACTATCCGAAGGACTTTCGACGGACTTTTCCAATGAAAGGACTTGCCTACACAAAATCACATGAAAGTCCGACGGATTCGTACGTGATGACGTACGACTGGACTAAAATAAGGAAGTTGATAGCCAGTAGCCAATAGCTGCCCTAGCGTCGGTTTTTGTCCGTCGGAGTAGCATACAGAGGAGCGGACTTTTCTATAGGAACTGGGTCCGGCGGAGTTCCGACGTAAAGATTTGAAACGTTCCAAATCTAAAGTCCGTCAGATTTTCGACCGAAAAAGTCCACTGAAGGTCTGATGAAGCCCACACACAGTCGAATTGTCCGCTGGACTCGATCGGTCGGACCAGTCCGGTCGAAAAGTCCGCTCGTGTGTACAGGGCATAAGTCAACACTTCAAACTCATTGTTGTGTTCCTCAAACCATTCTTGAATTCCTCAGACCGGGCTACCTTCATCCATTGCTCCGTGGTCCAGTTCTGATGCTTATGTGCCCATTGTAGCCACTTTGGCTGTGGACATGGTTTAGCATGGGCACCCTGACTGGTTTGCGGTAACACAGCCCCATACACAACAAACTGCAATCCTCTGTGTTTTCTGGCACCTTTTTATTAGAAAAGGATTATGAATAAATCCGCGCACCAGATACAAGTACAAGGAAAACTGGAAAGAAATTTGAACTGCTGCCCCTACAGGTACACTATCACCTAGGTGAAGTATACTAGATTAAGATAAAAACGAGTGTAGGTGTGGCACTGTTCTAATTGACAGTTGTTTGGTTTACACCTGTTATGGTGATCCTGCTGTGTTTTACCCTCTGCAGTATGCAAAAATATATATGAAATGTATAAACCAATCTTGGAAAAATATACCAACAGGATATGCAAAAAGATATTCCTGGCAGTGAGTGCCAATTTCAGTGTATCTCCGTTCTGCAAGGTATAAGCCTGCCAGTTGATGTCTGTATGATGAAATGCGTAGGGCGGGGTTACGAACGTCTTTGCGTCACTTCCAGTCAGCCGAGAATAGGATTCTGACGGCATCCATTTTTATTGTTTACATGCTTTCTAATACTTGTACAAAATGAACAAATAAAAAACATCACCAAATACCAAAAGCACAGACCAGGAGCTCCAGGAATTGCTACACAGTGGCAGATACTGTGAACGCACAGTACCCCTGGGGGGGGAGGCTATTCGGTGAGTGCATTCACATTAGGAGCACGGATAAGGATCACAAACACCGATTGTTACCCAAATAAGAAGTTTTTTTAAGATACCAACTATCAGCAAGCACAGGACACTTTTTGAGCATAAGTCACTTTGTTTTGTGTCATACTTGCTTTATACATCCCACACCTATCTGAATAGGATATTTCTAGTCCATGGTCATTACCTTATCACCAGGTTTAACCCCTTTAGGTTTTATATACATTGTTTTTCATTCACTGTCAGTATTTATTTTGCATAGCACCTGCCAGAGGGTATAACACATCTTTCATTTTTTTGAAATAGGGCACATTCATTTATTTCACCTTTATTTCTATATCAATGGGGCATACATGCACATAGGTTTTTAAAGGAGAGGCACCCATTATATGCAGAGGTTATAGCACATCAGTATACTAACAACGGAATTATTGCCTCCTACCAATCATCTCTTGGTTCCCATCACTCTGATCCACGAATTAGTCTTTATTACATTTTTTCCGACTGGGTCTCATCCAGCGGAGGGCTAATGCTTCTGAATACTAACACCACTTCATAAAGTATCACACCCTGCAAAGAGTGTACGTACTTAAAAGTGGATGGTTTTAGTCAGAAGAGCAGTGGACAGTGTCAGTAGTGGAGTGAATGGTGTGTGGACAGTTTCAGTAGACAGTGTCAGTAGAGCAGAGGACGGTGTCAGTAGGGCAGGGGAGGGTGTCAGTAGGGCTGTGGACAGTGTCAGTAGGACAGTAAACAGTATCAGTAAGGCAGAGGATGGTTTCAGTAGTGCAGTGGACAGTGTCAGTCAGTAAGACAGTGGACGGTGTCAGTGGAGCAGTAAACGGTGTCAGTGGGGCAGTGGATGGGATCAGTAGAGTAGACGACGGTGTCAGTGGGGCAGTGGATGGTGTCAGTAGAGCAGAGGACGGTGTCAGTAGAGCAGTGGACGGTGTCAGTAGAGCAGAGGACGGTGTCAGTAGAGCAGAGGACGGTGTCAGTAGGGCAGTGGACGGTGTCAGTAGAGCAGTGGACGGTGTCAGTAGGGCAGATGACGGTGTCAGTAGGGCAGATGACAGTGTCAGTAGGGCAGATGACGGTGTCAGTAGGGCAGTGGACGGTGTCAGTAGGGCAGAGGACGGTGTCAGTAGAGCAGTGGACGGTGTCAGTAGAGCAGTGGACGGTGTCAGTAGAGCAGTGGACGGTGTCAGTAGGGCAGAGGACGGTGTCAGTAGAGCAATGGACGGTGTCAGTAGCGCAGTGGACAGGGTCAGTAGGGCAGAGCAGTGCCGGGACAAGGTCATTCGGTACCCAGGGCGAAGATGAAAAACTGCGCTGCTCCCCCTGCTGTGAAAAGCTACAGCGCCTACAGATGATGGGATCTATACTAATGCATGAATGACAGTGCATTAAACCCTTTCATGACTAAGCCTATTTTTGAAATTTGGTGTTTACAAGTTAAAATCCGTATTTTTTGCTAGAAAATGACTTAGAACCCCCAAACATTATATATATTTTTTTAGCAGAGAATCTAGAGAATAAAATGGCGATTGTTGCAATATTTTTTATCACACGGTATTTGTGCAGCGGTGTTTTAAACGCAAATTTTTGGAAAAGTGACACTTTCATGAATTTTAAAAAATCCAAACAATAAAGTTACCCCAATTTTTTTGTATAATGTGAAAGATGATGTTACGCCGAGTAAATAGATACCAAACATGTCACCCTTTATAATTGCACGCACTCGTGGAATGGCGACGAACTACGGTACCTTTGAATTTCCATAGGCGACGATTTAAAAAATTTTTACGGTTACCAGGTTTGAGCTACAGAGGAGGTCTAGGGCTAGAATTATTGCTCTCGCTCTGACGATCGCGGCGATACCTCACATGTGTGGTTTGAACACCGTTTACATATGCGGGCGCGACTTCCGTATGCGTTTTCTTCGCTGCGCGAGCTCGCGGGGACAGGGGCACTTTAAAAAATGTTTTGTTTTTTTTTTATTTAATTTATTTATTTTTGTACTTTATAAATTGTGTTTAAAATTTTTTTTTTTTTTTTTTTTACTTTTATTGCTGTCACAAGCAATGTAAACATCCCTTGTGACAGTAATAGGTGGTGACAGGTACTCTTTATGGAGGGATGGGGGGTCTAAAAGACCCCCATCCCCCCTTTACACTTCAAAGTATTCAGATCGCCGAAAACGGCGATTCTGAATACTGTGTACTTTATTAAATTCGGCGCCATTGGCAGCCGAGTAAACGGGAAGTGACGTCATGACGTCGCTTCCGCATTTACAAGAAGAAGGCTGGAACGAAGCCGCTCGCAGCTTCGTTCTAGCCCGCCCCCAGCCGCCGAAGGCAGCCGAACGGACACCGGGCCTCCCGATCGCACGGGAGGCCCGGTAACAGCGGTGGGAGGCGGCGGGAGGGGGGGGGATGTCCCCTCCCGCTCCTCCGGTATAACAGCCGAGCGGCTTTTAGCCGCATCGGTTGTTATACTCGGGTAGCCGATCGCCCGCTGAAAACAACGGTACCGGGATGATGCCTGCAGCTGCGGGCATCATCCCGGTATAACCCCGGAAAGCCGAGTACGCATATGTGCGTTCGGTCGGCGGGAAGGGGTTAACCCCCTTCCTGCTGCATATTACCAATACCATTGCTAAGTAAGCAAACTCCCCTCAGAGACTGCAGACATGATATAAGACAAGAGATGGTTAGAGACTGAGGACATGATGCAGGCGATGGTTAGAGACTGAGGACATCACACTAAAGATGGTCAGAGACTGCAGACATGATACAAGAGATCAATGCAGTCTCACCAGTGCCCATCAATGCCGCCTCTCTGTGCCCATAATCGCAGCCTCACTGTGCCCATCAATGCCACCTCACTGTGACCATATTAGCAGCCTCTCGGTGCCCATAATCGCAGCCTCTCGGTGCCCATAATCGCATCCTCTCTGTGCCCATAATAGCAGCCTCTCTGCCCATAATCGCAGCCTCACTTTGCCAATGAATGCAGACTCACCATAGCCTGCCCTGGATCACACAGCGGACATCTCCCGCAGCACTGTGTGTCACATAGCTGGGTCTGTGTGTGTGTGTGTGTGTTCGGCGGCGCCGTAACAAGGTCCCGCCCCCCTAGACCGGCTCGTGTGATAGGCAAAACACTGATTCAATCTGCTACCACATGAGCCGGTCTAGGGGGGCAGGACCTTGTTACAACACCTGAACACACAGACCCAGCTCCCTGACACACAGCGCTCCCGGCATTGGGAGGGGAGCGCTGCAGCCACAGATCAAAGCGGCCCCAGGACAGGCAGCCTGTAGCGTGGCCTCTACTGCACCCCCCTTCCTCCAGTAAATGGTCCCACCCAAGGCATTTGTCCCTTCTGCCCACCCCTTTTACTGGCCCTGGGGCAGAGGACGGTGTCAGTAGGGCAGTGGAAAGTACCATATGTATAAGTGGTAAAGGGAAACGCGGGCAAGTCAATTTGTGACAGGGTGACAACGCAGTTAGGAGACGGGGACAGAGCATTGTCACCCAATAATAGAAAGTGCCTGGAAAAGGAGCTGAATGCTGGGATCTGCAGATTTAAAAATGGCGTGACTTATGAGAGCTTATGGATTAGGTGACTATAATGTAGTCTCAGGCTGGTGTCATGTAGGATGTGCATCTGATGTGTGGCGCTAATTTCACCGCGCTGTAATGGAATCGCCGTTTCTGTGAAAAGAATTCGTACAGCGAAGAGTCCAGATTATCGATACTCCGAGGATTTCTCAGATGTGAAAACTGGGCTTTGGTGGCAAACTTTTGTCGATTTGTCCAGGACTGAGCGCTTGCAAACCATGACGCCGCCCTGCCATGAGGTTTTCTGGACTCCTGGGAAAATTCCCTTTTCCTGGCTTTAAAAACAACTCTGCTGTCATTGTGCGGATGATCAGAGGAAGACAGGAGATTGGCTTTATCTCCGGAGACAGAGAAATACCAAATCTGACCAGCAGGTGTCACACTAAGACCACCATCTAGTCTGCCAGGATCACAGGGGGTCCTTCTATGGCAGAACTTTGCAACATTTTTCCAGTTATGACCCCCTTTAAAAGTATGAAGGACCCCCCTTCCCCCCCCCTCAGTCTGAAATGTCACTTATCAATGGGAAACCTGGTGATAAACAACCACCTTGGTGACATTCACACCAGAGTCCTCCCTATATATGAAAATTATATATATATATATAATTATATATGAAAATTCCCCCCATTTCCCCCATTGCAACACAGAGGTCACACTTATACATGTGACCCCCCCCTTCACAGGGTTCACATGGTCCCCTCATCACATCAGAGTCCCCTCCTAACAGACCCCCGATCACATCAGAACTCCTCCACTACGTCAGCAGTCGACCCATACATGAGAGCCCCTTATATCAGAGTCTCCCCATTGCATCACAGCTGGCACTTATGCATGAGAGCCCCCCCATCACATCAGAGTCCCCTACACACATATACACACACACACACACACACACACATATATATATATATATATATATACACACACAAAATTGAGTACACCCCTCACACGTAAATCTTTTCTTCTATCTTTTTCATGTGACAACACTGAAGAAATGACACTTGGCTACAATGTAAAGTAGTGAGTGTACAGCTTGTATAACAGTGTAAATTTGCCGTCCCCTCAAAATAACTCAACACACAGCCATTAATGTCTAAACCGCTGTCGACAAAAGTGAGTACACCCCTAAGTGAAAATGTCCAAATTGGGCCCAATTAGCCATTTTCCCTCCCTGGTGTCATGTGACTCGTCAGTGTTACAAGGTCTCAGGTGTGAATGGGGAGCAGGTGTGTTAAATTTGGTGTTATCGCTCTCACTCTCTCATACTGGTCACTGGAAGTTCAACATGGCACCTCATGGCAAAGAACTCTCTGAAGATCTGGAAAAAAGAATTGTTGCTCTACATAAAGATGGCCTAGGCTATAAGAAGATTGCCAAGACCCTGAGACTGATCTGCAGCACGGTGGCCAAGACCATACAGCGGTTTAACAGGACAGGTTCCACTCAGAACAGGCCTCAACATGGTCCACCAAAGAAGTTGAGTGCACGTGCTCAGCGTCATATCCAGAGGTTGTCTTTGGGAAATAGACGTATGAGTGCTGCCAGCATTGCTGCAGAGGTTGAAGGGGTGGGGGGGTCAGCCTGTCAGTGCTCAGACCATACGCCGCACACTGCATCAAATTGGTCTGCATGGCTGTCATCCCAGAAGGAAGCCTCTTCTAAAGATGATGCACAAGAAAGCCTACAAACAGTTTGCTGAAGACAAGCAGACTAAGGACATGGATTACTGGAACCATGTCCTGTGGTCTGATGAGACCAAGATAAACTTATTTGGTTCAGATGGTGTAAAGCGTGTGTGGGGGCAACCAGGTGAGGAGTACAAAGACAAGTGTGTCTTGTCTACAGTCAAGCATGGTGGTGGGAGTGTCATGGTCTGGGGCTGCATGAGTGCTGCCAGCACTGGGGAGCTACAGTTCATTGAGGGAACCATGAATGCCAACATGTACTGTGACATACTGAAGCAGAGCATGATCCCCTCCCTTCAGAGACTGGGCCGCAGGGCAGTATTCCAACATGATAACGACCCCAAACACACCTCCAAGATGACCACTGCCTTGCTAAAGAAGCTGAGGGTAAAGGTGATGGAATGGCCAAGCATGTCTCCAGACCTAAACCCTATTGAGCATCTGTGGGACATCCTGAAACAGAAGGTGGAGGAGCACAAGGTCTCTAACATCCACCAGCTCCGTGATGTTGTCATGGAGGAGGGGAAGAGGACTCCAGTGACAACCTGTGAAGCTCTGGTGACCTCCATGCCCAAGAGGGTTAAGGCAGTGCTGGAAAATAATGGTGGCCACACAAAATATTGAAACTTTGGGCCAAATTAGGACATTACTCACTTTTGTTGCCAGCGGTTTAGACATTAATGGCTGTGTGTTGAGTTATTTTGAGGGGACAGAAAATTTACACTGTTATACAAGCTGTACACTCACTACTTTACATTGTAGCAAAGTGTCATTTCTTCAGTGTTGTCACATGAAAAGATGGAAGAAAATATTTACAAAAATGTGAGAGGTGTACTGAATTTTGTATGTATGTGTGTGTGTGTGTATATATACACACACACACACACACACACACACACACACACACACACACACACACACACACACACACACACACACACACACACACACACACACATATTTTGTATAGATCCATGTGGGATAGATGCACCTTCATTTTCCCCTACACTATGTGGACTGCACCTTGGAAACTTGGCCTGCCCTTTGACTGCTTCCCTTGGCCTGGACGGGTTCTCCTGCTTCAACCCGGGTCAGACATTCGTTACACATCCCCATTCCACATTTACATGCTGGTTTTTCTTGAGCCGACTTATAAGTATGCAGGTTTTTTTTTTTCCCCTGACAAGGAGTTATTCTTAATTTTTCATATATTTACATCTTTAGATTTTCTCTAGCATCAAGCTTCTGATGAAGCGTTCTTCATCCACAAAACGCTTTAAGCCCTAGAATGCCAAGATATTTTATTCATTATAATCTGCCTACTATTATCAACTTAATATTAATTTATTCCATTTATTATGAATTTCCTATTTGTCGGCTCTTATCTGTTCCTATTGTTATTTCATTTTTATTATCATCGAAAACTGCCATCATGTATGATCATGGAATGTCTAATCATGACCGTCTTAAAGAGGTTGTAAAAACCTTCTGTAGTGCTGCAGCTCCCCCGAGCCCCCCTTATACTTAACTGAGCCCCGTAATTCCCACGCCGGGAGCGAGCTCAGTCCGGTGTCCCGTGTCCTGATTGGATAGATTGATAGCAGCGCAGCCATTGGCTCCTGCTGTTGTCAATCAAATCCAATGACGCGGGCGCTGGGGCAGCGTTGGGCATTTTGTGTCTATTGACGCAAATGCTGGACTCGGGAGCGCGCCCGCACGTTACTCCCAAGGAGAGCGCTTCTCCCAGGTGGTTTCCCGATGCGGGGAGGAGCCACCAGCACCGATGTGGGACCCCAGAAGAGGATCGGGGTCACTCTGTGCAAAACAAACTGCACTGTGGAGGTAAGTATGACATGTTTGTTTTTTTAAATGAGGGTTTAGTAACCCTTTAATAAAAATACAACTACATGTACTTTATGTATGATTATTATTATTGATTTAGGTGAGATGCCTCAATTAAAGTCCCAGAAACTTTGCTATTTTTGCTTGTGTGTATAAAACAGGGATGGAGATATGTCACTATGGGTGGGCCGGGTCACAACTTGTTTTTTCTATGACCTATATACAAAGGGGTCACTGACCTATATACAAAGGGGTCACTGACCTATATACAAAGGGGTCACTGGTACAGAGGAGTAACATTGATTTCTTGACCACTGATCTATATAAAGCAGTCAGAGGTCACTGATCTATATACAGGGGAGTCAGAGGTCACTGATCTATATACAGAGGGGTTAAAGGGCACTGATCTATATACAGGGGGGTCAGAGGTCGCTCATGTATATATAGAAGAGACAAAGGACGCTGATTTATATACGGGGGGGTCAGAAGTCGCTGATCTATATACAGAGGGGTTAGAGGTCGCTGATCTATATACAGAGAGGTTAGAGGTCACTGATTTATATACAGAGGTCGTTGATCTATATGCAGAGGGGTTAGAGGTCACTGATTTATATACAGAGGTCGTTGATCTATATGCAGAGGGGTTAGAGGTCACTGATTTATATACAGAGGTCGTTGATCTATATACCGAGGGGTCAGAGGTCACTGATCTTTATACAGAGGGGTTAGAGGTCGCTGATCTATATACAGGGGGGTCAGATGTTGCTGATCTATATACAGGGGGGTCAAAGGTTGCTGATCTGTATACAGGGGGTCAGAGGTCGCTGATCTTTATACAGAGGGGACAGAGGTCACTGATCTATATACAGAGGGGACAGAGGTCGCTGATCTTTATACGGGGGGACAGAGGTCGCTGATCTATATATATAGAGGGGTCAGAGGTCACTGATCTATATACAGGGGGGACAGAGGTCACTAATCTATATACAGGGGGTCAAAGGTCGCTGATCTGTATACAGGGGGTCAGAGGTCGCTGATCAATATACAGGGGGTCAGAGGTCACTGATCTTTATACAGGGGGTCAGAGGTCACTGATCTTTATACAGGGGGTCAGAGGTCACTGATCTTTATACAGGGGGGTCAGAGATCACTGATCTATACACAGAAGGGACAGAGGTCGCTGATCTATATACAGAGAAGTTAGAGGTCAGTTATATTCACTGACTTACATACAAATGTATGTGGGCGGCACAGTGGTAGCACTTTTGCCTAGCAGTAAGAAGGTTCGCTGGTTCGAATCCCAAACATGACACTACCTGCTTGGAGTTTGCATGTTCTCCCTGTGCCTGCGTGGGTTTCCTCCAGTTTCCTCCCACACTCCAAAGACATGCTGGTAGGTTAATTGGATTCTGTCTAAATTGTACCTAGTATGTATGAATGTGAGTTTAGGGACCTTAGATTGTAAGCTCCTTGACGGTAGGGACTGATGTGAATGTACAATGTATATGTAAAGCGCTGCGTAAATTGACGGCGCTATATAAGTACCTGAAATAAAATTAAAAAAATATGAAGGGGTCAGAGGTCACACTCTTCTGATATACAGAGGTGTTATGTCAGGATTATTCATCAATATATAGGAGGGTCAGGGGTCACATAGGAGCTCTCATCTATGCACAGGGGTCAGACCGTGGGCTGCACTTCTCTAATTAAGATGTACAGGTGATAATTGAAAAATTAGAATCTCGTACAAAAGTTCATTTATTTCATTAACCACTTCAGCCCCGGAAGGATTTACCCCCTTCCTGACCAGAGCACTTTTTTACAATTTGGCACTGCGTCGCTTTAACTGCTAATTGCGCGGTCATGCAATGCTGTACCCAAACGAAATTTGCGTCCTTTTCTTCCCACAAATAGAGATTTCTTTTGATGGTATTTGATCACCTCTGCCGTTTTTATTTTTTGCGCTATACACGGAAAAAGACCGAAAATTTTGAAAAAAAATGATATTTTCTACTTTTTGTTCTAAAAAAAATCCAATAAACTCAATTTTAGTCATACATTTAGGCCAAAATGTATTCGGCCACATGTCTTTGGTAAAAAAAATGTCAATAAGTATATATTTATTGGTTTGCGCAAAAGTTATAGCGTCTACAAACTAGGGTACATTTTCTGGAATTTACACAGCCTTTAATTTATGACTGCCTATGTCGTTTCTTGAGGTGCTAAAATGGCAGGGCGGTACAAAACCCCCCCAAATGACCCCATTTTCGAAAGTAGACACCCCAAGGAAATTGCTGAGAGGCATGTTGAGCCCATTGAATATTCATTTTTTTTGTCCCAAGTGATTGAATAATGACAAAAAAAAAAAAATTACAAAAAGTTGTCACTAAATGATATATTGCTCACACAGGCCATGAGCATATGTAGAATTGCACCCCAAAATTGGTTTTTGGGGCCCCATACGCGGCTAGGCTCCCAAAAAGTCCCACACATGTGGTATCCCCATACTCAGGAGAAGCAGCTAAATGCTGCTTCTCCTGAGTACGGGGATACCACATGTGTGGGACTTTTTAGGAGCCTAGCCGCGCACGGGACCCCGAAAACCAAGCACCGCCTTCAGGATTTCTAAGGGTGTAAATTTTTGATTTCACTCTTCACTGCTTATCACAGTTTCGGAGGCCATGGAATGCCCAGGGGGCACAACCCCCCCCCAAATGACCCCATTTTGGAAAGTAGACACCCCAAGCTATTTGCTGAGAGGCATGGTGAGTATTTTGCAGCTCTCATTTGTTTTTGAAAATGAAGAAAGACAAGAAAAAAATGTTTTTTTCTTTTTTTAATTTTCAAAACTTTGTGACAAAAAGTGAGGTCTGCAAAATACTCACTATACCGCTCAGCAAATAGCTTGGGGTGTCTACTTTCCAAAATGGGGTCATTTGGGGGGGTTTTGTGCCACCTGGGCATTCCATGGCCTCCGAAACTGTGATAGGCAGTGAAGAGTGAAATCAAAAATTCACGCCCTTAGAAAGCCTGAAGGCGGTGCTTGGTTTTCGGGGTCCCGTGCGCGGCTAGGCTCCCTAAAAGTCTCACACATGTGGTATCTCCATACTCAGGAGAAGCAACAGAATGTATTTTGGGGTGTAATTTCACATATTCCCATGGCATGTTTGAGCAATATATCATTTAGTGACAACTTTGTGCAAAAAAAAAAATTTGTCTCTTTCCCGCAACTTGTGTCACAATATAAAATATTCCATGGACTCGACATGCCTCTCAGCAAATAGCTTGGGGTGTCTACTTTCCAAAATGGGGTCATTTGGGGGGGGTTTTGAACTGTCCTGGCATTTTATGCACAACATTTAGAAGCTTATGTCACACATCACCCACTCTTCTAACCACTTGAAGACAAAGCCCTTTCTGACACTTTTTGATTACATGAGAAAATTATTTTTTTTTGCAAGAAAATTACTTTGAACCCCCAAACATTATTTATTTTTTTAAAGCAAATGCCCTACAGATTAAAATGGTGGGTGTTTCATTTTTTTTTTTTCACACAGTATTTGCGCAGCGATTTTTCAAACGCATTTTTTGGGGGAAAAAACACACTTTTTTAAATTTTAATGCACTAAAACACACTATATTGCCCAAATGTTTGATGAAATAAAAAAGATGATCTTAGGCCGAGTACATGGATACCAAACATGACATGCTTTAAAATTGCGCACAAACGTGCAGTGGCAACAAAATAAATACATTTTTAAAAGCCTTTAAAAGCCTTTACAGGTTACCACTTTAGATTTACAGAGGAGGTCTACTGCTAAAATTACTGCCCTCGATCTGACCTTCGCGGTGATAGCTCACATGCATGGTGCAATTGCTGTTTACATTTGACGCCAGACCGACGCTTGCGTTCGCCTTAGCGCGAGAGCAGGGGGGATGGGTGCTTTTTTTTTTTTTTTCTTTATTATTTTTTTGCTTTTTTATCTTATTTTTAAACTGTTCCTATCATTTTTATTGTTATCTCAGGGAATGTAAATATCCCCTATGATAGCAATAGGTAGTGACAGGTATTCTTTTTTGAAAAAATTGGGGTCTATTAGACCCTAGATTTCTCCTCTGCCCTCAAAGCATCTGACCACACCAAGATCGGTGTGATAAAATGCTTCCCCAATTTCCCAATGGCGCTATTTACATCTGGCGAAATCTAAGTCATAAAATGCTCGTAGCTTCCGGTTTCTTAGGCCATAGAGATGTTTGGAGCCACTCTGGTCTCTGATCAGCTCTATGGTCAGCTGGCTGAATCACCGGCTGCATTCTCAGGTTCCCTGTTGAGACAGGAGAGCCAGAGAAAAACACGGAAGACGGTGGGTGGGCATTCTCTCCCACTGCTTGTAAAAGCAGTCTAGAGGCTAATTAGCCGCTAGGATTGCTTTTACATGAAAGCCGACCGCTGGCTGAAAAGAATGATACCAAGATGATACCTAAACCTGCAGGCATCATTCTGGTATAACCACTCAAAGTCGTGAATGGCGTACCTGAAGACAAAAAAATGGTTAACAATAAAGCACAGTAAACGGTAAAGTATAAAAAATTGCATACCTGAAAAGCAAACATGATAAAACATAATAACAATAAAACATTGCAGAATAGAATACAGTAAAAAAGAGCAGAACAATAGAGAGAATAGAGAGAGAGAGAACAATAAAATGACAACTATTATTTTTTATTTTATATTTTTGTTTGTGTTTTTTTTTTTTTACACTTTTTTTTGTAACTGTAACTTTTATAACTGTAACCGGTTCCAGGTTCGGGTCTCTCAAAATGCGATGGCATCTTGGGAGACCCTGTGAAAGTGTGCCTAGTCTGTGCAATGCTGTACCCTACGCTAATACTCAACTAGTGAATGGTAGCGTTCAAAACATTCACCAATGCAAAGACCAGGATTGTCAGGACAGGAGGGACAATAATAGCGGGTGTCACGCCTATATCCGCGCTTGCTGCAGACACAACATCTTTTTTGGGGGGGTTCGTTGGGTAGGGGTACTCGGGAGGACATAAAGAAAATGCCTCTCATGCAGCCGACTGCATTTGGTTGGGGATGTGAATGGGGGAAGTACGGGTGCTGCAGAAGCGGTGGGTTCCCAATTAGGATTGGCGAATGCAGCAGGAAGGGCACTATGGGCACGACGGGCCTGTGTTTGTCTTCTTCTTGGTGGCAGCGGGACACTACTTGTGCTTGCCAGCTCACCAGCTTGAACTGCACTTATGGGACTCGCCACGTCACCAAGTGTTACTGCAGTGCTGGTTTGACTACGACCGGGGTGTACTAGGCCGCTGGTGCTTGCCAGTTCAATAAAAAGCTACCAAAAAAAACTGTTAGCGATCGCAGGGATCAGGCCTGACTTTGCGAACGCTGCAGTTATGCGTTTAGTGTTTTGTGTCAGTGATCGATCGATACTGCACTTGGGTGGGCTGGGCTGGGCCGGGCGGAGGGGCAAAATGCAGGTGCTAGCAGGTATCTGGGCTGATCCCGCTAACACTGCATTTTTGGGAACCCTAAACTGCTGGGGACGCCAGTATAGATCTGATCAGATCAGATATTGATCCGTTCAGATACTATACCACTAAGGGAGGTGTACGGTGCGTGCGTGGGTGTTAGCGGTACTGGCGCTAATCTGACGATGCCTGGGGCTGGTGCTTGCCAGTTCACCAAAATGCTACCAAAAAAACTGTTAGCGATCGCAGGGATCAGGCCTGACTCTGTGAACGCTGCAGTTATGCGTTTAGTGTTTTGTAAGTGACAGTGATCGATCGATACTGCACTTGGGTGGGCTGGGCTGGGTGGAGGGGCAAAACACAGGTGCTAGCAGGTATCTGGGCTGATCCCGCTAACACTGCATTTTTGGGAACCCTAAACTGCTGGGGACGCTAGTATAGATCTGATCGGATCAGATATTGATCCGTTCAGATACTATACCACTAAGGGAGGCGTATGCTGCGTGCGTGGGTGTTAGCGTTACTGGCGCTAATCTGACGCTGCCTGGGGCGACGCATATCACCGCCGGGTGATCAGGGGGCTAAACCTTTACTCGGTAATAAACGGCGGGACCCCCCACCCGCGGGCAGGCAAGGACGTACCTGTAAGCCCTTTTGCCTGCCCGTGCCGCTCTGTGGACGTACATCGTCGTGCGGCGGTCGGCAACTGGTTAATGCAACTTAAAAGTTGAAACTAATATATGAGAGAGTTCAAGCCGTGATTTGTCATAATTGTGATGATTATGGCTCACAGCTCATGAAAACCCCAAATCCACAATCTCAGAAAATTAGAATATTGTGAAAAGGTGCAATATTCTAGACTCAAAGTGTCCCACTCTAATCAGCTAACTAAGCCCTAACACCTGCAAAGGGTTCCTTTAAATGGTCTCTCAGTCTGGTTCAGTAGGAATCACAATCATGGGAAAGACGGCTGACCTGACAGTTGTGCAGAAAACCATCATTGACACCCTTCATAAGGATGGAAAGCCTCAAAAAGGTAATTGCAAAAGTAGTTTGGATGTTCCCAAAGTGCTGTATCAAAGCACAATAATAGAAATGTATGTGGAAGGGAAAAGTGTGGAAGAAAAAGGTGCACAAGCAGCAGGGATGACCGCAGCCTGGAGAGGATTGTCAGGAAAAGGCCATTTAAAAATGTTTGGGATTTTCACAAGGAGTGGACTGAGGCTGGAGTCAGAGCATCAAGAGCCACCACACACAGACAGATCCTGGACATGGGCTTCAAATGTCGTATTCCTCTTGTCAAGCCACTCCTGAACAACAAACCACGTCAGAAGCGTCTTACCTGGGCTAAAGAAAAACAGACCTGGTCTGTTGCTCGGTGGTCCAAAGTCCTCTTTTCTGATAACAAATTTTGCATCTCATTTGGAAACCAAGGACCCAGAGTATGGAGGAAGAATGGAGAGGCACACACTGCAAGATGCTTGAAGTCCAGTGTGAAGTTTCCAGTCTGTGTTGATTTGGGGAGCCGTGTCATCTGCTGGTGTTGGTCCCCTGTACTTCATTAAGTCCAGGGTCAACGCAGCCGTCTACCAGGAGATTTTGGAGCACTTCATGCTTCCCTCCGCAGACGAGCTCTATGGGGATGCTGACTTCATTTTACAGCAGGACTTGGCACCTGCCCACACTGCCAAAAGCACCAAAACCTGGTTCAATGACCGTGGGATTACTGTGCTTGATTGGCCAGTAAACTCGCCTGACCTGAACCCCATAGAGAATCTATGGGGCATTGCCAAGAGAAAGATGAGACACGAGACCGAACAATGCAGAAGAGCTGAAGGCCACTATTGAAGCCTCCTGGTCTTCCATAACACCTCAGCAGTACCACAGGCTGATAGCTCCCATGCCACGCCGCATTGAGCCAGTAATTGCTGAAAAAGGGGCCCAAAGCAAGTACTGAGTACATATGCATGCTTATACTTTTCAGAGGTCCGATATCGTTCTATGTACAATCCTTGTTTTATTGATTGCATGTAATATTCTAATTTTCTGAGATTGTGGATTTGGGGTTTTCGTGAGCTGTAAGCCATAATCATCACAATTATGACAAATCACGGCTTGAACTATCTTGCTTTGCATGTAATGAGTCTCTCTCATATATTACTTTCACCTTTTACGTTGCATTAGTGAAATAAATGAACTTTTGCACGATATTCTAACTCTGAGCATCTCCTGTAAATCTGGTTGGTTTCTATGGACAACAGTCTCCTCCCACCACCCCTCTGGGAACTCCAGGCAACACACCGATTGAAGAACCACTATAAATGTGTTTTTGCTCCTGCCTGTGTCCCCATCGGAAACATTTCCTCTCACTTCCTGTCAATTCAACCCTTTCCCTGCTCTGTCCATAAAGGTTTGGCTAAATAAAGTTGGCTTTTGCCAGTCTATGTAATCTGGTGAGATTTGCGGTGTCACCTCCAAACCCTACACTTCCCACCCACAGCCAAGCATCTAGAAATGGCTCTGCCCTGCTCCTGCACGAGTGAGATACATTAACCAAAATCTGCACAAAACTCCTCCGATATAATGACAGCACAGCAGACAGATCAGGTGAGTAGAACAGAAGGTTTATTACACAGAATAGCAGATGATTGGTGGAGCAGTTTTGGATACAAATATGATAAATAAATAAGATTCTGAGATTCTGAAGAGTCTGGCTGCTGGCCTCCCGGGTCTTGTATCGGTGACACGATTGGCTGGTTGGTGGTCCCCAGGCCTCCTATCAGGGAGGCGATTGGCTGCTTCTTTAGCCCCACGTCTTGCATCAGGGAGGTGATTGGCTGGTTAGTGGCACCCGCATCTTGTACCAGGAAAGCGACTGACTGACCGTTTGCCTCCGGATCTTAATTGGCTGAAATCTCATCCTCAATTGTCCTTTTGTTTACATAAATCCTTTGCTGATCAGGAATTTCCACCACCGGCCACGAGCCTAGCTGAGAGATGGAGAGGAAAGAGTTACCAGGAATGTCCAGGAGAAGGAAATCCCTCCCACATATTACATGTGCCATATATTTTAAATCCAACCCTATTGTATTTTTTTCAGTTCGGGGGGGGGGGGGGGGGGGGGGGGGGGTTGGGGTGTGAAGAGTTAAATTCAGATCAGGTCCTGTCTGTGACCCTCCCCGGGGAGATTTCCCCTCACTTCCTGTCCCTATGACACCTGTTTTGTCACCAGGATAAGAAGTTTAAATTCCTCCTGTCCTGATAGGAAGTCAAGGGAAATCTCCCCAAGGAGAACACAGAGACTCAACTTAGCAAATAAAAGGGCCACACAATAGTTTTAAAAAATTTGGTAAATTTGTTAGCTGTGGCACCATACGGTTTGTTGCGACATGTTTTCGGAAAAGGGACTTCTTTCCTGCATTTCTCGGGGGTAGGGCAACCCACTAAAATTAATGGGCTGCCTTACACGTGACTCGTGGAAGCACGCCGTCGCACGCGCTTGGTCACACTTCTAGGTGTGAACCAAGTCTAACCATAGCATGCTATGGACCCGCACTGGTCGTGGTGAACAGACATTAGCATGTCAGCAATATTTTAACAGTGACTCCTGTGCACCATGCGATCACCGCTATTAGCCAGCAACTTATCACTGAAAACCGGACCTGCAATCCGGCCCAGAAACAGATCACTGCAATCCGGCCCAGAAACAGATCACTGCAAACCGGCCCAGAAACAGATCACTGCAAACCGGCCAGCAATTCATCAGTACAGCAGAGATCTTCTTCAGGTCTTAGGGCTGTATTGGAGACAGATGGGTCAGCATGAGAGCCAGGGAACTAGCATTACAATGAAGGAGTCTGATCAGTGAAGGAGGATAGACTGAAGAAATGCTTCCTCCTGCCTGCAGAAGACTGATGACATCTCAGCATAGGCAAAGGCACTGACTGGAGATCAAGGATAGCTTTTTCATGATAAAATATGGAGGGTGGGGGGTGTCACCAGCACAGGAGGCGAGGGGGCGGGGGTGTCACCAGGACAGGAGGCGAGAGGGCGGGGGTGTCACCAGGACAGGAGGCGAGAGGGCGGGGGTGTCACCAGGACAGGAGGCGAGAGGGCGGGGGTGTCACCAGGACAGGAGGCGAGAGGGCGGGGGTGTCACCAGGACAGGAGGCGAGAGGGCGGGGGTGTCACCAGGACAGGAAGTGATGTAGCAGCATTGCCCGAACCATCTACAACACAGTGGGACAGGAGAGCCCGTTATATCATTACATTGTCAAACAGCGTAAAAGGTGGAGCTCCTCCCAGCAGCCCCACCCACATCTCACCTGGTGGTTTCTTTACTCGATTCCAACCTGAACCAATCATGGCCCCCCTTCTTGTTCTTCTCCACATACTGTGGGGGCAAAACAGGACACCAATTACAAATATATACAGCCAATCACATAGAAGGAAAAGAGCAGGTCAGTCTGTGTGGAGGAGGACCTTTAAGGTGGACCTGTCCTAATTTCTAGGGCAAGAAGCGAGAGGGTGGGGGGGGGGGGTGTCACCAGTCCAGGAAGTGAGAGGGCGAGGGTGTCACAAGGACAGGAAGAGAGTGGGGGGTGGTGTCACAAGGACAGGAAGAGAGTGGGAGGGGGTGTCACAAGGACAGGAAGAGAGTGGAGGGGGGGGTGTCACAAGGACAGGAAGAGAGTGGAGGGGGGGGTGTCACAAGGACAGGAAGAGAGTGGAGGGGGGGGTGTCACAAGGACAGGAAGAGAGTGGAGGGGGGGGGTGTCACAAGGACAGGAAGAGAGTGGAGGGGGGGGGGTGTCACAAGGACAGGAAGAGAGTGGAGGGGGGGGGTGTCACAAGGACAGGAAGAGAGTGGAGGGGGGGGTGTCACAAGGACAGGAAGAGAGTGGAGGGGGGGGTGTCACAAGGACAGGAAGAGAGTGGAGGGGGGGGGTGTCACAAGGACAGGAAGAGAGTGGAGGGGGGGGGTGTCACAAGGACAGGAAGAGAGTGGAGGGGGGGGGGTGTCACAAGGACAGGAAGAGAGTGGAGGGGGGGGTGTCACAAGGACAGGAAGAGAGTGGAGGGTGGGGTGTCACAAGGACAGGAAGAGAGTGGAGGGGGGGTGTCACAAGGACAGGAAGAGAGTGGGGGGGGGTGTCACAAGGACAGGAAGAGAGTGGGGGGGGGTGTCACAAGGACAGGAAGAGAGTGGGGGGGGGGGTGTCACAAGGACAGGAAGAGAGTGGGGGGTGTGTCGTCACAAGGACAGGAAGAGAGTGGGGGGTGTGTCGTCACAAGGGCAGGAAGAGAGTGGGGGGTGTGTCGTCACAAGGGCAGGAAGAGAGTGGGGGGTGTGTCGTCACAAGGGCAGGAAGAGAGTGGGGGGTGTGTCGTCACAAGGGCAAGAAGAGAGTGGGGGGTGTGTCACCAGGACAGGAAGCGGGTGGGTGGGGGTGACACCAGGCCAGGAAGTGATGTAGCAGCATTGCCCGAACCATGTACAAAACAGCGGGAGAGGAGAGCCCGTTATATCATTACACTGTCAAACATTGTAGAAGGCGGAGCTCCTGCCAGCAGCCCCACCCACATCTCACCTGGTGGTTTCTTTATTCGATTCCAACCTGAACCAGAGAGTGGAGGTGTCAGCAGGGCAGGAAGCGAGTGGGGGTGTCAGCAGGGCAGGAAGCGAGTGGGGGTGTCAGCAGGGCAGGAAGCGAGTGGGGGTGTCAGCAGGGCAGGAAGCGAGTGGGGGTGTCAGCAGGGCAGGAAGCGAGTGGGGGTGTCACCAGGGCAGGAAGCGAGTGGGGGTGTCACCAGGGCAGGAAGCGAGTGGGGGTGTCACCAGGGCAGGAAGCGAGTGGGGGTGTCACCAGGACAGGAAGCGGGTGGGGGTGTCACCAGGACAGGAAGCGAGTGGGGGTGTCACCAGGACAGGAAGCGAGTGGGGGTGTCACCAGGACAGGAAGCGAGTGGGGGTGTCACCAGGACAGGAAGCGAGTGGGGGTGTCACCAGGACAGGAAGCGAGTGGGGGTGTCACCAGGACAGGAAGCGAGTGGGGGTGTCACCAGACAAGGAAGCGAGTGGGGGTGTCACCAGACAAGGAAGCGAGTGGGGGTGTCACCAGGACAGGAAGCGGGTGAGGGTGTCACCAGGACAGGAAGCTAGAGGGAGGGGGGGTGTCACCAGGACAGGAAGTGGGAAGGGGGGGGTCACCAGGACAGGAAGAGGGTGAGGGTGTCACCAGGACAGGAAGCGAGACGGTGGGGGTGTCACCAGGACAGGAAGAGGGCGAGGGTGTCACCAGGACAGGAAGAGGGCGAGGGTGTCGCCAGGACAGGAAGAGAGGGGGGGTGTCGCCAGGACAGGAAGCGAGAGGGTGGGGGTGTCGCCAGGACAGGAAGCGAGAGGGTGGGGGTGTCGCCAGGACAGGAAGCGAGAGGGTGGGGGTGTCGCCAGGACAGGAAGCGAGAGGGTGGGGGTGTCGCCAGGACAGGAAGCGAGAGGGTGGGGGTGTCGCCAGGACAGGAAGCGAGAGGGTGGGGGTGTCGCCAGGACAGGAAGCGAGAGGGTGGGGGTGTCACCAGGACAGGAAGCGAGAGGGTGGGGGTGTCACCAGGACAGGAAGCGAGAGGGTGTCACCAGGACAGGAAGCGAGAGGGTGTCACCAGGACAGGAAGCGAGAGGGTGTCACCAGGACAGGAAGCGAGAGGGTGGGGGTGTCACCAGGCCAGGAAGTGATGTAGCAGCATTGCGCGAACCATGTACAAAACAGCGGGAGAGGAGAGCCTGTTATATCAATACACTGTCAAACATCGTAGAAGGCAGAGCTCCTGCCAGCAGCCCCACCCACATCTCACCTGGTGGTTTCTTTATTCAATTCCAACCTGAACCAGAGAGTGGGGGTGTCACCAGGACAGGAAGCGGGTGGGGGTGTCACCAGGACAGGAAGCTAGAGGGCGGGGGTGTCACCAGGACAGGAAGTGATGTAGCAGCATTACCCAAACCATCTACAACACAGCAGGAGAGGAGAGCCCGTTATATCATTACATTGTCAAACATCATAGAAGGCGGAGCTCCTGCCAGCAGCCCCACCCACATCTCACCTGGTGGTTTCTTTACTCGATTCCAACCTGAACCAATCATTGTCCGCCTTCTTATTCTTCTCCACATACTGCGGGGGCAAAACAGGACACCAATTACAAATATATACAGCCAATCACATAGAAGGAAAAGAGCAGGTCAGTCTGTGTGGAGGAGGAGCTTTAAGGTGGACCTGTCCCAATTTCTAGGGCAAGAAGTGAGAGGTTGGGGGGGTTTTACCAGGACAGGAAGAGAGCGGGGGCGTCACCAGGACAGGAAGCGAGAGAGGGTGGGGGCGTCACCAGGACAGGAAGCGAGAGAGGGTGGGGGCGTCACCAGGACAGGAAGCGAGAGAGGGTGGGGGCGTCACCAGGACAGGAAGCGAGAGAGGGTGGGGGAGTCACCAGGACAGGAAGCGAGAGAGGGTGGGGGCGTCACCAGGACAGGAAGCGAGAGGGTGGGGGCGTCACCAGGACAGGAAGCGGGCGTCACCAGGACAGGGAGCGAGAGAGGGTGGGGGCGTCACCAGGACAGGAAGCGAGAGGGTGGGGGCGTCACCAGGACAGGAAGCGGGCGTCACCAGGACAGGGAGCGAGAGAGGGTGGGGGCGTCACCAGGACAGGAAGCGAGAGAGGGTGGGGGCGTCACCAGGACAGGAAGCGGGCGTCACCAGGACAGGGAGCGGGCGTCACCAGGACAGGGAGCGGGCGTCACAAGGACAGGGAGCTAGAGGGAGGGGGGGTGTCACCAGGACAGGAAGTGATGTAGCAGCATTACCCAAACCATCTACAACACAGCGGGAGAGAAGAGCCCGTTATATCATTACACTGTCAAACAACATAGAAGGTGGAGCTCCTGCCAGCAGCCCCACCCACATCTCACCTGGTGGTTTCTTTATTTGATTCCAACCTGAACCAATCATGGCCCCCCTTCTTGTTCTTCTCCACATACTGCGGGGGCAAAACAGGACACCAATTACAAATATATACAGCCAATCACATAGAAGGAAAAGAGCAGGTCAGTCTGTGTGGAGGAGGAGCTTTAAGGTGGACCTGTCCCAATTTCTAGGGCAAGAAGTGAGAGGGCGGGGGTGTCACCGGGACAGGAGGCGAGAGGGCGAGGGTGTCACCGGGACAGGAGGCGAGA
Source organism: Aquarana catesbeiana (assembly GCF_042186555.1). NCBI lineage: Eukaryota > Metazoa > Chordata > Amphibia > Anura > Ranidae > Aquarana > Aquarana catesbeiana. The sequence goes on from NC_133332.1 coordinate 16,028,689, forward strand.
GGGCGGGGGTGTCACCGGGACAGGAAGCGAGAGGGCGGGGGTGTCACCGGGACAGGAAGCGAGAGGGCGGGGGTGTCACCGGGACAGGAAGCGAGAGGGCGGGGGTGTCACCGGGACAGGAAGCGAGAGGGCGGGGGTGTCACCGGGACAGGAAGCGAGAGGGCGGGGGTGTCACCGGGACAGGCAGCGAGAGGGCGGGGGTGTCACCGGGACAGGAAGCGAGAGGGCGGGGTTGTCACCGGGACAGGAAGTGATGTAGCCATTGCCCGAACCATCTACAACACAGCGGGAGAGGAGAGCCCGTTTTATCCTTACACCATCAAACAGTGTAGGAGGCGGAGCTCCTGCCAGCAGCCCCACCCACATCTCACCTGGTGGTTTCTTTATTTGATTCCAACCTGAACCAATCATGGCCCCCCTTCTTGTTCTTCTCCACATACTGCGGGGGCAAAACAGGACACCAATTACAAATATATACAGCCAATCACATAGAAGGAAAAGAGCAGGTCAGTCTGTGTGGAGGAGGAGCTTTAAGGTGGACCTGTCCCAATTTCTAGGGCAAGAAGTGAGAGGGTGGGGGTGTCACCAGGACAGGAAGTGGGAAGGGGGGGTCACCGGGACAGGAAGCCAGAGGGCGGGGGTGTCACCGGGACCGGAAGCGAGAGGGCGGGGGTGTCACCAGGACAGGAGGCGAGAGGGCGGGGGTGTCACCGGGACAGGAAGTAAAAGGGTGGGGTGTATCTGGAGGTGATGGGGGAGGGGTTTTATCCGTTGTCAGTGATGGGGGAGGGGTCCTCCGGTGCTGACGTTGGTGTGTATAAAGGTCCCGGTTATGTTCTCATACCTCTCTCCACCCTTTGGAGTTCCTCACACGTCACGTCCGCCATATTTTCCCGGTGTCCGGTCTCTCTCCAGTGTGCGGTCTTTCCCCGGAGCTCCTCCCCCTCCCGGTACAGCACCGCTGAGCAGATTATTACCTCTCTCCCCGGACCCGGAAGTGACGTTCGGTCTCGGCCATCTTCGTACACCCCACACTCGTATGCAGTTAGCATTCAGTCAGAAGACGGCGAGCGGACATCTTTATACACCCACCGAAGTCTTATATTTCACATTATTTTTACAAATAATCTGATTTTATATAGTGATATACAGAATTTAGATATCTGTGACATTGTTTTGATTTTAATTGTTAAAAGCAGCGGTGTTCTGTCAGATCAGGTTTGGCACTGCTGATAAAAAATATCTTCAAAACAATGTCACGGATTTCTAAGTCCTGTATATCACTATATAAGATCAGATTATATGTAATAAAAATTGTGAAATGTAAGACATCGGTGGGTGTACAAATATGTCCGCTTGCCTCCTTTTGACTATAGGCTTACTGGGGCCGAGTGCGGGGTGTACCAAGATGGCCGCGACCAACTTCACTTCCGCTACGGATTATTTCGGTCACTATGGAGACGGAGTACAGTTGCACGGCTCATTGCGGGGATGCTGGGTGTTGTAGTCCGCCCTCCGCTCTGTGCTTGGCGAGGGGCCCTCAGGCTTTATTCTGGGGGGAGGGGGGAGATCTGTATGGACTTGTCATGGTGGTCCTCATCCCTGGACATTCCTGTGTTTATATTCTGTACCCCTCTGAGGAGATTTCACCTCACTTCCTGTCCTGGGGACACCTCCTGAGGAGAAGACATCTCCATCCATACAGAACAAGACCAATACTATAGAACAGGCCGAGGTCTCCACCAGAGTCCATTATTATGAGGGTCTCTATCAGGTTCTATTATTATGAGGGTCTCTATCAGGTTCTATTATTATGAGGGTCTCTATCAGGTTCTATTAGTATGAGGGTCTCTATCAGGTTCTATTAGTATGAGGGTCTCTATCGGGTTCTATTATTATGAGGGTCTCTATCAGGTTCTATTATTATGGGGGTCTCTATCAGGTTCTATTATTATGGGGGTCTCTATCGGGTTCTATTATTATGAGGGTCTCTATCAGGTTCTATTATTATGGGGGTCTCTATTGGGTTTTATTATTATGGGGGTCTCTATCAGGTTCTATTATTATGGGGGTCTCTATCGGGTTCTATTATTATGGGGGTCTCTATCAGGTTCTATTATTATGAGGGTCTCTATCAGGTTCTATTATTATGGGGGTCTCTATCAGGTTCTATTATTATGAGGGTCTCTATCGGGTTCTATTATTATGGGGTCTCTATCAGGTTCTATTATTATGAGGGTCTCTATCAGGTTCTATTATTATGAGGGTCTCTATCGGGTTCTATTATTATGGGGGTCTCTATATGTTCTATTATTATGGGGGTCTCTATATGTTCTATTATTATGGGGGTCTCTATCGGGTTCTATTATTATGGGGGTCTCTATCGGGTTCTATTATTATAGGGGTCTCTATTGGGTTCTATTATTATGGGGGTCTCTATCAGGTTCTATTATTATGGGGGTCTCTATCGGGTTCTATTATTATGGGGGTCTCTATCGGGTTCTATTATTATTGGGGTCGCTATCGGGTTCTATTATTATGAGGGTCTCTATCAGGATCTATTATTATGAGGGTCTCTATCAGGTTCTATTATTATGGGGGTCTCTATCAGGTTCTATTATTATGAGGGTCTCTATCAGGTTCTATTATTATGGGGGTCTCTATCAGGTTCTATTATTATGAGGGTCTCTATCAGGTTCTATTATTATGGGGGTCTCTATCAGGTTCTATTATTATGAGGGTCGCTATCGGGTTCTATTATTATGAGGGTCTCTATCAGGATCTATTATTATGAGGGTCTCTATCAGGTTCTATTATTATGAGGGTCTCTATCAGGTTCTATTATTATGGGGGTCTCTATCAGGTTCTATTATTATGAGGGTCTCTATCAGGTTCTATTATTATGGGGGTCTCTATCAGGTTCTATTATTATGAGGGTCGCTATCGGGTTCTATTATTATGAGGGTCTCTATCAGGATCTATTATTATGAGGGTCTCTATCAGGTTCTATTATTATGGGGGTCTCTATCGGGTTCTATTATTATGAGGGTCTCTATCGGGTTCTATTATTATGAGGGTCTCTATCAGGATCTATTATTATGAGGGTCTCTATCAGGTTCTATTATTATGAGGGTCTCTATCAGGTTCTATTATTATGAGGGTCTCTATCGGGTTCTATTATTATGAGGGTCTCTATCAGTTGTGAAGCTGACTGGGTGGATCCATGGTGTGTCGGTTGTTCTTTCCCATGGTGCCCCTTCTATGGGAGGTTCTCACACATCGCAGGAACACATTTATGTCTCGCAGTGCCAGTCGCTGTCAGTGGCAGCCCAATGAGGGATCACACCCGCCGTGTTCTGCGTCACTGGAAATTGCTCATGTCTGATTTTCCGTCTCTAGTGCTGCGTTGCCAACATAACACATCGCCATCCATCGTCTTGGTGTGAGTGCCGCCTCAGTCCTGTCCTATGATTACTGTTCACCAGATTCCACCAATCAGTAGCTGATGATTGATGGAGGTGATCCATCCAGGACACCATGGCTCCGGTGAGGACCGCTCTCAGCAAGAACTGAGCACCCCATAAATAGGTCACCCAGTTTTGAAGATCCACGTATAAGAAGTCTAATCGAGGCGCCGGACCAAAGGTCCAAGAGCCCCAAATCTTTTCACGTTATTGTTCACCCATAACAAGACAAGATGGACGGCCAATGCGTTTCGAGGGCTAAACGTTTTCCTCCTTCAGGGCTCAGATCTCATATGTAGCTTGGACATCACTGAGCATCAGCTGGGTGCTCCGGGGCCACAACTGCCTGACACAAATCATCATTGTTTTGCTAGAAAATTACTTAGAAACATTATGTGTATTTTTTTTTTAAAGCAGAGGCCCTAGAGAATAAAATGGTGGGCGTTGCAATTTTTTTATGTTATGTTGCATCGATATTTAATGAAAAAAAAAAAACTATATATACCAGTTTTTTGGTAAAATATAAAAGAGGATGTTATGCCGAATAAATAGATACCTAACATGTCGCACTTTAAAATTGCGCATGTTCGTCGAATGACTTCAAAGATGCTACTTAGAAATCTCTATAGGCGCAACCTAGAACATTTTTACAGGTTTCCAGTTTGGAGTTACAGAGGAGGTCTATCACTAGAATTATTGCTCTCACTATTATTCGCAGTGATACCTCACATGTGGTGCGAACACCGGCCTACGTATGCGTTCACTTCTGCGCGTGAGCACGGGGGGATGGGGGCACCTTACTTTTTTTCTTTCTTTTTTTTTTTTTCCATTGTCCCTTTATTTATTTATTTTTTATTTTTTGACCACTTTATTTTCTTTCACAAGAAATGTAAATATCCATTGTAATAGAAATAAGGCATGACTGGTCCTCTTTATGGAGACATCTGGGGTCTATAAGACCCCCACATCTCTCCTCTACCCTGGAAAGTATCAGATCAAAGAAAAAAAAATACATTGATCTCTGCTTTCCAGAAAAAAAATAAATGTCAGTGTTTACATCTGCCAAAACCGGAAGTGACATCACGGCGTCCCTTCTGGCCTCCCAGGAGCATAGAGATGGCTGGGGACCATTTGGTCCAATGCCAGCTCTATGGTAATCCAATGGCACTGCCGTATCGGAATCCAAGCTCCCCAATTTCAAAGGATAGTTTCCGGCAGGAGGGGACATTCCCCCCCCCGCTTCCCGTAAAAGCAATCCATCGGCTAATTAGCTACTAGGATGGCTTTTACAACACAGAGTCGCTGGGTGAAAAATAAAGACAGCGGGATAATACCTGTAGCTGCACCCATCATCCCGATATAACCAGTGAAAGTCCAGGACGTCTGCCTGTCGGGAGGAGGTTAAAGAGGAACTCCTCCCTCATTACAAATACACTATATTACCAAAAGTATTGGGACGCCTGCCTTTACACATACATGAACTTTAATGACCTCCCAGTCTTCGTCCGTAGGGTTCAATATTGAGTTGGTCCACCCTTTGCAGCTATAACAGCTTCAACTCTTCTGGGAAGGCCGTCCACAAGGTTTAGGAGTGTGTCTATGGGAATGTTTGACCATTCTTCCAGAAGAGCATTTGTGAGGTCAGGCACTGATGTTGGACGAGAAGGCCTGGCTCGCAGTCTCCGCTCTAATTCATCCCAAATGTGGTATATCGGGTTGACGTCAGGACTCTGTGCAACTACAAAGGGTGGGCCAACTCAATATTGAACCCTACGGACTAAGACTGGGATGTCATTAAAGTTCATGTGTGTGTAAAGGCAGGCGTCACAATACTTTTGGTAATATAGTGTAAGATAACAAAAGGCCTGTGTAGAAGTGATTAGTAATTGTTTGTTTTTCTTTTCCTCTTCAGTCGTGTCACAGCGGCCATTTTTACTTCTGGAACATGTGACAGGAAGTTCCCAGGATACATCCATGATCCCGGGGTGACAACACTCGAAATTCCAGTAATTGTAAGTAAAAGGAAACAATGTATCATATCAGTATGTGGCGCTGTATGGGGGGAAAAGTCCACCCTAATGCTGGGTTTACACTGATGTGGGAAACGCAGAGGAATCATTGCATTTTCCGCATAGCAATCGCACTCTGTTCATGGCATCTGCTGCGGGTGGCAATTAAAACTTAACGACGCCCCAAAAGCAGGTCGCAGAAAGCGGTGCGTTTGCTAAAATCGGATTGCTTGGATACGAACTCCCATGCGACCCGATTCCAATGCTGCAAAAAAAAAAAGGGTGCCAGCGCCTTTTTCGTACTGATGCAGTGCGATTTTAGCCATATGAAATGATGGGCTCCAATCGCACTGCACATAATCATTTGTGATTGGCACAGGAATGCGGTGCGATTCCTGTGTGAATTACATATGATGTAATGAACCCAACCTAAAGCCGTACTAAACCCAGCCCTCAAATTTTCTACTTGCATTTTGCGAGTGGAAAATGAGGGCTGTCAAGGAGCTGGGCTGCCTAGGAGCAGGGGTGCGAGCACCGCCGACAGGCGGGGATGAATGGGATCTGTTCTCCCAGAGGAAGAGAGCGTGGAGGAAGAGAGGGGGCGGCCGGATCATCATAGCGGAAGACGTGTGGAGGAAGAGGAGAGCCGGCTTGATCACAGAGCGGGGTTTGCCCGATGTAACATTAGAATTGCATTCCACGCCGTCACACAGAGCCCCGCCCTCCTGACCCCTCACCTGTGACAGACAGAACGCGCCCTGGCATTGGACCGGCGTTCTGTCTGTCAGAGGTGAGGGGTCAGGAGGGCGGGGCTCTGTGTGACGGCGCGCGGACTGCAATTCTAATGTAAGCTGTTACATCGGACAAACCCCGCTCTGTGATCAAGCCGGTGTCTTGTCGAATACAGTCCCCTATCATATAGTGTCCGCCTTGTACTGCGCAGGCGCAGTATGGTGCACAAATGAGACGCCGAAAGTCTCCGAAGTTAAACAGCTGATCATCAGCTGTACACGGCGCCTGCGCTTTTATTCTCACCCTATGTCCAGGTTCATTCCCTACTATCCAAGTGGACATAGAGTTAGAATAAATAATTGCCGAGCGCAGCGAGGCCGTGCCCGAAGCGTGGCGAGTGAAGCAAGCCCGCGAGGGGCCCTCTTACAAAGCCATCGCCCAAGCGCCGTGTACAGCTGATGGTCAGATGATCAACTTCGGACACTTTCGGCATCTCCTTCTGCTCCGTACTGCGCAAGCGCTGCGCCTGCGCAGTACGGGCGGACACTATGCGATAGGAGGACAGTTCTAGTCAGAACACCGGCTCTCCTTTTCCTCAACGCTCTCTTCCGCTATGATGATCCGGCCGCCCCTCTGCACGGCTGAGGCTGCAATGATGGACACGGGTGAGGCTGCAATGATGGACACAGGTGAGGCTGCAATGATGGACACAGGTGAGGCTGCAATGATGGACACAGGTGAGGCTGCAATGATGGACACGGGTGAGGCTGCAATGATGGACACGGGTGAGGCTGCAATGATGGACACAGGAGAGGCTGCAATGATGGACACGGGTGAGGCTGCAATGATGGACACAGGAGAGGCTGCAATGATGGACACGGGTGAGGCTGCAATGATGGACACGGGTGAGGCTGCAATGATGGACACGGGTGAGGCTGCAATGATGGACACGGGTGAGGCTGCAATGGTGGACACGGGTGAGGCTGCAATGGTGGACACGGGTGAGGCTGCAATGATGGACACGGGTGAGGCTGCAATGATGGACACGGGTGAGGCTGCAATGATGGACACGGGTGAGGCTGCAATGATGGACACGGGTGAGGCTGCAATGATGGACACGGGTGAGGCTGCAATGGTGGACACAGGTGAGGCTGCAATGATGGACACGGGTGAGGCTGCAATGATGGACACGGGTGAGGCTGCAATGATGGACACAGGTGAGGCTGCAATGATGGACACGGGTGAGGCTGCAATGATGGACATGGGTGAGGCTGCAATGATGGACACGGGTGAGACTTCATGGTTAACCACTTGCTTACTGGGCACTTAAACCCCCCCTCCTGCCCAGACCAATTTTCAGCTTTTAGCGCTGATGCACTTTGAATGACAATTGCACGGTCATACAACACTGTTTGTATTTGTATTTGTATCATTTTTTCCCACAAATAGAGCTTTCTTTTGGTGGTATTTAATCACAGCTGGGATTTTTATTTTTTGTTTAAACAAACAAAAAAAGATGGAAAATTTTGAAAAAAAAACAATCATGTTTCATAGTTTGTTATAAAATTTTCCAAACAGGTAATTTTTCTCCTTCATTGATAGGCACAGATAAGGCGGCACTGATGGGGACAGATAAGGCGGTACTGATGGGGACAGATAAGGGGGCACTGATGGGTGGCACGGATGGGTGGCACTGATGGGCACTGATAGATACCACTGATGGGGGGCACTGATGGACAGCACTGAGGGGCACTTATGGGCACTGGTAGGTGTAACGATATCACGTATGGGACATGAAAAGCTGTAGCTAGCTGCCATCTTGTGTGGAAGTAGCCATGACAGTTTTGAGAACCATGTAACCTCACAGAGAACTCTGAACTCCGTCTTCCCCACCTTAGGAATTCAAAGCTTTTTAAGTTCAACAGAAAAGGTTATCTCAACAGAGAAAACAGTTCAGGCCTGTCGTAAAACTGTCACCCTCCCCATTCAGAGACCAAACAGGCCTAGGTCGTAAAGTCTTCTGAATACACCTCATAAGAATAAGTATGAAATTTCAGCATGTTTCATAACTTCTGACTTAGTAATAGCACAGACATAATCTGGACATATTTAGCTTCCTCAGATAATAGGGAACGTTTCAAGTCCAGACACCCCTATGTCAGGTCATATGGGAAACCCCTGGGACCACTTATTCCTCCAAAGCAGGCTATACGTTATAGATATGGCATGTTTAGACTTGTTTTGAAGGAAATCTCAAGTTGAATAATAATATGGATATTTGGAGTCTGTAAACCCTACAGATGCAGATATATGAACATGTATTACAAAATGTACCTGGGACGTGGTCATGAGTGTAGACACCTCCCAGCAACCAACCCCTACACCAGCTGACCAGATGATTGGTTACTGGTCGCTGTCAACACCCCTTTTGATTTGACAGAAAAGAGGAGATGCCAAGACAATGGTCAGTTCTCCTTTTACCATCCAAGAAGTAACATCTGCCAAGTCGAGAACCGATTACCTAGCTCATCGATCGAACTCTGATCAACCCTCGGACATTAATTGCAAGTATTCTCTCTTCCCAATTCTACCTTATTGCTTTGTGGCTGTATATTGTCTTTATATTTTGAAACATCTTTCTTCTGTAAATATTTTATTTGCATCAACCTTGACCTTTTCATAATAAACCCTTATGTTGAAAAGTGTTAACCTTGTCTCTAAAGCTCTTAATGCAAGCTATAAACGAACCTGCCTCTTGAAGGGCGCTACTGTTGTAGAGTAAGACTCTGAGCAGATCTGTCTGTAGTGGCAGTGTGTGTGTCAGACGCTTATTCTAAAATTATAATTGGTATTGCAAAATTACGAGTTTCCCCCGGCTCGGTCTTTTAACGGGGGTGGTGGCAGTTAAAGGGTTAATTGTGTAATTAGCCCAGTGACAATCACTCTCAGGCTGCTCGCACCTAGATTGTGGTCCCGCAAGCTGGAAAATCTTTGTGCTGGGCGCAGCTGAGAGTGGCATTGTTACGTAAGTGACAGCGTGGTGTGAGGTTGGCCGGTCCTTTGTCGCGAGTTAGCGAGGAGGGCAGGGATCTGACACCCGCGTTCGTCACATATTGGCTGGCAGCGTAGCGGGATAGTTTCGCATTAAGAGCATTCAGTGCATTGTTAGGAATTAGCTCTGCACTGAAGGATTGTAACCTTTGTGGAAACAGTCCTTAGAGACAAGCTGGTGCATATTTTTTATTTCGATTTTTTCAAGAGAGACATACAGCAACAGCTCCTTCCTACACCTTCTTCCTATCTCTTCTTTCTGTTCTATCTCTTCTGCTTGCAAAATGTCTGGGTTATCAGCATATAAAAAGATGAGCAAGAATGAACTGATTGTTGAGTGCGCAGAAAGAGGAATTGATGTCGGTGGCAAAAATCGTGAAGGCTTGATACATGCCTTACAGGAGTTTGATATCCGTGCACACCAGAACCTGGGGGAAACTGGACCAGAAAGGGTTTCCGCTACTCCAGAGCCCAGTGGTTCAGAGGCGGCCTCACCAGATGGGCAAGCAGAGACTGACACTGGAATACCACGGATTGTTACCTCCAAGCCACCACAAGAGCAGGCTAGCATCAGATTGCCTGAAAACATCATAGACTCTCTTCAAATGCAAGAAACTCTACAAAACCTCAGGGAGACGGATCCTGTGGTGTACCTGCAGTTTCTGGAACGCCAGGCTGAGCGAGAAGAGCGCAGGGCTGAGCGAGAGGCGGCAGAACGGCAGGCTGAGAGGGAGGCTGATCGTCGGCACGAATTGGAGATGGCTAGGCTCCAGCAGCAGCGACAGGCTCAGAACCTCGGATCCCTAGAGCACAGGGATGCCTCTCTGCCAGTGATCCCAGCAGCCAAATTTCCAGTTATGGAAAAGGACAGTGACATTGACGTGTATCTACTGTCGTTTGAAAAAACATGCCGTCAGTACCATCTGCCCCCAGCACAATGGGCCCGGTACCTGACACCAGGGCTACGAGGCAAGGCCCTGGATGCTTATGTCGAACTGTCAGAAGAACAGTGCGACGATTATGCGGCCCTAAAAGCTGCAATCATCCAAAAGTTTCAGCTAACCCCGGAAGTGTACCGGAAGCGTTTTAGGTCCTTGCAAAAGGGGCCTGGGGACTCATACATGGATGTGGTAGGTCGCTTACGTACCACATTCCGGCAGTGGACTAAAGGCTTGGAAGCCGATTCTTTTGAATCCCACTGCTGCCACCAATATGTGACGAACGCGAGTTAGCGAGGAGGGCAGGGATCTGACACCCGCGTTCGTCACAGTAGGTGACACTGATGGGCACTGATAGGTGGCACTGATGTGCAGCACTGTTGTTGTTACACTGATTGCGGGCACTGATGGGTGGCACTGTGGGCACTGATGGGTGGCACTGTGGGCACTGATGGATGGTGCTGATGGGCACTGGTAGGCGGCACTGCTGCCTATTGCTAGGTGTCACTGGCAGGGGACACAGGTGGGCACTGATGATCGCCGTGATCGGGACTGATGTCCCTCTCACGGCCGCCAGTGATCGTCTTTTTTTTCCTCCTCACGCTGTCAGCGCAAGGAGAAAAAATAGCCGATTACCAGCTCTGTTGACATCACATGATCAGCTGTCATTGGCTGATAGCTGATCATGTGGATCGACCCCTTACTCCGATCTGTGATCAGGCGAGTCTCATAGACTCGCTAATCACAGAGCGCGCCGCGCGCACCCTGCAGGGGGCGCACAGGCCGCTCATGCACGGGATGACGTCAATAGACGTAGTCCCAGCAAAGCAGGTCCGCGCTGTAGCAATCATTCGGCTATAGCGCGGATCTCTAGTGGTTAGCCCTGAACTCTATATGTATCGCACCCCAGATGCCCCTTTGAGGGCAACCATACTACTGATGTGGCGTGAAAATGAAATTGAGTTTGGCACCCCTCCTGTGTTATATCATTAATATTTGATTTTTGTGGAGTATCATTCATGGTCCTATGAATATAATCTTTGACATAACTTTGGGGATAGGGGGGTCGTTGAATCCATAGAGTTGGTTGTAATTTTTTGTTCTATTTATGATACAGATCTACCAAATAACAGTGTAACAAATAATAACAGTAAGTTTTTAGATTTAAAGTCCTTTAGTTTAACAGGCTGTTCTCTTATGCCCAATTTACCTTGGGCCTCCTACTGGGACCCCCCCCCCCCCCCTGGAACCCCACCCAACAAAAATTTAATTTTAAACATAAGCAGAGAGAAAAAAGACGGGGAAACAAAACAAGGTAGGAAAAGGTTAAAGTGATTGTAAAGCCTCGTTTTTCTATTTTTTAAAAATAATAAACATATTATACTTGCCTCCTCTGTGCAGTTGGTTTTGCACAGAGCAGCCCCGATCCTCCTCGATCCTCCTCTTCTCGGGTCCCTCTTTGCTGCTCCTGGCCCCTCCCACCTTTTGAGTGCCCTTCAGCCAGCAGCTTGCTACAGGTTGTCACCCAAGCCAAGTCAGAGCTCCGTGTATCCATTCAGACACTGAGCTCCGCCCCCTCTCTCCCCTAATTGGCTGACTGAGTTTGACAGCTGCGGGAGCCAATGGCGCCGCTGCTCTGTCTCAGCCAATCAGGAGGAATGTACTGGATGGCTGAGGGGATCGTGGAGATCTCTGGGGAGAGAAGGAGCTCAGGTAGGTAATCGGGAGGTGCTGGGGAGGCTGCTACACGCAGAAGGTTTTTTATCTTAATGCATAGAATGCATTAGGATAAAAAACCTTCTGCCTTTACAACTCCTTTATTAAAGTACCCCGGGCATGAATGGGTGGAAACTGTGCATAAACATGAGATTCAGGACTGGGTCTAGGGGGGTGCTGTCGTGGGCTGTGCCCCCCAGGGCTTTAAGAGTGCATCCACTGATCTATGAGGCCCTCTGATAGGACCAGTTGATGTAAGGAGGCACTCTGATGGGTACATTGATGTAAGAGGGGGACCCTGATGGGTACATTGATGTAAGAGGGGGACCCTGATGGGTACATTGATGTAAGAGGGGGACCCTGATGGGTACATTGATGTAAGAGGGGGACCCTGATGGAGACAATGCTTACCTGAACCCCATCTTGATCCAGTGATGTGCACAAGAGCAGTGGCTCTCCTGGCTCTCTTCTGCGTCATTGGCTCAGAGACAGCAGAGGAAGCCATTGTTGTCAATCACGGCAGTGAGAAGGGAGCGGACACATAGAGCCGGCTTTTGAGCGAGCATGCCTGCAGGTGCGATCTGTCAGCGGTGGTGTATACCAGACATTGCCAATGACAGATCACTGTACCGGCCCGCTGCCAGTACCATGTGATCGCTGTGACCAATCACAGCAGATAATATGACAGTAAACAATGGATGGCTTCCTTTCATGCCATCCATTTTGTACAATTGTGTTGCTTGCTGTGATTGGTCACAGTGATCACATGGTACAGGGTTGATCACAGCACATCTGTGCAACGTGATTAGCTGTGGCCAGTCACAGCTCCTCACAACAATACTCACTGAATTAATTGGTTATTCAGTAAAAATGGTTGTTTATACCAATGAAATTCATTGGTAGAAGCAATTTTTATGCGCAAAATAAAAATAATCCTGATCACTTCCCCAGAGTAGTACAGTGTTACTATGGTATACTATGTTACTATGGTAACACTGTATTGCTCTGGTCACAGTGTGTTAAAAAATCATAATCAAAAGAAAAAACATTATATATTACTTTTTTTATTTCCATACTGTCACCAGTCAGTGTCCCCGATCACCGCCACACCAGTTATATGATGAGGCTGTACTGCACTGGTCACAGTATGTAAAAAAAAAAATTGTGAAAAAAAATCATTCATTCATCATTATTTTCCAAATAATTGTAATAAAAAAAAATTACAGCTTCAATAAACTTGCAATGCATCCTACTAAATACCTTGGACTGTCTACTTTCCAAAAAGGGGTTATTTGGGGGAAATTTGTACTGTCCTGACGTTTTCGGGCCTCAGGAATGATCGATTTTCAGATATACATTATATATATCATAGTTTGTGGACTCTATAACTTTCCAACAGACTAAATAATATACACTGATTTGTGTTATTTTCACCAAAGAAATGTAGAATACATTTTATCCTAAATTGATGAGGAAAGGTTATTTATTTGCAAAATGTTATAAGAGAAACGGAGAAAAACACATTTTTGTTTTTTTATTATTTATTTAGCAAAAAGTAAAAAAAAAAAAAAAAAAAAAACAGCGATGATTAAATACCACCAAAAGAAAGCTCTATTTCTGTGAAAAATGTAATATCATTACATGTTGCATGACCGCGCAATTGTCATTCAAAGTGCGACAGCACTGGAAGCTGAAAATGTTCCTGAGCAGGAATGAGGTGAAGGTGCCCCGGTATTGAAGTGGTTAAAAAGGAGCCAAATAAGGATGTGATAATAAATGGCTTTATACGATCAATATCCATAAATAAAATATAATAAAATAATGGATAATGATATAAAATTCAATATCAATGCCAAAATTTCAAGATTTTCTGCCAGGGGAGGGCAAACTTTTGAGCACAACTGTACTCCTGATCCCTGCACTCTGCACATTATATACTCCTTACCTCTGCACTCTATACATTGTATACTGCTGACCTCTGCACTCTATACATTATATACTGCTGACCTCTGCACTCTATACATTATATACTCCTTACCTCTGCACTCTGCATATCCTGTGCTCCTTACCACTGTACTCTGTGCATTATATACTCCTGACCTCTGCACTCTATACATTATATATTCCTGACCTCTGCACTCTATACATTATATATTCCTGACCTCTGCACTCTATACATTATATACTCCTGACCTCTGCACGCTACATAATATACACAATATTCTGTACACTTCTGACCAAGGTGTTAATTGTCTTTATGGTTTCTAATTATTTAATGAAGTTCTCAGGCGGCGTGTCAGTTCTCTGTCTGTATTCTTTGTTCAGAAAAGAAACAAGCACCCCAGGTGGGACTCGAACCCACAATCCCTGACTTAGGATGCCAGTGCCTTATCCATTAGGCCACTGGGGCTTTGCTTGTGTTTTGCTTTTTTTTGTTTGTTTTGGGGGGCGGGGTTTATTATTTTATGAAATGTACAATTAGTATCCAACCAATTTTTATCGGAGATAAATCCATAGAATGAAATTATTTTGGGGCTTTGATGGAAGTCGGTCAGTGTTCTCTTCTGAACCCTAAACCTTCTGATAATTCAGAGGAAGGCAACCCCCCCCCCCCCCCCCCGGTCATATTATCTCCAAAGGGGGAAAAATTCCTTCCTGACCCCATAAGGCGATCGGATAATCCCTGAATCATCAGTCTAGAGTGTCCAGTTCATCTCCCTGTACATTGCTCAGAATGTAGAGACGGGACCCCAACATCAAGGGCCCACAATCCAGAAGGTCATTTAGAAAGAGGTCTGATCTCAAACTCCACCCCTCCAGGGAGCAACCTATCCCAATCACTCCCAAAGTCACTGCTGCTCATACAATTGGCAGGAAATGTGGAGGAAGAGCGGGCTATGGGGGAAGAGTCTAAATGGCATGCCTTGAACCACTTAAAGTGGAACTTTACTCGCCTCCCCTGCCACCCTCGAAATCTTCATTTCACCGTCTTCTAGGTTCCAGATCTTCAGCAATCTTGATTGACTAGTCATGAAGCCAGACTAAGCGCATCTTCAGTACTTACCCGAGACAAACGGTGATAAGAGGAATGCAGGAGACATGCCCCTTCTTCTTCTGCATTCCTCTTGCCGCTGTCTCCTTCCTAGCTATGTAGTCAGGCTTGGTGCCCCCCCACTTCCCCCAACTACATGCCTAGGAAGGAGATGTCCACTTTTCTCAGCTCTAGGCACTTTCCTGAGACAAATGGTGACAAGAGGAATGCAGAGGACATGCAAAAGGTTTAGAAACAATGCTCTAAGACAGGGGTGTCCAATCTTTTTTCCAAGAGGGCCAGATTTGATGAATAGAACATGCTTGAGGGCCGACCATTTTGCCTGACATTCTTAAACCATTAAAATTTGGTCTAAGTGTGTCCATCCGAGCACTAATACACGGCCCAACAAGAATTCTCTTGCCTTTGTGCTGTGTGTGGTGAATAGATGAGCTTGGGCGTGTTATTTGGATATACCGGATTTAATCTGCTTATAACACGCACCTTCACTTTAAAAATGAAGTTTCAGGAAAAAAAATCTTAAATTTTAAATAAAGAACTGTGAAGCAAAATAAGGGTCAGTGCCCATCAATGCAGCCTAATCAGTGCCCATCTGCGGCCCCCACTCCATTGCCATGAATGTGGCCCCCACTGTATTGACATGAATGCAGCCCCCACCGTATTGACATGAATGCAGCCCCCACCACATTAACATGAATGCAGCCCCCACCACATTAACATGAATGCAGCCCCCACCGTATTGACATGAATGCAGCCCCCACCGTATTGACATGAATGCAGCCCCCACCACATTAACATGAATGCAGCCCCCACCACATTAACATGAATGCAGCCCCCACCGTATTGACATGAATGCAGCCCCCACCGTATTGACATGAATGCAGCCCCCACCGTATTGACATGAATGCAGCCCCCACCACATTCACATGAATGCAGCCCCCACCGTATTGACATGAATGCAGCCCCCACCGTATTGACATGAATGCAGCCCCCACCGTATTGACATGAATGCAGCCCCCACCGTATTGACATGAATGCAGCCCCCACCGTATTGACATGAATGCAGCCCCCACCGTATTGACATGAATGCAGCCCCCACCACATTCACATGAATGCAGCCCCCACCACATTCACATGAATGCAGCCCCCACCACATTCACATGAATGCAGCCCCCACCACATTCACATGAATGCAGCCCCCACCACATTCACATGAATGCAGCCCCCACATTGACATGAATGCAGCCCCCACCACATTCACATGAATGCAGCCCCCACATTGACATGAATGCAGCCCCCACCACATTGACATAAATACGGCAGCCCCCACCACATTGACATGAATGCAGACTCACCATTGCTGTCAGTGCAGCCTGATTCACGTCCATCTGCAGCCTTGGAGGAGACAGGGAGGGGGCGGGACGAGCGCCAACAGATATACAGGAGAAATTCCTGTTTACACGGCGGCCTCTTTAATTGAAAGTCCCGCCTCCTATGATGGACAAAACAATTGTCCAATGGCAGCGCAGGAGACGGGACTTCCTTTTACACAGGACGCCGTGTAAACAGGAAATTCTCCTGTATCCTGTACGGCGCTTGTCCCGCCCCCTCCAAGGCAGCCAGCATATCTATCTTTTATGGCCCCCGGCGCTCGGGGATTCGTTGGGGGCCACAAAAGATATATATGTCAAAATTACCAGGCGGGCCGTCCGAAACCGGACCGCGGGCCGCGATTGGCCCGCGGGCCGGACTTTGGACATGCCTGCTCTAAGATATGGAAATTACAGGTAAGTCAAACTTCCTCTGATTGCAGCCACTGACAACAATGTTGGGGGTTATTATTGCTGCAATTGATCACTCATGCTGGGGCAATTACTGTCCCCAAATTACCAATGTTGGGGGTTATTATTACTGGAATTGATCACTAATGCTGGGGCAATTACTGTCCCCACTAATACCAATGTTGGGGGTTATTATTACTGGAATTGATCACTAATGCTGGGGCAATTACTGTCCCCACTAATACCAATGTTGGGGGTTATTATTGCTGCAATTGATCACTCATGCTGGGGCAATTACTGTCCCCACTAATACCAATGTTGGGGGTTATGGTCAGGCAGGTAAGAAACTTGACTACAGAGTAGAAAGTAGGTCTCTTCTGCATTAAAAATGTCATTTTAAGATAGGGAGGAGGAGGGGCCTTTCTTGTGGAGTTTACTGGGGAAGAAACATAGCAAGGTGAGGGCAGAAAAAGACCAAGTGATCCATGGAGTCTGCCCCAGCGTCAGATAGTGATTGCACACATATATTGTTAATGCGTCAGGAAAATGAACTTCTGGGACTGAAACACAAAGCACAGAGGTGGATCTCCTCCTACTTGATGGTTTTATTTTTTATCCTCCCTTCATCCTGGTATAAGAGATAAGAAAGATATCGCCCCAGGTGGGACTCGAACCCACAATCCCTGGCCGAGGCCAGTGCCTTAACCATTAGGCCACTGGAGCTTTGCTCTCTATCTACTATCTGTCTGTCTATCACTCACCCCCCCCCCATATCTATCTATACTTTATCTGTCTATATATCTAATATCTATATATATTTTATTTTTTATCTAATATCTTTCCATCTCTCACTCACCGCCCCCCCCCCCCCTATATCTATCTAGCTAACCCTAAACCTTATGATGATTCAGAGGAAGGCGAAAACCCCCTTTGGTCATATTATCTCCAAAGGGGTAAAATTCCTTCCTGACCCCATAAGGCGATCGGATAATCCCTGAATCATCAGTCTAGAATGTCCATTCCCCTGTACATTGCTCAGAATGTAGAGACGGGACCCCAACTGAAGGCCCCACAATCCAGAAGGCCATTTAGAAAGAGGTCTGATCTCAAACTCCACCCCTCCAGGGAGCAACCTATCCCAATCACTGCCAGAGTCACTGCTGCACATACAATGGGCAGGAAATGTGGAGGAGGAGCAGGCTATGGGGGAGGAGTTTAAATGGCATGCCTTGAACCACTTAAAGTGGACCTATGCTTGCCTCCCCTCACACCCCCGCCACCCTCAAAATCTTCACCGTCTTCTAGGTTCCAGATCTTCAGCCAACTTGATTGACTAGTCATGAGGTCAGACTGAGCGCAGCCTCAGAACTTTCCTGAGACATTCCTCTTGCCACCGCTTGTCTCCGGAGAGTTCCTGTCTCCTTCCTAGCTATGTAGTCAGACTTGGTGCCCCCACACTTCCCCCAAACAACATACCTAGGAAGGAGATGTCCACTTTTCTCAGCTCTAGGCACTTTCCTGAGATAAATGGTGACAAGAGGAATGCAGAGGGAATGCCCCCCCATTCCTTCTGCTTTCCTCTTGGTGCTGCTTGTCTCAGGAGAGTACCTGTCTAGCTATGTTGTCGGACGGCTGCAGGCGTAGAGGGTGCGCTCAGTCTAAACTCATGGTCAGTCAATCAAGATGGCTGAAGATCTGGAACCTAGAAGACGGAGAGGTGAAGATTTTGAGGGCGGCGGGGGTGTGAGGGGAGGGGAGTATAGTTCCACTTTAAGTGGTTCAAGCCATGCCATTTAGACTCCTCCCTGTATTGTCTGGGTGTGTGGATCTTACAAGTCTGACTTCTTCAAAATTCGCTGTCTTCGTTGGAGCTTTCGGTGGAGCTGTCTGAGTCTACGGTGCAGAGAAAAAAATCCAGGCTCCTCCATTTTTCAGGGACTTCTTTTTCGATGCAGGAAACGTCTTTGCGTTTATTCTCAATCTCTCGTTCTTCATTGGCCAGAAATTCCTCCATATTCATATTTAAATCTTCAGTTTGTTCGAGAATCTGGAAGGAGAAAATAACATTCGTTAGTGTTCCAGATTGATACAGTAAATGGTGACAAAGCTTGGTGAGCCCAACCCCCCCGAGGTGCAGCAAATACCCCAAGAGGGATCCTTCAACCCTAGCTCCCTCTAGTGATCAGAAAAAGCACTGCACTGCATTAACACATCCTTGACGTGTGTATATATAGATACAGTGACTCTGTGCTGTCGCCCCAGGACAGGAAGTGTGTTTCTGGTGGGATTAAGCTGTGTGCCTGACACATACATAATAATTATCACCAATAATAAACAGAATTCCTTCAGACAAGTCCCCAGACCATGTGATTGTGCGGTGATCGCAAAATCACAAATGTGAGAATTCTGTACAAAAAAACACATCTTAGATGCTGCTGAATAATCTCCCCTCCCCCAATATACATGGACCCTCCATTATTCATATACTTACCGGCTGTGGTGTAAATGCTGCGGGTGACGTTCCTTTCTCCACCTCGTCCCAGTCAGTTGTCTTGAAAAATGGGTGGCGTCTGATGTCACGTACCATGTATGCCCGTGTTTCCTGGTCTTCCCATAAGAGCTGTAAAAAAGAAAGAAATATGATAAGAAACACAATGAGAACAACAACAATGTGTGACCAATAGAACTCCCCATTGTAATCTTTGATTCTGACAGTGACATATTTCAGCTTCCTTGATTTTGCTTGTGAACCCGCCACTATGTTATGATTGGATGGGGTTGTAGCATGGTACCTGGTATAGTACATGCTCAGGGTGAATATAAGTGAAGGCAGATCCTTCCACTAAGCAGTCAGTGTGATAAAAGTATTGCTATGACCCACATGAATGTGTGGTGGGAAGAATGTAGAGTTGTGTGTTCTGAACTCCTAACAAGGTCTGTATAACCTGGAAAGGGTTTTGTCTGTAAAGAGAAGGTAAAGCTGTGTATACTCACCATAGTTATGAGATCCTCGAGGTGAACATTCCTGTCATTTGGACGAACTCGGTTCTCGGGACGTCCTGGCGCGGTCTCCTGGAGTTTCTTGATCTGTCTGATCTGATGCGCGCTAATAGACATCTCATTCACCATCTCTCCCAAGGAGTAATAGTCCGCTGTGGCGTCGTATGGTTCCCCTTTTATGATCTGTAGAAACACAAGGAGAGAAAAAAGGATGAGAACATTCCTAGGCCAGGCAAAGGATAGACGGGACTCCATGCTGACATATGTGATGTATGAAGCCTCCCAGGAGTCCTAAAATTGTGCTCAAAATACATCAAACTAAGGCGGAGCTTGTGAATGTTGGAGGTGGGGCTTAACATTTATATATAGTCAAAACTTTTGTTTTCTACATTTTGGATAGAGTACGGAAGGGTTGAGACCCCTGCCAGTTTATTTTTTGCTGTCTGTGTGCCATTGGGGGAATTTTCCCTTCACTTCCTGTCCCCGGGATTCAAGAGGAAGTCAAAGGAATTCTCCCAAAGTGAGAGAAACTCTACTCTTAGGATCTTATCCCCAAACAGGTGTCACCATTGGAAGACTTTCCTCTATTCCTGTTCTGGGGACAGCTGTAACATTTTGCATCCTGCTGTATTTTCTTTCTCGCTAACAATGGTCACCAGTACACATAAAGAGTGTGACTTCCCTAATGAGGACACCAATAAAAACCTGAGAGAGGGTCTAACCCTATCCATTTAGTCTGCATTCATACATTGGCATTTTGAGCTGCACATCGCGTGAAGGTTGTCGCCCAAAAAAAAAGTTCAGGAACTTCTTTTAGGCAGCATGCTTCACGCAATGCGTTTACCACAATTGCAGCGCAGTTGATCACGTGACAATCGCGGCAGAACCTCACCGCATTTTTTAGGTGGGATTGAAAAAAATGGCGTCTGAAATGTACATTGTGCGATTTGTCATTCACACCTGGGTATTTGGAAGTCAAGATTCAAAATGTCCATGTGTGAATGTGGCCTTAATGAAAGCGGAGCCCCTTAATCTCTTCTCTATATTCCGTAGTAAATATTACAATTCAGTCTAAAATCAAGAATCTTACCTCTGGGGCCATGTAACCGGGTGTACCCGCATATCCTACGACCTTAACGTTCTCAATGACTCCGGCCACTGCGATACCAAAATCACCGATCCTGATGTGACCGTCGCTGTCCAATAGAATGTTCTCGGGTTTGAGATCTCTGTGAAGAAAAGAAGTGAACCGTTAGCCCTGCATATCCCACATTATAATAAAGAAAGGGTGGACATTGGCTTCTCTTATATCTGCCTACAGGAAGACCTCTGTCCCAGAATTCCCAGCTCCGCCCACCTGCTATATACATCATGAGGAGGTCTCACTCCTCTTGCTGGATTTTTTATAAATCCTCCATTAAGCAGAATATGGCATGAGCAGGGAGACTTCTACAGCCGATGGAAGGACACCGCGCAACTGGGAAGTCTTCCTGATTCAATAAAACCACAAGCCAAGGGGGATTGTTAGTCAGCTAATTTAATACTTACCTATGGACAACCGCACGATCATGGAGGTATTGCATGCCGCAAATAATCTCGGCAGTGAGACATCTGAAGGAGAAAGAAAAATATGAATTAGCATTTAGAATCATCACAGACCAATAAAAGGTAAAAATGAAGAGACTTCCCCCTATAGTACATAGGGGTTTAGATGGACGGGGCTCAGTGGGAGTGGCCTGGTTGTGTCACTGCCTGTTCTCATTGGTCAGCCACCCCCAACGCCATCACAACCCGGTCATTGGACTTACCTTATCATGTTGTCTGGAAATGGAGTTGAAGCCTCCATCAGTTCCCGTAGAGTCCCGCCACTCAGGAATTCCATGGCAAAGACTAGATGAGTCTGTTTGAAAATAAGAGATAAAGGTTACATTAGAGACAAGTAAGATTTCACTTTGTGGAGGAATATAGGAAGGCTGGGGGTAAAGTACAGGAATAGGATAAAAAAAAACTGGGAGATAAAAAGACTTACCTCTGTTTGGAATGTTAAATACAGACGAGTGATATATGGCTGGTCATCGCACTCTTTCAGTATGTTATACTCTTCATTTTCATGGACGGGATTACATTTTCCCAGTTCAATCATCTTCATCGCCACCTTCTGTTGATTGGAGGGATGGGAGGCCAACATCACCTTCCCAAAGGCCCCTTGTCCAAGTTTTTTATGGATGGTAAAATCTTCCAACGCAACCCTACATGTCCTATCCTCTGCGCCGGATGGGACCGGTGACAATGTCTCCTCCTCTGCGTCGGATGGGACCGGTGACAATGTCTCCTCCTCTGCGCCGGATGGGACCGATGAAATTGTCCCATGGACTGTGTTGCTGGGCATTGGAGTACCTAAAGATTTCTTACTCTCAATGTCCCTGTTGAAAGAGGCTTCATCTGATGAAGACCTATATATCCATCTCTCTTTGGTGAATAGAGTCACCTGTATTTGTTGGTCCTTGGTGATCGGCATGGCCTGTAATTGCTGATCCTCGGTGATCGGCATGGCCTGTAATTGCTGATCCTCGGTGATCGGCATGGCCTGTAATTGCTGATCCTCGGTGATCGGCATGGCCTGTAATTGCTGATCCTTGGTGATCGGCATGGCCTGTAATTGCTGATCCTCGGTGATCGGCATGGCCTGTAATTGCTGATCCTTGGTGATCGGCATGGCCTGTAATTGCTGATCCTCGGTGATCGGCATGGCCTGTAATTGCTGATCCTTGGTGATCGGCATGGCCTGTAATTGCTGATCCTTGGTGATTGGCAGGACATGTAATTGCTGATCCTTGGTGATCGGCAGGACATGTATTATCCTGTTGTTGCTGGATGGGATCACTTCTCTTTCCCCATCCTCGGTGGTTAGGATCTCTTCTGTGTCCTCATCCTCGGTGGTTAGGATCACTTCTGTGTCCTCATCCTCAGTGGTTAGGATCACTTCTGTGTCCTCATCCTCGGTGGTTAGGATCTCTTCTGAGTCCTCATCCTCGGTGGTTAGGATCTCTTCTGAGTCCTCATCCTCGGTGGATGGGATCACTTCTGAGTCCTCATCCTCGGTGGTTAGGATCTCTTCTGTGTCCTCATCCTCGGTGGATGGGATCACTTCCGTTTCCTTGTCCTTTTTGGTTTCATCCTGTGGAGTTGGCCCAGTCTGTGTGGTGATTGAAGTCACTGGGGTTTCCTCACTCTCTCTGAAGGATAAAACCACTAGAGTCAGCTCTATTTCATCGGTGGTTGGGTCATTTTTTGCTTCTGGGGAGAAAAAAAAATGATTAAACAATTATTTCTATTCCTGCTATTTACATATCATTTATTGATGTTATACAGAATCTATGGACATATAAAATGGTTGTAAACCTCAGACATGAAATATGAACAAAGTACATCCTTCTATACTGTGTATTTGTTTCTATCCAAAGCAGTGCGTGTGATTTCTCTCTGCTGTCTGGTTCCTCTTTCATCTACAGGACTCAATTCTGACAGCTTTTCCTGATACCAAGAGAAATATGATAGCTAGAGGGGAGAGCTCCAGCACACAGCCTGTGATTGACAACAATAGCTGTGCTTGTTCTCCTTGTAGTGTGTGGAAGGGGGGGGGGGGGGGTCCTGGGTCCCTTATCTCCAATCTGGACTCAGTGTTCTTCTTCCTGAGCCTTTCATTATGTGAATTCAGGACCCCACCCCCTGCTTTGTGCTTCTGAGAAATGTCGATAGATTTTGTGTAAATTCTGAGGTTTACAAGTCTGTAGAGGACAGATGGCTGTAGATAAATAGGTACAACTTATGTAGAAGGATTTGTTTAATCTCTATCACCCAAGGCCAGTCACTTCACTGGGTATATGGAGGGTGTACAATTACTTTAAATGTGTTTCCTTTTATATATGTAAGTGAATGCCGTTGGTGTTCTTGAAATAATCTTGTGTCACTCGTCTCTCTTTATCTGCTACAGGAAGGCTCCTAATGGAGAGATTTCCCTTCATTATCGGTTCTGTATACACAGCAAGACTTGGGAAGAAATATCTCAGTCCTCTCCTAGACCGTTGTCACCGGAAGCCGTGTCCCCATCAGAAGATTTCCCCTCTATTCCTGTCCTGGTAGATCTTCCATCACTTTCCATCCTGGTGACATTGGTGATCAGGACTAAGGGAGAGAATGATTCTCCCTAATAGGGACCTGCCAGGGGTTCTACCAATTCCCTACTCTATATAGTTACCCTTTTAGGTGTATATAGCAGTGACCCCAGTGTATGTAGTAAATATGTAGGTGACATACATTATATTACTGTATAGTGCTTGCATTATTTTTAAGTGTTCTTGCATAGCAAGACCACTTACTGTTATCTCACATATATATTATTCTTATTATTATAGCCAAATTTACCACCCTAACTCCTCCCACAGTTTTTACACTACATAGACAAGTAATATACCGAAACGTGCGGATTGTTCCCGAATGGTGTGCTATTACTTAGTGGAACGTTTCGCCGAATGGTTCACGAAATATCGTCGTTTTTGCGGCGAAATTGGTCCCATAGGAATGAATGGGGAAGCTAGAGTGGGAGATGACAAAAGCTGGAAAATCAGAACATGATTTCTAAACTGCCGCCACTCCCTCATTTTCAAGCCCACCTACGCAAATCTTATATCAAAACGTTCAGCTATCCCTGCTGCCACTAAACATGTCCACGGCTAAGCCATAGTCCTGACAGTTTTCACAATATGACCATTTGTTTGCAACTCACGCCGTCCATTGACATTCATTGAAACTACACTCTAGCCCCCTCCAAATTTGAAGGGCAATTTCTAAACTGCGACCGTGCCTTCATTTTTAATATTTCAGAGACATACTATACATCAAAATCTAGGTCTGGGTCTTGTGATTCTCACAATATAAAGATCTTCGCTGTAGGATGTATAGTTTTTAAAATACGGCCATTTGTTTAGAGGTCATTTCAGGAAATTTTAGCCATTAATCAGAGTGTACTGTTAGTGTTTGTTTTGTTGCCATGGTTACCAAAGCTTCTGTTATACACAGGGGGGAAGGTGGCTGGAGCATCTCAGCTGATGACAGAGCCCGGGGGAGGGGACAGACACACCATGTACTGATTTATAATAGAGGAATATGATGGGGCAGTTTTGATGGGGTAATTCTGATGGGGCAGTTTTGATGAAGCAGTATTTGGGAAGCATAAACAGGGCATGAGCGTTGCTAGGAAACAGTGGTTGTAAACACAAGATGCTGAGACACTCCAAATGCATGTGACTTCATCTGCTAGACTTGATAATGCTTGTAGACTCCTCCCACAGTTTTCACACTACAGAGACAAATAATATACCGAAACGAGCGGATTGTTCCCGATTGGTGTGTTATTACTTTGTGGAATGTTTTGCCGAATGGTCCACGAAATGACGTTTTTGCGGCGAAATTGGTCCCATAGGAATGAATGGCGAAATGTTCAAAACTAGAGTGGGAAGTGACAAAAGCTGACAACCCCCTGATCAGCCAAAACATTATGACCACCCCATGATCAGCCAAAACATTATGACCGCCCCATGTAAAAAAAAAAATATTTTTGAAAAAAAAAAAAAATTTTTGAAAAAAGTAAAAAAATAATTTTTGAAAAAAAAAAAAATCATTTTTGAAAAAAAAAAAAATATTTTTGAAAAAAAAAATTATTTTTGAAAAAAAAAATTATTTTTGAAAAAAAAATATATTTGAAAAAAAAAATATTTTTGAAAAAAAAAAATTATTTTTGAAATAAAAAAATTCATTTTTGAAAAAAAAAATTACCTTTGAAAAAAAAAATTACTTTTGAAAAAAAAAATCATTTTTGAAGAAAAAAAAATCATTTTTGATTAAAAAAAATTCATTTTTGAAAAAAAAAATTACTTTTGAAAAAAATGTTCAGCTCTTTCAGCGAATGATGGAACTTTTTTACTACTATTTATACTTTTTAAAATATTAAGCTTTTTAACACTTTTCACAGTTACTCAAGCCACTCCACCCCACCCAGTTACTCCGCCCACTCCAGTTGTAGAGGCAAGAACACTTTCACAATTTCCCCAGAAATTGTACCTTTTCTAGTTCTCAATTATAATACTTACCAGTAGTGTAATTTGCATTTTTTGATTGAGGAACAGGTCCATGTCTAATTGCCCTACACACACCCCTTCTAGGGGCAGTAGTTTCTGGGAATGAGATGCGTCGGCCGCCATCTGCTGAGGGTCCTGCTCTCCCCTGTGTTGCTTCCTCTTGGATGTTATTCAGAGGTCCAACTTTATTATTTTTCTTAAATAGCCGCTTAACTGCCCCATGCACACCCCTTCTAGGGGCAGGTGATTGGAGCTGTGTGGCTGGTTGGCGGTCCTCTGCTGAGGGTCCCGCTCTCCCCTGTGTTGCTTCCTCTTGTATGTTGTTCAGAGGTCCAACTTTATTATTTTTCCTAAACAGGCGCCTAATTACCCCATATACACCCCTTTTAGGGGTAGTAATCTGGGGCTGTGCGGCTGGTTGGCGGTTCTCCATTGAAAATCCCGCTGGAAATCTGGTTCGTTTAGCGCAGTTCATTATTGAATAATGAGCAATGCTTAAGACAAAGAGCAATCGCTTCCTTCTTCTTCAAAGGAAAAACTCTGTCTGAGCCTCCAACTGCCAGGAGCTTGTTTTTATCTGAGGTCCTGCCTCTATGACATCACATATGCAAATGAGGTATGTTGTCATGGCAACTCAACTGCCGCCAGACAAGGCACACAGCAGCTGTGTAGCCATGACAATATGGAAATGAGATCAATTCTCAACTGGTAAACAACTTCATTTTTTTTTGGTATTTTTTTCTAATAAATATAGATTTGGGACATCCGTGGTTTTATTTAAACATGCTTTCTTTCATGTTTAATGAATCCAGTCTATAATAAAATCATTTTATTCATGTCTGTAGACTTAATTCACAAAGTATGAGATAAGCATTTTTAGCTCAGTGACCTTTCAAATCTGCTGGCTGTTTGCAAAAAAAATAACTGACGCTTTTTTTTTTTTTTTATTTTACAAACACACATCAGTTATTTAGGGGGGTCCTTATTTCTAGTCATAGTATATGTCCAGTACAAGCCTGTAATACTTAATACTGTAATACATTACCAGTCCATTCCTCACCATACAGGGCTCTGATAGTTGGACTGACAATCATTCCACCATACAACACCTAATAAATCCGATATCATTTTATGCAGATAGATAGAGCTCTCTTGTGGTGGGATTTCATAGGCACTTTTTTTAATAAATTATTTTTCTATATAAAAGGGAGAAAACTGAATTAAAAAAAAAATTTCTATTTTTTTCTAATATGAAATATTGGAAATAAATAATCTTTATAGATGTAATGTATTCCACTGATTGTCTTTGGCAAAGAAATAAACAAAATCGGTGTCTGTCACTTACTCTGTGTCAGAGTTCTGATATTTTGAGCATTCCGCTTTCTCTGACTTCCTGGTAAAAAAAAAAAAATCTCCACTAAAAATGGGGGAACAGAGCGATCACCCCAACATGAGCCCTTCCTGGAGACTGGCCACCCCAAGGGGATCTCACATTTTTTTTTAGAGGGGGGTAAAAAAATAAATGATGTCACCCACTGAAGCCAAGAGCAAGTCCTCCGCTGGGGTTTGTTTACAGGAGATGCAGTCAGGTGTGTTTTTCAAATGCAGCAAAAAAAAACCCCAAAAACACAGAAAAAATGCATATTCAAAGGAAATAAATGTATTCCAATGAGCCGAGTTTACACCATTGCAGTGTTTATTAGAAGTGCAGCATTTTTTCACACTAGAGCCCACTGCAGACATGTACTGTATAATGGCATGCAAATGTGTAAATGCAACTAAAATAAATTTAAATAAATGAAAAAAATTATTCCAAAGATGTAAAAATGCAAAGGCCAGATGTCCTCTGTAAACCCCAAACATCCCCCCCCCCCCCCCAGAACATCGCAGTGCACCTCAACACACGTAATCACACTGCTATTGGTCAGTCCTCTGGAAGTGTTGTAGACCATATATAATGGAGCAAATAGGCTACTCAAATACAGTGGAACCTCGGATTACGAGCATAACCCGTTCCAGGAGAATGCTCGTAATCTAAAGCACTCACATATCAAAGCGAGTTTTCCCATTGACGTCAATGGAAACAAAAATAATTTGTTCCGCATTGACTTCAATGGGATGCAATACCGCATGCGGCCAGAGGCGGGGGGGCGCGGGAGAGCCTCGGAAATGGCCGAAAAGGCCCTAGCACACTTCAGCGGACCTCGGAAAACCTCGGAAAGACTCCGTTCACGAGTTTTTGCCGAGGTCAGCCGAACTGTCCTCGGGCATTTCCGTGCATTTCCGACGATCGGCGACTGTCGGCTCTGCTCGGCCCCGGCGCCCCCCCAACCTCCGACCAAAAGCGGTACTGCACACCGCTTTCGGCCTCAATCCTGCTTGTTTTGCCAGACAACACTCACAAACCGAGTTAGGATTTTTAGAAATACAGTGCGAAATGCTCGTTAACCACGTTGCTCGCAAACCGAGGTTCCACTGTACGATGTAATATAATTATAATTACCAGTTTAAGATGTTGCTTTCCTACATGAACGAGAGAGTGATAATCATAAGGATCAGTAATCCCCAAGATTTGTATGGTGAGTATATCAGAAAACCTGTGACACCCAACAAAACAAAATCAGAACACAAACATCACAATTCTATCCATCCCATATATGCCCCAACAGCTAAATAATAAATGCTCTTCATCCATACCTAATACAAGATAACATTATTCAACATCCATGCGGATCAATAAGTATCCCAACAGGGAACTTTCTTCAGCCGTGTCCCACAATCAAGACCGATAGATTTAAGCTTATGGGAATATAAGGCAAACAAACACAGATAAGTCAATACTTCCACAAGGAGCCACACCAGACTTGACCATTCATTTGTTATGTAGAGGGCTAGAATCCCCCACAATAGATAGCCAAACCAGCCACATGGTGAGCACTCACCTAAGAGGATGTCCGCCTGTAAATAACACAGTACAAAGCACTGGGTTCAGAATTCCAGGTTTCTCATGTGTTAAACCGCCCCAATATACCAAACCATCTGTAACAATAGGCATATTCCTGTGTTGCCCACTCTATGGACGATTGAAATTCAAAAGGAATGTAGCAAGGTCCCAGGCCTCCTTCGGTCTAACGAGAACCTCCAGGGCCAGAGATAGCTGACATCCTTCTGTATGTGGTGGGTTGTGAGGCATGGTGCGTAGTTAAAGTTTTTGGGGCGCCAGACACTTCTTGGATGCAAAGGAAAGTTTATTTTTCTTAACAAACCTTTTCTTGGACGAGAGAGGGCTAGGGTCAGGACACCCTTAGGTGGTGGCAAGTTCAATTGGCAGACTCCAAAACTTCAATAGGAGGAGAACCATGCAGGGAAAAGTATCCAGCAAGACGCCACATCTGCATGTGCAGGAATTCTGTCTCCTATGGCAACAGTCTAATGCCCCGTACACACGGTCGAATATTGATCGGACATTCCGACAACAAAGTCCATGGATTTTTTCCGACGGATGTTGGCTCAAACTTGTCTTGCATACACACGGTCGCACAAAGTTGTCAGAAAATCCGATCGTTCTGAACGCGGTGACGTAAAACACGTACGTCGGGACTATAAACGGGGCAGTAGCCAATAGCTTTCATCTCTTAATTTATTCTGAGCATGCGTGGCACTTTGTCCGTCGGATTTGTGTACACACGATCGGAATTTCCGACAATGGATTTTGTTGTCGGAAAATTTTATAGCAAGCTCTCAAACTTTGTGTGTCGGAAATTCCGATGGAAAATGTGTGATGGAGCCTACACACGGTCGGAATTTCCGACAACAAGGTCCTATCACACATTTTCCGTTGGAAAATCCGACCGTGTGTACGGGGCATAACAGTTCATAACACAAACGTAACAGTTCTGTCACTTTGACTACAATCGCTCCTTGTAGTTCTTCAGCCCTCTGAGCTCCCGGTCTCTCACTAGAGCCTCTGATTTACAGCCACTGAATCCCTTGAGCTTCTTTAATCTTCATGGCGGTATCTTCCTCAAGCGTCACCCCCATTTCTCTGCTGGCTCCCTAGCTTGGCACTCTATTTACTTCTCAAGCTTCACCCCGCTGGCCTGCTCGGTCCCCTGGCTTGACACACAAGGCTGCTCTGCAAGCGTCACCTCCGCTGGCTGGGTCCCTGACTTGATACCCACTGAAGTTTCCCGATTCTTTACCGTCCCCGGTTGGTGAGAATGCTGCTCCGGTACTTGTTTCAGGTACTCACTGTGGTCCCTGGTAATAAGGCGGATAGTCCCTTCCTGGCGACAGCTTCCCCTCCACCTCCGACCACGACAGGTTCTCCGGCCGGTAGAACCGTCACTTTTGGTTGGACTGCAAGCCGCAATCCCAACCGTGCGCTGCTCTCTTGCTTCTGGATAGGCCCTCAGACAGCCTAGCAGCCAGATGTGCCCGGGATAGGCCCAATCTCCAGCCTAGCAGCCCGGGCAATACAACACACATCCACCTAGACAGCCGTCCAGGTGGCACAGAACACAGAATGCCTTGCAAAAGTATTCACCCCCCTTGGCATTTTTCGTGTTTTGTTGCCTCACAACCTGGAATTAAAATGGATTGTTTGAGGATTTGCATCGTTTAATTTACAGAACATCCCCACAACTTTGAAGATGTGTATTTTTTTTTATTGTGAAGCAAACAACAAATAGGACAAAATAACAGAAAAAGTCAATGTGCATAACTATTCACCCCCCTAAAGTCAATACTTTGTAGAGCCACCTTTTGCGGCTATCACAGCTCCAAGTCGCTTTGGATAAGTCTCTATGATCTTGCCACATCTTACCACTGGGATATTTGCCCATTCCTCCTTGCAAAACTGCTCCAGCTCCTTCAAGTTGGATGGTTTGCACAAGCGAAATAATAAAGGGGAGAATGTGACGTTATTGATGTAGCTATGTAAATAGTTGTTTTTCTGGTTGGACAAACTGCACTGAATCCTATAATGCACTGAAGACTACATTTGTAATGTACTTCGAGAAAAAATGCTTGTAATGTACCTTTGCAAACTAAATAAAACTTTGTTGGATAAAAAAAAAGTTGGATGGTTTGCGCTTGTGAACAGCAATCTTTACGTCTGACCACAGATTTTTTATTGGATTGAGGTCTGGGCTTTGACTAGGCCATTTCAACACATTTACATGTTTCCCCTTAAACCACTCAAGTGTTGCTTTAGCAGTGTGTTTGGGGTCATTGTCCTGCTGGAAGGTGAACCTCCGTCCTAGCCTCAAATCACACACAGAGTGGTACAGGTTTTGCTCAAGAATATTCCTGTATTTAGCACCATCCATCTTTCCCTCAACTCTGACCAGTTTCCCAGTCCTGACTGCTGAAAAATATCCCCACAGCATGATACTGCCACCACCATGTTTCACTGTGCGGATGGTGTTCTTTGGGTGATGTGATATGTTGGGTTTGCACCAGACACTTTGATGGCCAAAAGGTTCAATTTTAGTCTCATCAGACCAGAGCACCTTCCTCCATACATTTTGGGAGTCTCCCACGTGCCATTTTGTTTTTTGCTGAAAGTAATGGTTTTCTTCTGGCCACTCTGCCATAAAGACCAACTCTATGGAGCGTACGGCTTATTGTCGTCCTATGTACAGATACTCCAGTCTCTGCTGTGGAACTCTGCAGCTCCTCCAGGGTTACCTTAGGTCTCTGTGCTCCTCTCTGATTAATGCCCTCCTTGCCCGGTCCGTGAGTTTTGGTGTGCGGCCGTCTCTTGGCAGGTTTGCTGTTGTGCCATGTTCTTTCCATTTGGTTATGATAGATTTGATGGTGCTCCTAGGGATCATTAAAGATTTGGATTTTTTTTATAACCTAACCCTGACTTGTACTTCTCAACAACATTGTCCCTTACTTGTTTGGAGAGTTCCTTGGTCTTCATGGCAGTGTTTGGTTAGTGGTGCCTCTTTCTTAGGTGTTGCAGCCTCTGGGGCCTTTTAAAAAGGTGTGTATATGTAATGACAGATCATGTGACACTTAGATTGCACACAGGTGGACATCATTTCACTAATTATGTGACTTCTGAAGATAATTGGTTGTACCAGAGCTTTTTATGGGCTTAATAACAAAGGGGGTGAATACATACGCATATGCCAATTATCCATTTTTAATTTCTGAAAAATAGTTTTATATATATTTTTTTTTCTAATTTTACTTCACAAACTTAGACTATTGTGTTCTGATCCATCACTTATAATTAAGATTAAAAAAACATTGAACTGAAGGTTGTAATGTAACAAAATAGGTAAAAAGCCAAGGGGGTGAATACTTTTGCAAGGCACTGTAGATCACCTGACTCCACCCGAATAAATAGGCTCTCCCAGCAGGCCAAGGGATCCAAGAAAACCCCTGCCCATTGGCTGAGATACCCCATATACCCATAACCTGACCTTGCATTGCACTTCTCATATCTAGCACCACCAAGTACCCGGCCACCTAGTGGTAGAAGAGAAAAGTGCAACAAGGCCAAAATTTGGGGGAAATCAATAGATCTCTAACAATCAACCAGGATAACTACTCCTGGCAAGTAAATTTGTGAGAAGCAACCCTGACTAAACTCCAGGGTGCTACAGGAAAAAAAGGAAAAGGGTTAATTCATTGATCACCTCTAAGAGCATTTGCTGTTTTTTTTTAATGTTTTGTAATAACATATTTTATACTTGAACTTGGATGTGGTTTAGTCCTTATCCGGTACCGGTAAAATCCGTTAGCTTTGGTTTATTGTTTTTTTCTCACCCCTACCACCCATTATATACAGTAGATATCAGATCCTTTAAAGCGGAGCTCCAGTCCCCATAAACTATTTTTAAAAAAAGGCTGTCCCGATATTGTTATTACTTGTACATTTCAATTAGAATTCTGTTAGAACAGTATTGATGCTGATTATTTCTAAATCTTTAAAAAAGTACCTGATCTCGGTGGCCATCTATGATGTGGGCATCTGAAGCCCGCTTCTGTCTTTTTCCGGGATTTCGGTGCAGCTGCCTACCCAGCATGCACCTCCCGATCTCGCGCCTGTGCAGTAATGACACCGTGCAGGCTGTCATCTATTCAAATACCGCAAGATTACATTAGGCTTCCCAAAGACTGCTGGGATAGATGACGCCGGTATCCCAGGAGTCAATGGGAATCGCCTGACGTAATTGCCTGGGCGGTAGGGACAGGAAATGCCACCTAAAGATATTCAAAAAGGTATTTAGAAGCAAACAAAAAAACAAAAAATGCTGTTTAGCACTTTACAGGGGGGGGGGGGGGGCATTGGAAATATTGGAAGTGTAAAAAAAAGACTGGAACTCTGCTTTAAGTCCTGGGTGTTGTGAGGTGGGGCCTCCCATGGATCAGACTTTTTCCAACACATCCTACAGAGGCTCAATTGGACTGAGATCTGGAGAATTTGAAGGCTTATGCCACTTACACACAAGCAGACTTTTCGACCGGACTGGTCTGATGGACTATCCGAAGGACTTTCGACGGACTTTTCCAATGAAAGGACTTGCCTACACAAAATCACATGAAAGTCCGACGGATTCGTACGTGATGACGTACGACCAGACTAAAATAAGGAAGTTGATAGCCAGTAGCCAATAGCTGCCCTAGCGTCGGTTTTTGTCCGTCGGAGTAGCATACAGAGGAGCGGACTTTTCTATAGGAACTGGGTCCGGCGGAATTCCGACGTAAAGATTTGAAACGTTCCAAATCTAAAGTCCGTCAGATTTTCGACCGAAAAAGTCCACTGAAGGTCCGATGAAGCCCACACACAGTCGAATTGTCCGCTGGACTCGATCGGTCGGACCAGTCCGGTCGAAAAGTCCGCTCGTGTGTACAGGGCATAAGTCAACACTTCAAACTCATTGTTGTGTTCCTCAAACCATTCTTGAATCCTCAGACCGGGCCACCTTCATCCATTGCTCCGTGGTCCAGTTCTGATGCTTATGTGCCCATTGTAGCCACTTTGGCTGTGGACATGGTTTAGCATGGGCACCCTGACTGGTTTGCGGTAACACAGCCCCATACACAACAAACTGCAATCCTCTGTGTTTTCTGGCACCTTTTTATTAGAAAAGGATTATGAATAAATCCGCGCACCGGATACAAGTACAAGGAAAACTGGAAAGAAATTTGAACTGCTGCCCCTACAGGTACACTATCACCTAGGTGAAGTATACTAGAGTAAGATAAAAACGAGTGTAGGTGTGGCACTGTTCTAATTGACAGTTGTTTGGTTTACACCTGTTATGGTGATCCTGCTGTGTTTTACCCTCTGCAGTATGCAAAAATATATATGAAATGTATAAACCAATCTTGGAAAAATATACCAACAGGATATGCAAAAAGATATTCCTGGCAGTGAGTGCCAATTTCAGTGTATCTCCGTTCTGCAAGGTATAAGCCTGCCAGTTGATGTCTGTATGATGAAATGCGTAGGCGGGGTTACGAACGTCTTTGCGTCACTTCCAGTCAGCCGAGCATAGGATTCTGACGGCATCCATTTTTATTGTTTACATGCTTTCTAATACTTGTACAAAATGAACAAATAAAAAACATCACCAAATACCAAAAGCACAGACCAGGAGCTCCAGGAATTGCTACACAGTGGCAGATACTGTGAACGCACAGTACCCCTGGGGGGGGAGGGGGGAGGCTATTCGGTGAGTGCATTCACATTAGGAGCACGGATAAGGATCACCAACACCGATTGTTACCCAAATAAGAAGTTTTTTTAAGATACCAACTATCAGCAAGCACAGGACACTTTTTGAGCATAAGTCACTTTGTTTTGTGTCATACTTGCTTTATACATCCCACACCTATCTGAATAGGATATTTCTAGTCCATGGTCATTACCTTATCACCAGGTTTAACCCCTTTAGGTTTTATATACATTGTTTTTCATTCACTGTCAGTATTTATT
The DNA here is from genome assembly GCF_042186555.1 of Aquarana catesbeiana. NCBI lineage: Eukaryota > Metazoa > Chordata > Amphibia > Anura > Ranidae > Aquarana > Aquarana catesbeiana. Next base: position 16,063,528 of record NC_133332.1, read on the forward strand.
TTGCATAGCACCTGCCAGAGGGTATAACACATCTTTCATTTTTTTGAAATAGGGCACATTCATTTATTTCACCTTTATTTCTATATCAATGGGGCATACATGCACATAGGTTTTTAAAGGAGAGGCACCCATTATATGCAGAGGTTATAGCACATCAGTATACTAACAACGGAATTATTGCCTCCTACCAATCATCTCTTGGTTCCCATCACTCTGATCCACGAATTAGTCTTTATTACATTTTTTCCGACTGGGTCTCATCCAGCGGAGGGCTAATGCTTCTGAATACTAACACCACTTCATAAAGTATCACACCCTGCAAAGAGTGTACGTACTTAAAAGTGGATGGTTTTAGTCAGAAGAGCAGTGGACAGTGTCAGTAGTGGAGTGAATGGTGTGTGGACAGTTTCAGTAGACAGTGTCAGTAGAGCAGAGGACGGTGTCAGTAGGGCAGGGGAGGGTGTCAGTAGGGCTGTGGACAGTGTCAGTAGGACAGTAAACAGTATCAGTAAGGCAGAGGATGGTTTCAGTAGTGCAGTGGACAGTGTCAGTCAGTAAGACAGTGGACGGTGTCAGTGGAGCAGTAAACGGTGTCAGTGGGGCAGTGGATGGGATCAGTAGAGTAGACGACGGTGTCAGTGGGGCAGTGGATGGTGTCAGTAGAGCAGAGGACGGTGTCAGTAGAGCAGAGGACGGTGTCAGTAGAGCAGAGGACGGTGTCAGTAGGGCAGTGGACGGTGTCAGTAGAGCAGTGGACGGTGTCAGTAGAGCAGATGACGGTGTCAGTAGAGCAGAGGACGGTGTCAGTAGAGCAGAGGACGGTGTCAGTAGGGCAGTGGACGGTGTCAGTAGAGCAGTGGACGGTGTCAGTAGGGCAGATGACGGTGTCAGTAGGGCAGATGACGGTGTCAGTAGGGCAGATGACGGTGTCAGTAGGGCAGTGGACGGTGTCAGTAGGGCAGAGGACGGTGTCAGTAGAGCAGTGGACGGTGTCAGTAGAGCAGTGGACGGTGTCAGTAGAGCAATGGACGGTGTCAGTAGCGCAGTGGACAGGGTCAGTAGGGCAGAGCAGTGCCGGGACAAGGTCATTCGGTACCCAGGGCGAAGATGAAAAACTGCGCTGCTCCCCCTGCTGTGAAAAGCTACAGCGCCTACAGATGATGGGATCTATACTAATGCATGAATGACAGTGCATTAAACCCTTTCATGACTAAGCCTATTTTTGAAATTTGGTGTTTACAAGTTAAAATCCGTATTTTTTGCTAGAAAATGACTTAGAACCCCCAAACATTATATATATTTTTTTAGCAGAGAATCTAGAGAATAAAATGGCGATTGTTGCAATATTTTTTATCACACGGTATTTGTGCAGCGGTGTTTTAAACGCAAATTTTTGGAAAAGTGACACTTTCATGAATTTTAAAAAATCCAAACAGTAAAGTTACCCCAATTTTTTTGTATAATGTGAAAGATGATGTTACGCCGAGTAAATAGATACCAAACATGTCACCCTTTATAATTGCACGCACTCGTGGAATGGCGACGAACTACGGTACCTTTGAATTTCCATAGGCGACGATTTAAAAAATTTTTACGGTTACCAGGTTTGAGCTACAGAGGAGGTCTAGGGCTAGAATTATTGCTCTCGCTCTGACGATCGCGGCGATACCTCACATGTGTGGTTTGAACACCGTTTACATATGCGGGCGCGACTTCCGTATGCGTTTTCTTCGCTGCGCGAGCTCGCGGGGACAGGGGCACTTTAAAAAATGTTTTGTTTTTTTTTTATTTAATTTATTTATTTTTGTACTTTATAAATTGTGTTTAAAATTTTTTTTTTTTTTTTTTTTTACTTTTATTGCTGTCACAAGCAATGTAAACATCCCTTGTGACAGTAATAGGTGGTGACAGGTACTCTTTATGGAGGGATGGGGGGTCTAAAAGACCCCCATCCCCCCTTTACACTTCAAAGTATTCAGATCGCCGAAAACGGCGATTCTGAATACTGTGTACTTTATTAAATTCGGCGCCATTGGCAGCCGAGTAAACGGGAAGTGACGTCATGACGTCGCTTCCGCATTTACAAGAAGAAGGCTGGAACGAAGCCGCTCGCAGCTTCGTTCTAGCCCGCCCCCAGCCGCCGAAGGCAGCCGAACGGACACCGGGCCTCCCGATCGCACGGGAGGCCCGGTAACAGCGGTGGGAGGCGGCGGGAGGGGGGGGGATGTCCCCTCCCGCTCCTCCGGTATAACAGCCGAGCGGCTTTTAGCCGCATCGGTTGTTATACTCGGGTAGCCGATCGCCCGCTGAAAACAACGGTACCGGGATGATGCCTGCAGCTGCGGGCATCATCCCGGTATAACCCCGGAAAGCCGAGTACGCATATGTGCGTTCGGTCGGCGGGAAGGGGTTAACCCCCTTCCTGCTGCATATTACCAATACCATTGCTAAGTAAGCAAACTCCCCTCAGAGACTGCAGACATGATATAAGACAAGAGATGGTTAGAGACTGAGGACATGATGCAGGCGATGGTTAGAGACTGAGGACATCACACTAAAGATGGTCAGAGACTGCAGACATGATACAAGAGATCAATGCAGTCTCACCAGTGCTCATCAATGCCGCCTCTCTGTGCCCATAATCGCAGCCTCACTGTGCCCATCAATGCCACCTCACTGTGACCATATTAGCAGCCTCTCGGTGCCCATAATCGCAGCCTCTCGGTGCCCATAATCGCATCCTCTCTGTGCCCATAATAGCAGCCTCTCTGCCCATAATCGCAGCCTCACTTTGCCAATGAATGCAGACTCACCATAGCCTGCCCTGGATCACACAGCGGACATCTCCCGCAGCACTGTGTGTCACATAGCTGGGTCTGTGTGTGTGTGTGTGTGTTCGGCGGCGCCGTAACAAGGTCCCGCCCCCCTAGACCGGCTCGTGTGATAGGCAAAACACTGATTCAATCTGCTACCACATGAGCCGGTCTAGGGGGGCAGGACCTTGTTACAACACCTGAACACACAGACCCAGCTCCCTGACACACAGCGCTCCCGGCATTGGGAGGGGAGCGCTGCAGCCACAGATCAAAGCGGCCCCAGGACAGGCAGCCTGTAGCGTGGCCTCTACTGCGCCCCCCTTCCTCCAGTAAATGGTCCCACCCAAGGCATTTGTCCCTTCTGCCCACCCCTTTTACTGGCCCTGGGGCAGAGGACGGTGTCAGTAGGGCAGTGGAAACTACCATATGTATAAGTGGTAAAGGGAAACGCGGGCAAGTCAATTTGTGACAGGGTGACAACGCAGTTAGGAGACGGGGACAGAGCATTGTCACCCAATAATAGAAAGTGCCTGGAAAAGGAGCTGAATGCTGGGATCTGCAGATTTAAAAATGGCGTGACTTATGAGAGCTTATGGATTAGGTGACTATAATGTAGTCTCAGGCTGGTGTCATGTAGGATGTGCATCTGATGTGTGGCGCTAATTTCACCGCGCTGTAATGGAATCGCCGTTTCTGTGAAAAGAATTCGTACAGCGAAGAGTCCAGATTATCGATACTCCGAGGATTTCTCAGATGTGAAAACTGGGCTTTGGTGGCAAACTTTTGTCGATTTGTCCAGGACTGAGCGCTTGCAAACCATGACGCCGCCCTGCCATGAGGTTTTCTGGACTCCTGGGAAAATTCCCTTTTCCTGGCTTTAAAAACAACTCTGCTGTCATTGTGCGGATGATCAGAGGAAGACAGGAGATTGGCTTTATCTCCGGAGACAGAGAAATACCAAATCTGACCAGCAGGTGTCACACTAAGACCACCATCTAGTCTGCCAGGATCACAGGGGGTCCTTCTATGGCAGAACTTTGCAACATTTTTCCAGTTATGACCCCCTTTAAAAGTATGAAGGACCCCCCTTCCCCCCCCCTCAGTCTGAAATGTCACTTATCAATGGGAAACCTGGTGATAAACAACCACCTTGGTGACATTCACACCAGAGTCCTCCCTATATATGAAAATTATATATATATATATAATTATATATGAAAATTCCCCCCATTTCCCCCATTGCAACACAGAGGTCACACTTATACATGTGACCCCCCCCTTCACAGGGTTCACATGGTCCCCTCATCACATCAGAGTCCCCTCCTAACAGACCCCCGATCACATCAGAACTCCTCCACTACGTCAGCAGTCGACCCATACATGAGAGCCCCTTATATCAGAGTCTCCCCATTGCATCACAGCTGGCACTTATGCATGAGAGCCCCCCCATCACATCAGAGTCCCCTACACACATATACACACACACACACACACACACACACACACATATATATATATATATATATATATATATACACACACAAAATTGAGTACACCCCTCACACGTAAATCTTTTCTTCTATCTTTTTCATGTGACAACACTGAAGAAATGACACTTGGCTACAATGTAAAGTAGTGAGTGTACAGCTTGTATAACAGTGTAAATTTGCCGTCCCCTCAAAATAACTCAACACACAGCCATTAATGTCTAAACCGCTGTCGACAAAAGTGAGTACACCCCTAAGTGAAAATGTCCAAATTGGGCCCAATTAGCCATTTTCCCTCCCTGGTGTCATGTGACTCGTCAGTGTTACAAGGTCTCAGGTGTGAATGGGGAGCAGGTGTGTTAAATTTGGTGTTATCGCTCTCACTCTCTCATACTGGTCACTGGAAGTTCAACATGGCACCTCATGGCAAAGAACTCTCTGAAGATCTGGAAAAAAGAATTGTTGCTCTACATAAAGATGGCCTAGGCTATAAGAAGATTGCCAAGACCCTGAGACTGAGCTGCAGCACGGTGGCCAAGACCATACAGCGGTTTAACAGGACAGGTTCCACTCAGAACAGGCCTCAACATGGTCCACCAAAGAAGTTGAGTGCACGTGCTCAGCGTCATATCCAGAGGTTGTCTTTGGGAAATAGACGTATGAGTGCTGCCAGCATTGCTGCAGAGGTTGAAGGGGTGGGGGGGTCAGCCTGTCAGTGCTCAGACCATACGCCGCACACTGCATCAAATTGGTCTGCATGGCTGTCATCCCAGAAGGAAGCCTCTTCTAAAGATGATGCACAAGAAAGCCTACAAACAGTTTGCTGAAGACAAGCAGACTAAGGACATGGATTACTGGAACCATGTCCTGTGGTCTGATGAGACCAAGATAAACTTATTTGGTTCAGATGGTGTAAAGCGTGTGTGGGGGCAACCAGGTGAGGAGTACAAAGACAAGTGTGTCTTGTCTACAGTCAAGCATGGTGGTGGGAGTGTCATGGTCTGGGGCTGCATGAGTGCTGCCAGCACTGGGGAGCTACAGTTCATTGAGGGAACCATGAATGCCAACATGTACTGTGACATACTGAAGCAGAGCATGATCCCCTCCCTTCAGAGACTGGGCCGCAGGGCAGTATTCCAACATAACGACCCCAAACACACCTCCAAGATGACCACTGCCTTGCTAAAGAAGCTGAGGGTAAAGGTGATGGAATGGCCAAGCATGTCTCCAGACCTAAACCCTATTGAGCATCTGTGGGACATCCTGAAACAGAAGGTGGAGGAGCACAAGGTCTCTAACATCCACCAGCTCTGTGATGTCATCATGGAGGAGTGGAAGAGGACTCCAGTGACAACCTGTGAAGCTCTGGTGACCTCCATGCCCAAGAGGGTTAAGGCAGTGCTGGAAAATAATGGTGGCCACACAAAATATTGAAACTTTGGGCCAAATTAGGACATTACTCACTTTTGTTGCCAGTGGTTTAGACATTAATGGCTGTGTGTTGAGTTATTTTGAGGGGACAGAAAATTTACACTGTTATACAAGCTGTACACTCACTACTTTACATTGTAGCAAAGTGTCATTTCTTCAGTGTTGTCACATGAAAAGATGGAAGAAAATATTTACAAAAATGTGAGAGGTGTACTGAATTTTGTATGTATGTATGTGTGTGTGTGTATATATATATATATACACACACACACACACACACACACACACACACACATATATTTTGTATAGATCCATGTGGGATAGATGCACCTTCATTTTCCCCTACACTATGTGGACTGCACCTTGGAAACTTGGCCTGCCCTTTGACTGCTTCCCTTGGCCTGGACGGGTTCTCCTGCTTCAACCCGGGTCAGACATTCGTTACACATCCCCATTCCACATTTACATGCTGGTTTTTCTTGAGCCGACTTATAAGTATGCAGGTTTTTTTTTTTCCCCTGACAAGGAGTTATTCTTAATTTTTCATATATTTACATCTTTAGATTTTCTCTAGCATCAAGCTTCTGATGAAGCGTTCTTCATCCACAAAACGCTTTAAGCCCTAGAATGCCAAGATATTTTATTCATTATAATCTGCCTACTATTATCAACTTAATATTAATTTATTCCATTTATTATGAATTTCCTATTTGTTGGCTCTTATCTGTTCCTATTGTTATTTCATTTTTATTATCATCGAAAACTGCCATCATGTATGATCATGGAATGTCTAATCATGACCGTCTTAAAGAGGTTGTAAAAACCTTCTGTAGTGCTGCATCTCCCCCGAGCCCCCCTTATACTTAACTGAGCCCCGTAATTCCCACGCCGGGAGCGAGCTCAGTCCGGTGTCCCGTGTCCTGATTGGATAGATTGATAGCAGCGCAGCCATTGGCTCCTGCTGTTGTCAATCAAATCCAATGACGCGGGCGCTGGGGCAGCGTCGGGCATTTTGTGTCTATTGACGCAAATGCTGGACTCGGGAGCGCGCCCGCACGTTACTCCCAAGGAGAGCGCTTCTCCCAGGTGGTTTCCCGATGCGGGGAGGAGCCACCAGCACCGATGTGGGACCCCAGAAGAGGATCGGGGTCACTCTGTGCAAAACAAACTGCACTGTGGAGGTAAGTATGACATGTTTGTTTTTTTAAATGAGGGTTTAGTAACCCTTTAATAAAAATACAACTACATGTACTTTATGTATGATTATTATTATTGATTTAGGTGAGATGCCTCAATTAAAGTCCCAGAAACTTTGCTATTTTTGCTTGTGTGTATAAAACAGGGATGGAGATATGTCACTATGGGTGGGCCGGGTCACAACTTGTTTTTTCTATGACCTATATACAAAGGGGTCACTGACCTATATACAAAGGGATCACTGACCTATATACAAAGGGATCACTGACCTATATACAAAGGGGTCACTGACCTATATACAAAGGGGTCACTGACCTATATACAAAGGGGTCACTGGTACAGAGGAGTAACATTGATTTCTTGACCACTGATCTATATAAAGCAGTCAGAGGTCACTGATCTATATACAGGGGAGTCAGAGGTCACTGATCTATATACAGAGGGGTTAAAGGGCACTGATCTATATACAGGGGGGTCAGAGGTCGCTCATGTATATATAGAAGAGACAAAGGACGCTGATTTATATACGGGGGGGTCAGAGGTCGCTGATCTATATACAGAGGGGTTAGAGGTCGCTGATCTATATACAGAGAGGTTAGAGGTCACTGATTTATATACAGAGGTCGTTGATCTATATGCAGAGGGGTTAGAGGTCACTGATTTATATACAGAGGTCGTTGATCTATATGCAGAGGGGTTAGAGGTCACTGATTTATATACAGAGGTCGTTGATCTATATACCGAGGGGTCAGAGGTCACTGATCTTTATACAGAGGGGTTAGAGGTCGCTGATCTATATACAGGGGGGTCAGATGTTGCTGATCTATATACAGGGGGGTCAAAGGTTGCTGATCTGTATACAGGGGGTCAGAGGTCGCTGATCTTTATACAGAGGGGACAGAGGTCACTGATCTATATACAGAGGGGACAGAGGTCGCTGATCTTTATACGGGGGGACAGAGGTCGCTGATCTATATATATAGAGGGGTCAGAGGTCACTGATCTATATACAGGGGGGACAGAGGTCACTAATCTATATACAGGGGGGTCAAAGGTCGCTGATCTGTATACAGGGGGTCAGAGGTCGCTGATCAATATACAGGGGGTCAGAGGTCACTGATCTTTATACAGGGGGTCAGAGGTCACTGATCTTTATACAGGGGGTCAGAGGTCACTGATCTTTATACAGGGGGGTCAGAGATCACTGATCTATACACAGAAGGGACAGAGGTCGCTGATCTATATACAGAGAAGTTAGAGGTCAGTTATATTCACTGACTTACATACAAATGTATGTGGGCGGCACAGTGGTAGCACTTTTGCCTAGCAGTAAGAAGGTTCGCTGGTTCGAATCCCAAACATGACACTACCTGCTTGGAGTTTGCATGTTCTCCCTGTGCCTGCGTGGGTTTCCTCCAGTTTCCTCCCACACTCCAAAGACATGCTGGTAGGTTAATTGGATTCTGTCTAAATTGTCCCTAGTATGTATGAATGTGAGTTTAGGGACCTTAGATTGTAAGCTCCTTGACGGTAGGGACTGATGTGAATGTACAATGTATATGTAAAGCGCTGCGTAAATTGACGGCGCTATATAAGTACCTGAAATAAAATTAAAAAAATATGAAGGGGTCAGAGGTCACACTCTTCTGATATACAGAGGTGTTATGTCAGGATTATTCATCAATATATAGGAGGGTCAGGGGTCACATAGGAGCTCTCATCTATGCACAGGGGTCAGACCGTGGGCTGCACTTCTCTAATTAAGATGTACAGGTGATAATTGAAAAATTAGAATCTCGTACAAAAGTTCATTTATTTCATTAACCACTTCAGCCCCGGAAGGATTTACCCCCTTCCTGACCAGAGCACTTTTTTACAATTTGGCACTGCGTCGCTTTAACTGCTAATTGCGCGGTCATGCAATGCTGTACCCAAACGAAATTTGCGTCCTTTTCTTCCCACAAATAGAGATTTCTTTTGATGGTATTTGATCACCTCTGCCGTTTTTATTTTTTGCGCTATACACGGAAAAAGACCGAAAATTTTGAAAAAAAATGATATTTTCTACTTTTTGTTCTAAAAAAAATCCAATAAACTCAATTTTAGTCATACATTTAGGCCAAAATGTATTCGGCCACATGTCTTTGGTAAAAAAAATGTCAATAAGTATATATTTATTGGTTTGCGCAAAAGTTATAGCGTCTACAAACTAGGGTACATTTTCTGGAATTTACACAGCCTTTAATTTATGACTGCCTATGTCGTTTCTTGAGGTGCTAAAATGGCAGGGCGGTACAAAACCCCCCCAAATGACCCCATTTTCGAAAGTAGACACCCCAAGGAAATTGCTGAGAGGCATGTTGAGCCCATTGAATATTCATTTTTTTTGTCCCAAGTGATTGAATAATGACAAAAAAAAAAAAAAAAAAATTACAAAAAGTTGTCACTAAATGATATATTGCTCACACAGGCCATGGGCATATGTAGAATTGCACCCCAAAATTGGTTTTTGGGGCCCCATACGCGGCTAGGCTCCCAAAAAGTCCCACACATGTGGTATCCCCATACTCAGGAGAAGCAGCTAAATGCTGCTTCTCCTGAGTACGGGGATACCACATGTGTGGGACTTTTTAGGAGCCTAGCCGCGCACGGGACCCCGAAAACCAAGCACCGCCTTCAGGATTTCTAAGGGTGTAAATTTTTGATTTCACTCTTCACTGCTTATCACAGTTTCGGAGGCCATGGAATGCCCAGGGGGCACAACCCCCCCCCCCCCCCCAAATGACCCCATTTTGGAAAGTAGACACCCCAAGCTATTTGCTGAGAGGCATGGTGAGTATTTTGCAGCTCTCATTTGTTTTTGAAAATGAAGAAAGACAAGAAAAAAATGTTTTTTTCTTTTTTTAATTTTCAAAACTTTGTGACAAAAAGTGAGGTCTGCAAAATACTCACTATACCGCTCAGCAAATAGCTTGGGGTGTCTACTTTCCAAAATGGGGTCATTTGGGGGGGTTTTGTGCCACCTGGGCATTCCATGGCCTCCGAAACTGTGATAGGCAGTGAAGAGTGAAATCAAAAATTTACGCCCTTAGAAAGCCTGAAGGCGGTGCTTGGTTTTCGGGGTCCCGTGCGCGGCTAGGCTCCCTAAAAGTCTCACACATGTGGTATCTCCATACTCAGGAGAAGCAACAGAATGTATTTTGGGGTGTAATTTCACATATTCCCATGGCATGTTTGAGCAATATATCATTTAGTGACAACTTTGTGCAAAAAAAAAATTTGTCTCTTTCCCGCAACTTGTGTCACAATATAAAATATTCCATGGACTCGACATGCCTCTCAGCAAATAGCTTGGGGTGTCTACTTTCCAAAATGGGGTCATTTGGGGGGGGTTTTGAACTGTCCTGGCATTTTATGCACAACATTTAGAAGCTTATGTCACACATCACCCACTCTTCTAACCACTTGAAGACAAAGCCCTTTCTGACACTTTTTGATTACATGAGAAAATTATTTTTTTTTGCAAGAAAATTACTTTGAACCCCCAAACATTATTTATTTTTTTAAAGCAAATGCCCTACAGATTAAAATGGTGGGTGTTTCATTTTTTTTTTTTCACACAGTATTTGCGCAGCGATTTTTCAAACGCATTTTTTGGGGGAAAAAACACACTATATTGCCCAAATGTTTGATGAAATAAAAAAGATGATCTTAGGCCGAGTACATGGATACCAAACATGACATGCTTTAAAATTGCGCACAAACGTGCAGTGGCAACAAAATAAATACATTTTTAAAAGCCTTTAAAAGCCTTTACAGGTTACCACTTTAGATTTACAGAGGAGGTCTACTGCTAAAATTACTGCCCTCGATCTGACCTTCGCGGTGATAGCTCACATGCATGGTGCAATTGCTGTTTACATTTGACGCCAGACCGACGCTTGGGTTCGCCTTAGCGCGAGAGCAGGGGGGATGGGTGCTTTTTTTTTTTTTTTCTTTATTATTTTTTTGCTTTTTTATCTTATTTTTAAACTGTTCCTATCATTTTTATTGTTATCTCAGGGAATGTAAATATCCCCTATGATAGCAATAGGTAGTGACAGGTATTCTTTTTTGAAAAAATTGGGGTCTATTAGACCCTAGATTTCTCCTCTGCCCTCAAAGCATCTGACCACACCAAGATCGGTGTGATAAAATGCTTCCCCAATTTCCCAATGGCGCTATTTACATCTGGCGAAATCTAAGTCATAAAATGCTCGTAGCTTCCGGTTTCTTAGGCCATAGAGATGTTTGGAGCCACTCTGGTCTCTGATCAGCTCTATGGTCAGCTGGCTGAATCACCGGCTGCATTCTCAGGTTCCCTGTTGAGACAGGAGAGCCAGAGAAAAACACGGAAGACGGTGGGTGGGCATTCTCTCCCACTGCTTGTAAAAGCAGTCTAGAGGCTAATTAGCCGCTAGGATTGCTTTTACATGAAAGCCGACCGCTGGCTGAAAAGAATGATACCAAGATGATACCTAAACCTGCAGGCATCATTCTGGTATAACCACTCAAAGTCGTGAATGGCGTACCTGAAGACAAAAAAATGGTTAACAATAAAGCACAGTAAACGGTAAAGTATAAAAAATTGCATACCTGAAAAGCAAACATGATAAAACATAATAACAATAAAACATTGCAGAATAGAATACAGTAAAAAAGAGCAGAACAATAGAGAGAATAGAGAGAGAGAGAACAATAAAACGACAACTATTATTTTTTATTTTATATTTTTGTTTGTGTTTTTTTTTTTTTACACTTTTTTTTGTAACTGTAACTTTTATAACTGTAACCGGTTCCAGGTTCGGGTCTCTCAAAATGCGATGGCATCTTGGGAGACCCTGTGAAAGTGTGCCTAGTCTGTGCAATGCTGTACCCTACGCTAATACTCAACTAGTGAATGGTAGCGTTCAAAACATTCACCAATGCAAAGACCAGGATTGTCAGGACAGGAGGGACAATAATAGCGGGTGTCACGCCTATATCCGCGCTTGCTGCAGACACAACATCTTTTTTGGGGGGGGTTCGTTGGGTAGGGGTACTCGGGAGGACATAAAGAAAATGCCTCTCATGCAGCCGACTGCATTTGGTTGGGGATGTGAATGGGGGAAGTACGGGTGCTGCAGAAGCGGTGGGTTCCCAATTAGGATTGGCGAATGCAGCAGGAAGGGCACTATGGGCACGACGGGCCTGTGTTTGTCTTCTTCTTGGTGGCAGCGGGACACTACTTGTGCTTGCCACCTCACCAGCTTGAACTGCACTTATGGGACTCGCCACGTCACCAAGTGTTACTGCAGTGCTGGTTTGACTACGACCGGGGTGTACTAGGCCGCTGGTGCTTGCCAGTTCAATAAAAAGCTACCAAAAAAAACTGTTAGCGATCGCAGGGATCAGGCCTGACTTTGCGAACGCTGCAGTTATGCGTTTAGTGTTTTGTGTCAGTGATCGATCGATACTGCACTTGGGTGGGCTGGGCTGGGCCGGGCGGAGGGGCAAAACGCAGGTGCTAGCAGGTATCTGGGCTGATCCCGCTAACACTGCATTTTTGGGAACCCTAAACTGCTGGGGACGCCAGTATAGATCTGATCAGATCAGATATTGATCCGTTCAGATACTATACCACTAAGGGAGGTGTACGGTGCGTGCGTGGGTGTTAGCGGTACTGGCGCTAATCTGACGATGCCTGGGGCTGGTGCTTGCCAGTTCACCAAAATGCTACCAAAAAAACTGTTAGCGATCGCAGGGATCAGGCCTGACTCTGTGAACGCTGCAGTTATGCGTTTAGTGTTTTGTAAGTGACAGTGATCGATCGATACTGCACTTGGGTGGGCTGGGCTGGGTGGAGGGGCAAAACACAGGTGCTAGCAGGTATCTGGGCTGATCCCGCTAACACTGCATTTTTGGGAACCCTAAACTGCTGGGGACGCTAGTATAGATCTGATCGGATCAGATATTGATCCGTTCAGATACTATACCACTAAGGGAGGCGTACGGTGCGTGCGTGGGTGTTAGCGTTACTGGCGCTAATCTGACGCTGCCTGGGGCGACGCATATCACCGCCGGGCGATCAGGGGGCTAAACCTTTACTCGGTAATAAACGGCGGGACCCCCCACCCGCGGGCAGGCAAGGACGTACCTGTAAGCCCTTTTGCCTGCCCGTGCCGCTCTGTGGACGTACATCGTCGTGCGGCGGTCGGCAACTGGTTAATGCAACTTAAAAGTTGAAACTAATATATGAGAGAGTTCAAGCCGTGATTTGTCATAATTGTGATGATTATGGCTTACAGCTCATGAAAACCCCAAATCCACAATCTCAGAAAATTAGAATATTGTGAAAAGGTGCAATATTCTAGACTCAAAGTGTCCCACTCTAATCAGCTAACTAAGCCCTAACACCTGCAAAGGGTTCCTTTAAATGGTCTCTCAGTCTGGTTCAGTAGGAATCACAATCATGGGAAAGACGGCTGACCTGACAGTTGTGCAGAAAACCATCATTGACACCCTTCATAAGGATGGAAAGCCTCAAAAAGGTCATTGCAAAAGTAGTTTGGATGTTCCCAAAGTGCTGTATCAAAGCACAATAATAGAAATGTATGTGGAAGGGAAAAGTGTGGAAGAAAAAGGTGCACAAGCAGCAGGGATGACCGCAGCCTGGAGAGGATTGTCAGGAAAAGGCCATTTAAAAATGTTTGGGATTTTCACAAGGAGTGGACTGAGGCTGGAGTCAGAGCATCAAGAGCCACCACACACAGACAGATCCTGGACATGGGCTTCAAATGTCGTATTCCTCTTGTCAAGCCACTCCTGAACAACAAACCACGTCAGAAGCGTCTTACCTGGGCTAAAGAAAAACAGACCTGGTCTGTTGCTCGGTGGTCCAAAGTCCTCTTTTCTGATAACAAATTTTGCATCTCATTTGGAAACCAAGGACCCAGAGTATGGAGGAAGAATGGAGAGGCACACACTGCAAGATGCTTGAAGTCCAGTGTGAAGTTTCCAGTCTGTGTTGATTTGGGGAGCCGTGTTATCTGCTGGTGTTGGTCCCCTGTACTTCATTAAGTCCAGGGTCAACACAGCCGTCTACCAGGAGATTTTGGAGCACTTCATGCTTCCCTCCGCAGACGAGCTCTATGGGGATGCTGACTTCATTTTCCAGCAGGACTTGACACCTGCCCACACTTCCAAACACACCAAAACCTGGTTCAATGACCGTGGGATTACTGTGCTTGATTGGCCAGCAAACTCGCCTGACCTGAACCCCATAGAGAATCTATGGGGCATTGCCAAGAGAAAGATGAGAGACATCAGACCGAAAAAATGCAGAAGAGCTGAAGGCCACTATTGAAGCCTCCTGGTCTTCCATAACACCTCAGCAGTACCACAGGCTGATAGCTCCCATGCCACACCGCATTGAGGCAGTAATTGCTGAAAAAGGGGCCCAAAGCAAGTACTGAGTACATATGCATGTTTATACTTTTCAGAGGTCCGATATCGTTCTATGTACAATCCTTGTTTTATTGATTGCATGTAATATTCTAATTTTCTGAGATTGTGGATTTGGGGTTTTCGTGAGCTGTAAGCCATAATCATCACAATTATGACAAATCACGGCTTGAACTATCTTGCTTTGCATGTAATGAGTCTCTCTCATATATTACTTTCACCTTTTACGTTGCATTAGTGAAATAAATGAACTTTTGCACGATATTCTAACTTTCTGAGCATCTCCTGTAAATCTGGTTGGTTTCTATGGACAACAGTCTCCTCCCACCACCCCTCTGGGAACTCCAGGCAACACACCGATTGAAGAACCACTATAAATGTGTTTTTGCTCCTGTCTGTGTCCCCCATAGGAAACATTTCCTCTCACTTCCTGTCAATTCAACCCTTTCCCTGCTCTGTCCATAAAGGTTTGGCTAAATAAAGTTGGCTTTTGCCAGTCTATGTAATCTGATGAGATTTGCGATGTCACCTCCAAACCCTACACTTCCCACCCACAGCCAAGCATCTAGAAATGGCTCTGCCCTGCTCCTGCACGAGTGAGATACATTAACCAAAATCTGCACAAAACTCCTCCGATATAATGACAGCACAGCAGACAGATCAGGTGAGTAGAACAGAAGGTTTATTACACAGAATAGCAGATGATTGGTGGAGCAGTTTTGGATACAAATATGATAAATAAATAAGATTCTGAGATTCTGAAGAGTCTGGCTGCTGGCCTCCCGGGTCTTGTATCGGTGACACGATTGGCTGGTTGGTGGTCCCCAGGCCTCCTATCAGGGAGGCGATTGGCTGCTTCTTTAGCCCCACGTCTTGCATCAGGGAGGTGATTAGCTGGTTAGTGGCACCCGCATCTTGTACCAGGAAAGCGACTGACTGACCGTTTGCCTCCGGATCTTAATTGGCTGAAATCTCATCCTCAATTGTCCTTTTGTTTACATAAATCCTTTGCTGATCAGGAATTTCCACCACCGGCCACGAGCCCAGCTGAGAGATGGAGAGGAAAGAGTTACCAGGAATGTCCAGGAGAAGGAAATCCCTCCCACATATTACATGTGCCATATATTATAAATCCAGCCCTATTGTATTTTTTTCAGTTCGGGGGGGGGTTTGGGGTGTGAAGAGTTAAATTCAGATCAGGTCCTGTCTGTGACCCCCCCCGGGGAGATTTCCCCTCACTTCCTGTCCCTATGACACCTGTTTTGTCACCAGGATAAGAAGTTTAAATTCCTCCTGTCCTGATAGGAAGTCAAGGGAAATCTCCCCAAGGAGAACACAGAGAACTTAGCAAATAAAAGGGCCACACAATAGTTTTAAAAAATTTGGTAAATTTGTTAGCTGTGGCACCATACGGTTTGTTGCGACATGTTTTTAGGAAAAGGGACTTCTTTCCTGCATTTCTCGGGGGTAGGGCAACCCACTAAAATGAATGGGCTGCCTTACACGTGACTCGTGGAAGCACGCCGTCGCACGCGCTTGGTCACACTTCTAGGTGTGAACCAAGTCTAACCATAGCATGCTATGGACCCGCACTGGTCGTGGTGAACAGACATTAGCATGTCAGCAATATTTTAACAGTGACTCCTGTGCACCAAGCGATCACCGATATTAGCCAGCAACTGATCACTGCAATCCGGCCCAGAAACAGATCACTGCAATCCGGCCCAGAAACAGATCACTGCAATCCGGCCCAGAAACAGATCACTGCAATCCGGCCCAGAAACAGATCACTGCAATCCGGCCCAGAAACAGATCACTGCAATCCGGCCCAGAAACGGATCACTGCAATCCGGCCAGCAATTCATCAGTACAGCAGAGATCTTCTTCAGGTCTTAGGGCTGTATTGGAGACAGATGGGTCAGCATGAGAGCCAGGGAACTAGCATTACAATGAAGGAGTCTGATCAGTGAAGGAGGATAGACTGAAGAAATGCTTCCTCCTGCCTGCAGAAGACTGATGACATCTCAGCATAGGCAAAGGCACTGACTGGAGATCAAGGATAGCTTTTTCATGATAAAATATGGAGGGTGGGGGGTGTCACCAGCACACGAGGCGAGAGGCTGGCGGTGTCACCAGCACACGAGGCGAGAGGCTGGCGGTGTCACCAGCACACGAGGCAAGAGGCTGGCGGTGTCACCAGCACACGAGGCAAGAGGCTGGCGGTGTCACCAGCACACGAGGCAAGAGGCTGGCGGTGTCACCAGCACACGAGGCAAGAGGCTGGCGGTGTCACCAGCACACGAGGCAAGAGGCTGGCGGTGTCACCAGCACACGAGGCAAGAGGCTGGCGGTGTCACCAGCACACGAGGCAAGAGGCTGGCGGTGTCACCAGCACACGAGGCAAGAGGCTGGCGGTGTCACCAGCACACGAGGCAAGAGGCTGGCGGTGTCACCAGCACACGAGGCAAGAGGCTGGCGGTGTCACCAGCACACGAGGCAAGAGGCTGGCGGTGTCACCAGCACACGAGGCAAGAGGCTGGCGGTGTCACCAGCACACGAGGCAAGAGGCTGGCGGTGTCACCAGCACACGAGGCAAGAGGCTGGCGGTGTCACCAGCACACGAGGCAAGAGGCTGGCGGTGTCACCAGCACACGAGGCAAGAGGCTGGCGGTGTCACCAGCACACGAGGCAAGAGGCTGGCGGTGTCACCAGCACACGAGGCAAGAGGCTGGCGGTGTCACCAGCACACGAGGAGAGGGGGCGGGGGTGTCACCAGCACAGGAGGAGAGGGGGCGGGGGTGTCACCAGCACAGGAGGCGAGGGGGCGGGGGTGTCACCAGCACAGGAGGCGAGGGGGCGGGGGTGTCACCAGCACAGGAGGCGAGGGGGCGGGGGTGTCACCAGCACAGGAGGCGAGGGGGCGGGGGTGTCACCAGCACAGAAGGCGAGGGGGCGGGGGTGTCACCAGCACAGGAGGCGAGGGGGCGGGGGTGTCACCAGCACAGGAAGTGATGTAGCAGCATTGCCCGAACCATCTACAACACAGCGGGACAGGAGAGCCCGTTATATCATTACACTGTCAAACAGCGTAGAAGGCGGAGCTCCTCCCAGCAGCCCCACCCACATCTCACCTGGTGGTTTCTTTACTCGATTCCAACCTGAACCAATCATGGCCCGCCTTCTTGTTCTTCTCCACATACTGCGGGGGCAAAACAGGACACCAATTACAAATATATACAGTCAATCACATAGAAGGAAAAAAGCAGGTCAGTCTGTGTGGAGGAGGACCTTTAAGGTGGACCTGTCCCAATTTCTAGGGCAAGAAGCGAGAGGGTGGGGGGGGTGTCACCAGTCCAGGAAGTGAGAGGGCGAGGGTGTCACAAGGACAGGAAGAGAGTGGGGGTTGTGTCGTCACAAGGGCAGGAAGAGAGTGGGGGGGGTGTCACAAGGGCAGGAAGAGAGTGGGGGGTGTGTCACAAGGGCAGGAAGAGAGTGGGGGGTGTGTCACAAGGGCAGGAAGAGAGTGGGGGGTGTGTCACAAGGGCAGGAAGAGAGTGGGGGGTGTGTCACAAGGGCAGGAAGAGAGTGGGGGGTGTGTCACAAGGGCAGGAAGAGAGTGGGGGGTGTGTCACAAGGACAGGAAGAGAGTGGGGGTTGTGTCACAAGGACAGGAAGCGGGTTGGGGTGGTGTCACCAGGACAGGAAGCGGGTGGGGGTGTCACCAGGACAGGAAGCGGGTGGGGGTGTCACCAGGACAGGAAGCGGGTGGGGGTGTCACCAGGACAGGAAGCGGGTGGGGGTGTCACCAGGACAGGAAGCGGGTGGGGGTGTCACCAGGACAGGAAGCGGGTGGGTGGGGGTGACACCAGGCCAGGAAGTGATGTAGCAGCATTGCCCGAACCATGTACAAAACAGCGGGAGAGGAGAGCCCGTTATATCATTACACTGTCAAACATTGTAGAAGGCGGAGCTCCTGCCAGCAGCCCCACCCACATCTCACCTGGTGGTTTCTTTATTCGATTCCAACCTGAACCAGAGAGTGGGGGTGTCAGCAGGGCAGGAAGCGGGTGAGCGTGTCGCCAGGGCAGGAAGCGGGTGAGCGTGTCGCCAGGGCAGGAAGCGGGTGAGCGTGTCGCCAGGGCAGGAAGCGGGTGAGCGTGTCGCCAGGGCAGGAAGCGGGTGAGCGTGTCGCCAGGGCAGGAAGCGGGTGAGCGTGTCGCCAGGGCAGGAAGCGGGTGAGCGTGTCGCCAGGGCAGGAAGCGGGTGAGCGTGTCGCCAGGGCAGGAAGCGGGTGAGCGTGTCGCCAGGGCAGGAAGCGGGTGAGCGTGTCGCCAGGGCAGGAAGCGGGTGAGCGTGTCGCCAGGGCAGGAAGCGGGTGAGCGTGTCGCCAGGGCAGGAAGCGGGTGAGCGTGTCGCCAGGGCAGGAAGCGGGTGAGCGTGTCGCCAGGGCAGGAAGCGGGTGAGCGTGTCGCCAGGGCAGGAAGCGGGTGAGCGTGTCGCCAGGGCAGGAAGCGGGTGAGCGTGTCGCCAGGGCAGGAAGCGGGTGAGCGTGTCGCCAGGGCAGGAAGCGGGTGAGCGTGTCGCCAGGGCAGGAAGCGGGTGAGCGTGTCGCCAGGGCAGGAAGCGGGTGAGCGTGTCGCCAGGGCAGGAAGCGGGTGAGCGTGTCGCCAGGGCAGGAAGCGGGTGAGCGTGTCGCCAGGGCAGGAAGCGGGTGAGCGTGTCGCCAGGGCAGGAAGCGGGTGAGCGTGTCGCCAGGGCAGGAAGCGGGTGAGCGTGTCGCCAGGGCAGGAAGCGGGTGAGCGTGTCGCCAGGGCAGGAAGCGGGTGAGCGTGTCGCCAGGGCAGGAAGCGGGTGAGCGTGTCGCCAGGGCAGGAAGCGGGTGAGCGTGTCGCCAGGGCAGGAAGCGGGTGAGCGTGTCGCCAGGGCAGGAAGCGGGTGAGCGTGTCGCCAGGGCAGGAAGCGGGTGAGCGTGTCGCCAGGGCAGGAAGCGGGTGAGCGTGTCGCCAGGGCAGGAAGCGGGTGAGCGTGTCGCCAGGGCAGGAAGCGGGTGAGCGTGTCGCCAGGGCAGGAAGCGGGTGAGCGTGTCGCCAGGGCAGGAAGCGGGTGAGCGTGTCGCCAGGGCAGGAAGCGGGTGAGCGTGTCGCCAGGGCAGGAAGCGGGTGAGCGTGTCGCCAGGGCAGGAAGCGGGTGAGCGTGTCGCCAGGGCAGGAAGCGGGTGAGCGTGTCGCCAGGGCAGGAAGCGGGTGAGCGTGTCGCCAGGGCAGGAAGCGGGTGAGCGTGTCGCCAGGGCAGGAAGCGGGTGAGCGTGTCGCCAGGGCAGGAAGCGGGTGAGCGTGTCGCCAGGGCAGGAAGCGGGTGAGCGTGTCGCCAGGGCAGGAAGCGGGTGAGCGTGTCGCCAGGGCAGGAAGCGGGTGAGCGTGTCGCCAGGGCAGGAAGCGGGTGAGCGTGTCGCCAGGGCAGGAAGCGGGTGAGCGTGTCGCCAGGGCAGGAAGCGGGTGAGCGTGTCGCCAGGGCAGGAAGCGGGTGAGCGTGTCGCCAGGGCAGGAAGCGGGTGAGCGTGTCGCCAGGGCAGGAAGCGGGTGAGCGTGTCGCCAGGGCAGGAAGCGGGTGAGCGTGTCGCCAGGGCAGGAAGCGGGTGAGCGTGTCGCCAGGGCAGGAAGCGGGTGAGCGTGTCGCCAGGGCAGGAAGCGGGTGAGCGTGTCGCCAGGGCAGGAAGCGGGTGAGCGTGTCGCCAGGGCAGGAAGCGGGTGAGCGTGTCGCCAGGGCAGGAAGCGGGTGAGCGTGTCGCCAGGGCAGGAAGCGGGTGAGCGTGTCGCCAGGGCAGGAAGCGGGTGAGCGTGTCGCCAGGGCAGGAAGCGGGTGAGCGTGTCGCCAGGGCAGGAAGCGGGTGAGCGTGTCGCCAGGGCAGGAAGCGGGTGAGCGTGTCGCCAGGGCAGGAAGCGGGTGAGCGTGTCGCCAGGGCAGGAAGCGGGTGAGCGTGTCGCCAGGGCAGGAAGCGGGTGAGCGTGTCGCCAGGGCAGGAAGCGGGTGAGCGTGTCGCCAGGGCAGGAAGCGGGTGAGCGTGTCGCCAGGGCAGGAAGCGGGTGAGCGTGTCGCCAGGGCAGGAAGCGGGTGAGCGTGTCGCCAGGGCAGGAAGCGGGTGAGCGTGTCGCCAGGGCAGGAAGCGGGTGAGCGTGTCGCCAGGGCAGGAAGCGGGTGAGCGTGTCGCCAGGGCAGGAAGCGGGTGAGCGTGTCGCCAGGGCAGGAAGCGGGTGAGCGTGTCGCCAGGGCAGGAAGCGGGTGAGCGTGTCGCCAGGGCAGGAAGCGGGTGAGCGTGTCGCCAGGGCAGGAAGCGGGTGAGCGTGTCGCCAGGGCAGGAAGCGGGTGAGCGTGTCGCCAGGGCAGGAAGCGGGTGAGCGTGTCGCCAGGGCAGGAAGCGGGTGAGCGTGTCGCCAGGGCAGGAAGCGGGTGAGCGTGTCGCCAGGGCAGGAAGCGGGTGAGCGTGTCGCCAGGGCAGGAAGCGGGTGAGCGTGTCGCCAGGGCAGGAAGCGGGTGAGCGTGTCGCCAGGGCAGGAAGCGGGTGAGCGTGTCGCCAGGGCAGGAAGCGGGTGAGCGTGTCGCCAGGGCAGGAAGCGGGTGAGCGTGTCGCCAGGGCAGGAAGCGGGTGAGCGTGTCGCCAGGGCAGGAAGCGGGTGAGCGTGTCGCCAGGGCAGGAAGCGGGTGAGCGTGTCGCCAGGGCAGGAAGCGGGTGAGCGTGTCGCCAGGGCAGGAAGCGGGTGAGCGTGTCGCCAGGGCAGGAAGCGGGTGAGCGTGTCGCCAGGGCAGGAAGCGGGTGAGCGTGTCGCCAGGGCAGGAAGCGGGTGAGCGTGTCGCCAGGGCAGGAAGCGGGTGAGCGTGTCGCCAGGGCAGGAAGCGGGTGAGCGTGTCGCCAGGGCAGGAAGCGGGTGAGCGTGTCGCCAGGGCAGGAAGCGGGTGAGCGTGTCGCCAGGGCAGGAAGCGGGTGAGCGTGTCGCCAGGGCAGGAAGCGGGTGAGCGTGTCGCCAGGGCAGGAAGCGGGTGAGCGTGTCGCCAGGGCAGGAAGCGGGTGAGCGTGTCGCCAGGGCAGGAAGCGGGTGAGCGTGTCGCCAGGGCAGGAAGCGGGTGAGCGTGTCGCCAGGGCAGGAAGCGGGTGAGCGTGTCGCCAGGGCAGGAAGCGGGTGAGCGTGTCGCCAGGGCAGGAAGCGGGTGAGCGTGTCGCCAGGGCAGGAAGCGGGTGAGCGTGTCGCCAGGGCAGGAAGCGGGTGAGCGTGTCGCCAGGGCAGGAAGCGGGTGAGCGTGTCGCCAGGGCAGGAAGCGGGTGAGCGTGTCGCCAGGGCAGGAAGCGGGTGAGCGTGTCGCCAGGGCAGGAAGCGGGTGAGCGTGTCGCCAGGGCAGGAAGCGGGTGAGCGTGTCGCCAGGGCAGGAAGCGGGTGAGCGTGTCGCCAGGGCAGGAAGCGGGTGAGCGTGTCGCCAGGGCAGGAAGCGGGTGAGCGTGTCGCCAGGGCAGGAAGCGGGTGAGCGTGTCGCCAGGGCAGGAAGCGGGTGAGCGTGTCGCCAGGGCAGGAAGCGGGTGAGCGTGTCGCCAGGGCAGGAAGCGGGTGAGCGTGTCGCCAGGGCAGGAAGCGGGTGAGCGTGTCGCCAGGGCAGGAAGCGGGTGAGCGTGTCGCCAGGGCAGGAAGCGGGTGAGCGTGTCGCCAGGGCAGGAAGCGGGTGAGCGTGTCGCCAGGGCAGGAAGCGGGTGAGCCTGTCGCCAGGGCAGAAGCGGGTGAGCCTGTCGCCAGGGCAGGAAGCGGGTGAGCCTGTCGCCAGGGCAGGAAGCGGGTGAGCCTGTCGCCAGGGCAGGAAGCGGGTGAGCCTGTCGCCAGGGCAGGAAGCGGGTGAGCCTGTCGCCAGGGCAGGAAGCGGGTGAGCCGTGTCGCCAGGGCAGGAAGCGGGTGAGCCTGTCGCCAGGGCAGGAAGCGGGTGAGCCTGTCGCCAGGGCAGGAAGCGGGTGAGCCTGTCGCCAGGGCAGGAAGCGGGTGAGCTGTCGCCAGGGCAGGAAGCGGGTGAGCCTGTCGCCAGGGCAGGAAGCGGGTGAGCCTGTCGCCAGGGCAGGAAGCGGGTGAGCCTGTCGCCAGGGCAGGAAGCGGGTGAGCCTGTCGCCAGGGCAGGAAGCGGGTGAGCCTGTCGCCAGGGCAGGAAGCGGGTGAGCCTGTCGCCAGGGCAGGAAGCGGGTGAGCCTGTCGCCAGGGCAGGAAGCGGGTGAGCCTGTCGCCAGGGCAGGAAGCGGGTGAGCTGTCGCCAGGGCAGGAAGCGGTGAGCCTGTCGCCAGGGCAGGAAGCGGGTGAGCCTGTCGCCAGGGCAGGAAGCGGGTGAGCCTGTCGCCAGGGCAGGAAGCGGGTGAGCCTGTCGCCAGGGCAGGAAGCGGGTGAGCCTGTCGACCAGGGCAGGAAGCGGGTGAGCCTGTCGCCAGGGCAGGAAGCGGGTGAGCCTGTCGCCAGGGCAGGAAGCGGGTGAGCCTGTCGCCAGGGCAGGAAGCGGGTGAGCCTGTCGCCAGGGCAGGAAGCGGGTGAGCCTGTCGCCAGGGCAGGAAGCGGGTGAGCCTGTCGCCAGGGCAGGAAGCGGGTGAGCCTGTCGCCAGGGCAGGAAGCGGGTGAGCCTGTCGCCAGGGCAGGAAGCGGGTGAGCCTGTCGCCAGGGCAGGAAGCGGGTGAGCCTGTCGCCAGGGCAGGAAGCGGGTGAGCCTGTCGCCAGGGCAGGAAGCGGGTGAGCCTGTCGCCAGGGCAGGAAGCGGGTGAGCCTGTCGCCAGGGCAGGAAGCGGGTGAGCCTGTCGCCAGGGCAGGAAGCGGGTGAGCCTGTCGCCAGGGCAGGAAGCGGGTGAGCCTGTCGCCAGGGCAGGAAGCGGGTGAGCCTGTCGCCAGGGCAGGAAGCGGGTGAGCCTGTCGCCAGGGCAGGAAGCGGGTGAGCCTGTCGCCAGGGCAGGAAGCGGGTGAGCCTGTCGCCAGGGCAGGAAGCGGGTGAGCCTGTCGCCAGGGCAGGAAGCGGGTGAGCCTGTCGCCAGGGCAGGAAGCGGGTGAGCCTGTCGCCAGGGCAGGAAGCGGGTGAGCCTGTCGCCAGGGCAGGAAGCGGGTGAGCCTGTCGCCAGGGCAGGAAGCGGGTGAGCCTGTCGCCAGGGCAGGAAGCGGGTGAGCCTGTCGCCAGGGCAGGAAGCGGGTGAGCCTGTCGCCAGGGCAGGAAGCGGGTGAGCCTGTCGCCAGGGCAGGAAGCGGGTGAGCCTGTCCGCCAGGGCAGGAAGCGGGTGAGCCTGTCGCCAGGGCAGGAAGCGGGTGAGCCTGTCGCCAGGGCAGGAAGCGGGTGAGCCTGTCGCCAGGGCAGGAAGCGGGTGAGCCTGTCGCCAGGGCAGGAAGCGGGTGAGCCTGTCGCCAGGGCAGGAAGCGGTGTGAGCTGTCGCCAGGGCAGGAAGCGGGTGAGCCTGTCGCCAGGGCAGGAAGCGGGTGAGCCTGTCGCCAGGGCAGGAAGCGGGTGAGCCTGTCGCCAGGGCAGGAAGCGGGGTGAGCCTGTCGCCAGGGCAGGAAGCGGGTGAGCCTGTCGCCAGGGCAGGAAGCGGGTGAGCCTGTCGCCAGGGCAGGAAGCGGGTGAGCCTGTCGCCAGGGCAGGAAGCGGGGTGAGCCTGTCGCCAGGGCAGGAAGCGGGTGAGCCTGTCGCCAGGGCAGGAAGCGGGTGAGCCTGTCGCCAGGGCAGGAAGCGGGTGAGCCTGTCGCCAGGGCAGGAAGCGGGTGAGCCTGTCGCCAGGGCAGGAAGCGGGTGAGCCTGTCGCCAGGGCAGGAAGCGGGTGAGCCTGTCGCCAGGGCAGGAAGCGGGTGAGCCTGTCGCCAGGGCAGGAAGCGGGTGAGCCTGTCGCCAGGGCAGGAAGCGGGTGAGCCTGTCGCCAGGGCAGGAAGCGGGTGAGGCCTGTCGCCAGGGCAGGAAGCGGGTGAGCCTGTCGCCAGGGCAGGAAGCGGGTGAGCCTGTCGCCAGGGCAGGAAGCGGGTGAGCCTGTCGCCAGGGCAGGAAGCGGGTGAGCCTGTCGCCAGGGCAGGAAGCGGGTGAGCCTGTCGCCAGGGCAGAAGCGGGTGAGCCTGTCGCCAGGGCAGGAAGCGGGGTGAGCCTGTCGCCAGGGCAGGAAGCGGGTGAGCCTGTCGCCAGGGCAGGAAGCGGGTGAGCCTGTCGCCAGGGCAGGAAGCGGGGTGAGCCTGTCGCCAGGGCAGGAAGCGGGGTGAGCCTGTCGCCAGGGCAGGAAGCGGGTGAGCCTGTCGCCAGGGCAGGAAGCGGGGTGAGCCTGTCGCCAGGGCAGGAAGCGGGTGAGCCTGTCGCCAGGGCAGGAAGCGGGTGAGCCTGTCGCCAGGGCAGGAAGCGGGTGAGCCTGTCGCCAGGGCAGGAAGCGGGTGAGCCTGTCGCCAGGGCAGGAAGCGGGTGAGCCTGTCGCCAGGGCAGGAAGCGGGTGAGCCTGTCGCCAGGGCAGGAAGCGGGTGAGCCTGTCGCCAGGGCAGGAAGCGGGTGAGCCTGTCGCCAGGGCAGGAAGCGGGTGAGCCTGTCGCCAGGGCAGGAAGCGGGTGAGCCTGTCGCCAGGGCAGGAAGCGGGTGAGCCTGTCGCCAGGGCAGGAAGCGGGTGAGCCTGTCGCCAGGGCAGGAAGCGGGTGAGCCTGTCGCCAGGGCAGGAAGCGGGTGAGCTGTCGCCAGGGCAGGAAGCGGGTGAGCCTGTCGCCAGGGCAGGAAGCGGGTGAGCCTGTCGCCAGGGCAGGAAGCGGGTGAGCCTGTCGCCAGGGCAGGAAGCGGGTGAGCCTGTCGCCAGGGCAGGAAGCGGGTGAGCTGTCCCAGGGCAGGAAGCGGGTGAGCTGTCACCAGGGCAGGAAGCGGGTGAGCCTGTCACCAGGGCAGGAAGCGGGTGAGCCTGTCACCAGGGCAGGAAGCGGGTGAGCCTGTCGCCAGGGCAGGAAGCGGTGTGAGCCTGTCGCCAGGGCAGGAAGCGGGTGAGCCTGTCACCAGGGCAGGAAGCGGGTGAGCCTGTCACCAGGGCAGGAAGCGGGTGAGCCTGTCACCAGGGCAGGAAGCGGGTGAGCCTGTCACCAGGGCAGGAAGCGGGTGAGCCTGTCACCAGGGCAGGAAGCGGGTGAGCCTGTCACCAGGGCAGGAAGCGGGTGAGCCTGTCACCAGGGCAGGAAGCGGGTGAGCCTGTCACCAGGGCAGGAAGCGGGTGAGCCTGTCACCAGGGCAGGAAGCGGGGTGAGCCTGTCACCAGGGC
The DNA here is from genome assembly GCF_042186555.1 of Aquarana catesbeiana. Taxonomy (NCBI): domain Eukaryota; kingdom Metazoa; phylum Chordata; class Amphibia; order Anura; family Ranidae; genus Aquarana; species Aquarana catesbeiana. The sequence continues at coordinate 16,089,198 of NC_133332.1, forward strand.
AGGAAGCGGGTGAGCCTGTCACCCAGGGCAGGAAGCGGGTGAGCCTGTCACCAGGGCAGGAAGCGGGTGAGCTGTCACCAGGGCAGGAAGCGGGTGAGCCTGTCACCAGGGGCAGGAAGCGGGTGAGCCTGTCACCAGGGCAGGAAGCGGGTGAGCCGTGTCACCAGGGGCAGGGAAGCGGGGTGAGCCGTGTCACAGGGCAGGAAGCGGGTGAGCCTGTCACCAGGGCAGGAAGCGGGTGAGCCGTGTCACCAGGGCAGGAAGCGGGTGAGCCGTGTCACCAGGGCAGGAAGCGGGTGAGCGTGTCACCAGGGCAGGAAGCGGGGTGAGCGCTGTCACCAGGGCAGGAAGCGGGTGAGCGTGTCACCAGGGCAGGAAGCGGGTGAGCGTGTCACCAGGGCAGGAAGGGCGGGTGAGCGTGTCACCAGGGCAGGAAGCGGGTGAGCGTGTCACCAGGGCAGGAAGCGGGTGAGCGTGTCACCAGGGCAGGAAGCGGGTGAGCGTGTCACCAGGGCAGGAAGCGGGGTGAGCGTGTCACCAGGGCAGGAAGCGGGTGAGCGTGTCACCAGGGCAGGAAGCGGTCGTGAGCGTGTCACCAGGGCAGGAAGCGGGTGAGCGTGTCACCAGGGCAGGAAGCGGGGTGAGCGTGTCACCAGGGCAGGAAGCGGGTGAGCGTGTCACCAGGGCAGGAAGCGGGGTGAGCGTGTCACCAGGGCAGGAAGCGGGTGAGCGTGTCACCAGGGCAGGAAGCGGGTGAGCGTGTCACCAGGGCAGGAAGCGGGGTGAGCGTGTCACCAGGGCAGGAAGCGGGTGAGCGTGTCACCAGGGCAGGAAGCGGTGTGAGCGTGTCACCAGGGCAGGAAGCGGTGTGAGCGTGTCACCAGGGCAGGAAGCGGGTGAGCGTGTCACCAGGGCAGGAAGCGGGTGAGCGTGTCACCAGGGCAGGAAGCGGGGTGAGCGTGTCACCAGGGCAGGAAGCGGGTGAGCGTGTCACCAGGGCAGGAAGCGGGTGAGCGTGTCACCAGGGGCAGGAAGCGGGTGAGCGTGTCACCAGGGCAGGAAGCGGGTGAGCGTGTCACCAGGGCAGGAAGCGGGTGAGCGTGTCACCAGGGCAGGAAGCGGGGTGAGCGTGTCACCAGGGCAGGAAGCGGGTGAGCGTGTCACCAGGGCAGGAAGCGGGTGAGCGTGTCACCAGGGCAGGAAGCGGGTGAGCGTAGTCACCAGGGCAGGAAGCGGGTGAGCGTGTCACCAGGGCAGGAAGCGGGTGAGCGTGTCACCAGGGCAGGAAGCGGGTGAGCGTGTCACCAGGGCAGGAAGCGGGTGAGCGTGTCACCAGGGCAGGAAGCGGGTGAGCGTGTCACCAGGGCAGGAAGCGGGTGAGCGTGTCACCAGGGCAGGAAGCGGGTGAGCGTGTCACCAGGGCAGGAAGCGGGTGAGCGTGTCACCAGGGCAGGAAGGCGGGTGAGCGTGTCACCAGGGCAGGAAGCGGGGTGAGCGTGTCACCAGGGCAGGAAGCGGGTGAGCGTGTCACCAGGGCAGGAAGCGGGTGAGCGTGTCACCAGGGCAGGAAGCGGGTGAGCGTGTCACCAGGGCAGGAAGCGGGTGAGCGTGTCACCAGGGCAGGAAGCGGGTGAGCGTGTCACCAGGGCAGGAAGCGGGGTGAGCGTGTCACCAGGGCAGGAAGCGGGTGAGCGTGTCACCAGGGCAGGAAGCGGGTGAGGCGTGTCACCAGGGCAGGAAGCGGGGTGAGCGTGTCACCAGGGCAGGAAGCGGGTGAGCGTGTCACCAGGGCAGGAAGCGGGTGAGCGTGTCACCAGGGCAGGAAGCGGGTGAGCGTGTCACCAGGGCAGGAAGCGGGTGAGCGTGTCACCAGGGCAGGAAGCGGGTGAGCGTGTCACCAGGGCAGGAAGCGGGTGAGCGTGTCACCAGGGCAGGAAGCGGGTGAGCGTGTCACCAGGGCAGGAAGCGGGGTGAGCGTGTCACCAGGGCAGGAAGCGGGTGAGCGTGTCACCAGGGCAGGAAGCGGGTGAGCGTGTCACCAGGGCAGGAAGCGGGTGAGCGTGTCACCAGGGCAGGAAGCGGTGTGAGCGTGTCACCAGGGCAGAAGCGGGTGAGCGTGTCACCAGGGCAGGAAGCGGGTGAGCGTGTCACCAGGGCAGGAAGCGGGTGAGCGTGTCACCAGGGCAGGAAGCGGTGTGAGCGTGTCACCAGGGCAGGAAGCGGGTGAGCGTGTCACCAGGGCAGGAAGCGGGTGAGCGTGTCACCAGGGCAGGAAGCGGGTGAGCGTGTCACCAGGGCAGGAAGCGGGTGAGCGTGTCACCAGGGCAGGAAGCGGGTGTGAGCGTGTCACCAGGGCAGGAAGCGGGTGAGCGTGTCACCAGGGCAGGAAGCGGGTGAGCGTGTCACCAGGGCAGGAAGCGGGTGAGCGTGTCACCAGGGCAGGAAGCGGGTGAGCGTGTCACCAGGGCAGGAAGCGGTGTGAGCGTGTCACCAGGGCAGGAAGCGGGTGAGCGTGTCACCAGGGCAGGAAGCGGGTGAGCGTGTCACCAGGGCAGGAAGCGGGTGAGCGTGTCACCAGGGCAGGAAGCGGGTGAGCGTGTCACCAGGGCAGGAAGCGGAGTGAGCGTGTCACCAGGGCAGGAAGCGGGTGAGCGTGTCACCAGGGCAGGAAGGGCGGGTGAGCGTGTCACCAGGGCAGGAAGCGGGTGAGCGTGTCACCAGGGCAGGAAGCGGGTGAGCGTGTCACCAGGGCAGGAAGCGGGTGAGCGTGTCACCAGGGCAGGAAGCGGGTGAGCGTGTCACCAGGGCAGGAAGCGGGTGAGCGTGTCACCAGGGCAGGAAGCGGGTGAGCGTGTCACCAGGGCAGGAAGCGGGTGAGCGTGTCACCAGGGCAGGAAGCGGGTGAGCGTGTCACCAGGGCAGGAAGCGGGTGAGCGTGTCACCAGGGCAGGAAGCGGGTGAGCGTGTCACCAGGGCAGGAAGCGGGTGAGCGTGTCACCAGGGCAGGAAGCGGTGAGCGTGTCACCAGGGCAGGAGCGGTGAGCGTGTCACCAGGGCAGGAAGCGGGTGAGCGTGTCACCAGGGCAGGAAGCGGGTGAGCGTGTCACCAGGGCAGGAAGCGGGTGAGCGTGTCACCAGGGCAGGAAGCGGAGTGAGCGTGTCACCAGGGCAGGAAGCGGGTGAGCGTGTCACCAGGGCAGGAAGCGGGTGAGCGTGTCACCAGGGCAGGAAGCGGGTGAGCGTGTCACCAGGGCAGGAAGCGGGTGAGCGTGTCACCAGGGCAGGAAGCGGGTGAGCGTTGTCACCAGGGCAGGAAGCGGGTGAGCGTGTCACCAGGGCAGGAAGCGGGTGAGCGTGTCACCAGGGGCAGGAAGCGGGTGAGCGTGTCACCAGGGCAGGAAGCGGGTGAGCGTGTCACCAGGGCAGGAAGCGGCGGTGAGCGTGTCACCAGGGCAGGAAGCGGGTGAGCGTGTCACCAGGGCAGGAAGCGGGTGAGCGTGTCACCAGGGCAGGAAGCGGGTGAGCGTGTCACCAGGGCAGGAAGCGGGTGAGCGTGTCACCAGGGCAGGAAGCGGGTGAGCGTGTCACCAGGGCAGGAAGCGCGGTGAGCGTGTCACCAGGGCAGGAAGCGGGGTGAGCGTGTCACCAGGGCAGGAAGCGGGTGAGCGTGTCACCAGGGCAGGAAGCGGGGTGAGCGTGTCACCAGGGCAGGAAGCGGGTGAGCGTGTCACCAGGGCAGGAAGCGGGTGAGCGTGTCACCAGGGCAGGAAGCGGGTGAGCGTGTCACCAGGGCAGGAAGCGGAGTGAGCGTGTCACCAGGGCAGGAAGCGGGTGAGCGTGTCACCAGGGCAGGAAGCGGGTGAGCGTGTCACCAGGGCAGGAAGCGGTGTGAGCGTGTCACCAGGGCAGGAAGCGGGTGAGCGTGTCACCAGGGCAGGAAGCGGTGTGAGCGTGTCACCAGGGCAGGAAGCGGGTGAGCGTGTCACCAGGGCAGGAAGCGGGGTGAGCGTGTCACCAGGGCAGGAAGCGGGTGAGCGTGTCACCAGGGCAGGAAGCGGGGTGAGCGTGTCACCATGGGCAGGAAGCGGGTGAGCGTGTCACCAGGGCAGGAAGCGGGTGAGCGTGTCACCAGGGCAGGAAGCGGGTGAGCGTGTCACCAGGGCAGGAAGCGGGTGAGCGTGTCACCAGGGCAGGAAGCGGTGTGAGCGTGTCACCAGGGCAGGAAGCGGGTGAGCGTGTCACCAGGGCAGGAAGCGGGTGAGCGTGTCACCAGGGCAGGAAGCGGGTGAGCGTGTCACCAGGCAGGAAGCGGGTGAGCGTGTCACCAGGGCAGGAAGCGGGTGAGCGTGTCACCAGGGCAGGAAGCGGGTGAGCGTGTCACCAGGGCAGGAAGCGGGTGAGCGTGTCACCAGGGCAGGAAGCGGGTGTGAGCGTGTCACCAGGGCAGGAAGGCGGTGTGAGCGTGTCACCAGGGCAGGAAGCGGGTGAGCGTGTCACCAGGGCAGGAAGCGGGTGAGCGTGTCACCAGGGCAGGAAGCGGGGTGAGCGTGTCACCAGGGCAGGAAGCGGGTGAGCGTGTCACCAGGGCAGGAAGCGGGTGAGCGTGTCACCAGGGCAGGAAGCGGTGTGAGCGTGTCACCAGGGCAGGAAGCGGGTGAGCGTGTCACCAGGGCAGGAAGCGGTGTCGAGAGCGTGTCACCAGGGCAGGAAGCGGGTGAGCGTGTCACCAGGGCAGGAAGCGGTGTGAGCGTGTCACCAGGGCAGGAAGCGGTGTGAGCGTGTCACCAGGGCAGGAAGCGGTAGGTGAGCGTGTCACCAGGGCAGGAAGCGGGTGAGCGTGTCACCAGGGCAGGAAGCGGGGTGAGCGTGTCACCAGGGCAGGAAGCGGTTCGTGAGCGTGTCACCCAGGGCAGGAAGCGGGTGAGCGTGTCACCAGGGCAGGAAGCGGGTGAGCGTGTCACCAGGGCAGGAAGCGGGGTGAGCGTGTCACCAGGGCAGGAAGCGGGTGTCACCCGGACAGGAATCTAGAGGGAGGGAGGGTCACCAGGACAGGAATCTAGAGGGAGGGGGGGGTCACCAGGACAGGAATCTAGAGGGAGGGGGGGGGTCACCAGGACAGGAATCTAGAGGGAGGGGGGGGGGGGTCACCAGGACAGGAAGAGGGTGTCACAAGGACAGGAAGCGAGAGGGTGGGTCACCAGGACAGGAAGCGGGTGAGGGTGTCACCAGGACAGGAAGCGGGAGAGGGTGTCACCAGGAAAGGAAGCTAGAGGGAGGGGGGGGTGTCACCAGGACAGGAAGCGAGCGAGAGGGAGGGGGGGTCACCAGGACAGGAAGAGGGTGTTAACAGGACAGGAAGCGAGTGGGTGGGGGTGTCACCAGGCCAGGAAGTGATGTAGCAGCATTGCCCGAACCATGTACAAAACAGCGGGAGAGGAGAGCCCGTTATATCATTACACTGTCAAACATTGTAGAAGGCGGAGCTCCTGCCAGCAGCCCCACCCACATCTCACCTGGTGGTTTCTTTACTCGATTCCAACCTGAACCAGAGAGTGGGGGTTGTCAGCAGGGCAGGAAGAGAGTGGGGGTTGTCAGCAGGGCAGGAAGAGAGTGGGGGTTGTCAGCAGGGCAGGAAGAGAGTGGGGGTTGTCAGCAGGGCAGGAAGAGAGTGGGGGTTGTCAGCAGGGCAGGAAGAGAGTGGGGGTTGTCAGCAGGGCAGGAAGAGAGTGGGGGTTGTCAGCAGGGCAGGAAGAGAGTGGGGGTTGTCAGCAGGGCAGGAAGAGAGTGGGGTTGTCAGCAGGGCAGGAAGAGAGTGGGGGTTGTCAGCAGGGCAGGAAGAGAGTGGGGGTTGTCAGCAGGGCAGGAAGAGGGTGGGGGTTGTCAGCAGGACAGGAAGAGGGTGGGGGTTGTCAGCAGGACAGGAAGAGGGTGGGGGTTGTCAGCAGGACAGGAAGAGGGTGGGGGTGTCAGCAGGACAGGAAGAGGGTGAGGGGTGTCACCAGGACAGGAAGAGGGTGAGGGTGTCACCGAGACAGGAAGTGATGTGAAGAAGGTGTCACCAGGACATGAATCTAGAGGGGGGGGGGGGTCACCAGGACAGGAATCTAGAGGGAGGGGGGGGGGGGGTCCACCAGGACAGGAATCTAGAGGGAGGGGTGTGTCACCAGGACAGGAATCTAGAGGAGGGGGGGTCACCAGGACAGGAAGTGATGTAGCAGCATTGCCCGAACCATCTACAAAACAGCAGGAGAGGAGAGCCCGCTATATCATTACACTGTCAAACATCATAGAAGGCGGAGCTCCTACCAGCAGCCCCACCCACATCTCACCTGGTGGTTTCTTTATTTGATTCCAACCTGAACCAATCATTGTCCGCCTTCTTGTTCTTCTCCACAAACTGCGGGGGCAAAACAGGACACAAATTACAAATATATACAGTCAATCACTTAGAAGGAAAAGAGCAGGTCAGTCTGTGTGGAGGAGGAGCTTTAAGGTGGACCTGTCCCAATTTCTTGGGCAAGAAGTGAGAGGGTGGGGGGGTGTCACCAGGACAGGAAGCGGGTGGGGTGTCACCAGGACAGGAAGCGGGTGTCACCAGGACAGGAAGCGGGTGAGGGTGTCACCAGGGACAGGAAGCTAGAGGGAGGGGGGGGGTGTCACCAGGACAGGAAGTGGGAGGGAGGGCGAGGGTGTCACCAGGACAGGAAGAGGGCGAGGGTGTCACCAGGACAGGAAGCTAGAGGGAGGGGAGGTGTCACTAGGACAGGAAGCGGGTGAGGGTGTCACCAGGACAGGAAGAGGGTGAGGGTGTCACCAGGACAGGAAGAGGGTGAGGGTGTCACCAGGACAGGAAGAGGGTGAGGGTGTCACCAGGACAGGAAGCGAGACGGTGGGGGGTGTCACCAGGACAGGAAGCGAGACGGTGGGGGGTGTCACCAGCACAGGAGGTGAGAGGCTGGGGGTGTCACCAGCATAGGAGGTGAGAGGCTGGGGTGTCACCAGCACTGGGGGTGTCACCAGGACAGGAAGAGAGTGAGGGTGTCACCAGGACAGGAAGCAAGAGGGAGGGGGGTGTCACAAGGACAGGAAGAGGGCGAGGGTGTCACCAGGAGAGGGAAGAGGGCGAGGGTGTCACCAGGAGAGGAAGAGGGCGAGGGTGTCACCAGGAGAGGAAGCGGGCGAGGGTGTCACCAGGAGAGGAAGCGGGCGAGGGTGTCACCAGGAGAGGAAGCGGGCGAGGGTGTCACCAGGAGAGGAAGCGGGCGAGGGTGTCACCAGGAGAGGAAGCGGGCGAGGGTGTCACCAAGAGAGGAAGCGGGCGAGGGTGTCACCAGGACAGGAAGAGGGCGAGGGTTGTCACCAGGACAGGAAGAGGGCGAGGGTGTCACCAGGACAGGAAGAGGGCGAGGGTGTCACCAGGACAGGAAGAGGGCGAGGGTGTCACCAGGACAGGAAGAGGGCGAGGGTGTCACCAGGACAGGAAGAGGGCGAGGGTGTCACCAGGACAGGAAGAGGGCGAGGGTGTCACCAGGACAGGAAGAGGGCGAGGGTGTCACCAGGACAGGAAGAGGGCGAGGGTGTCACCAGGACAGGAAGAGGGCGAGGGTGTCACCAGGACAGGAAGAGGGCGAGGGTGTCACCAGGACAGGAAGAGGGCGAGGGTGTCACCAGGACAGGAAGAGGGCGAGGGTGTCACCAGGACAGGAAGAGGGCGAGGGTGTCACCAGGACAGGAAGAGGGCGAGGGTGTCACCAGGACAGGAAGAGGGCGAGGGTGTCACCAGGACAGGAAGAGGGCGAGGGTGTCACCAGGACAGGAAGAGGGCGAGGGTGTCACCAGGACAGGAAGAGGGCGAGGGTGTCACCAGGACAGGAAGAGGGCGAGGGTGTCACCAGGACAGGAAGAGGGCGAGGGTGTCACAAAGACAGGAAGAGGGCGAGGGTGTCACAAAGACAGGAAGAGAGCGGGGGTGTCACAAAGACAGGAAGAGAGCGGGGGTGTCACAAAGACAGGAAGAGAGCGGGGGTGTCACAAAGACAGGAAGAGAGCGGGGGTGTCACAAAGACAGGAAGAGAGCGGGGGTGTCACAAAGACAGGAAGAGAGCGGGGGTGTCACCAAGACAGGAAGAGAGCGGGGGTGTCACCAGGACAGGAAGAGAGCGGGGGTGTCACCAGGACAGGAAGTGAGAGGGAGGGGGGGGTCACCAGGACAGGAAGTGAGAGGGAGGGGGGGGGTCACCAGGACAGGAAGAGGGTGTCAACAGGACAGGAAGAGGGTGAGGGTGTCACCAGGACAGGAAGCGAGAGGGTGGGGGTGTCACCAGGACAGGAAGCGAGAGGGTGGGGGTGTCACCAGGACATGAAGCGAGAGGGTGGGGGGTGTCACCAGGACAGGAAGCGAGAGGGTGTCACCAGGACAGGAAGCGAGAGGGTGTCACCAGGACAGGAAGCGAGAGGGTGTCACCAGGACAGGAAGCGAGAGGGTGTCACCAGGACAGGAAGCGAGAGGGGTCACCAGGACAGGAAGCGAGAGGGTGTCACCAGGACAGGAAGCGGGCGAGGGTGTCACCAGGACAGGAAGCGGGCGGGAGGGTGTCACCAGGACAGGAAGCGGGCGAGGGTGTCACCAGGACAGGAAGCTAGAGGGAGGGGGGGGGTGTCACCAGGAGAGGAAGCTAGAGGGAGGGGGGGTGTCACCAGCACAGGAGGTGAGAGGGTGGAGGGTGTCACCAGCACAGGAGGAGGGCGAGGGGGTGTCACCAGGACAGGAGGAGGGCGAGGGGTGTCACCAGGACAGGAGGAGGGCGAGGGGTGTCACCAGGACAGGAAGAGAGGGGGGGGGTGTCACAAGGACAGGAAGAGAGGGGGGGGTGTCACAAGGACAGGAAGAGAGGGGGGGGTGTCACAAGGACAGGAAGAGAGGGGGGGGTGTCACAAGGACAGGAAGAGGGGGGGTGTCACAAGGACAGGAAGAGAGGGCGGGGGGTGTCACAAGGACAGGAAGAGAGGGGGGGGGGTGTCACAAGGACAGGAAGAGAGGGGGGGGGGGTGTCACAAGGACAGGAAGAGAGGGG